>NC_067246.2:335402284-335726173 GCF_019359855.2 Lolium perenne
TGGACATCATCTCCATCACCACCATCATCATCTTCATCATCATCACCGCCGTCTCCACCGCTGCACATCGTCACCGCAGTAGCAATTTGGGTTTGATCTTGATTGTTTGATAGGGGAAACTCTCACGGTGTTGATTTCTACTTGTTATTGATGCTATTGAGTGAAACCGTTGAACCAAGGTTTATGTTCAGATTGTTATTCATCATCATATCACCTCTGATCATGTTCCATATGATGTCTAGTGAGTAGTTCGTTTAGTTCTTGAGGACATGGGTGAAGTCTAAATGTTAGTAGTGAAGTATGGTTGAGTAATATTCAATGTTATGATATTTAAGTTGTGGTGTTATTCTTCTAGTGGTGTCGTGTGAACGTCGACTACACGAAACTTCACCTTTATGGGCCTAGGGGAATGCATCTTGTACTCGTTTGCCAATTGCGGGGTTGCCGGAGTGACAGAAACCTAAACCCCCGTTGGTATATCGATGCAGGAGGGATAGCAGGATCTCAGAGTTTAAGGCTGTGGTTAGATTTATCTTAATTACTTTCTTGTAGTTGCGGATGCTTGCAAGGGGTATAATCACAAGTATGTATTAGTCCTAGGTAGGGCGGTACATTAGCATAGGTTCACCCACACAACACTTATCAAAACAATGAAGATTAATTAGCCGTATGTAGCGAAAGCACTAGACTAAAATCCCGTGTGTCCTCGAGAACGTTTGGTCATTATAAGTAAACAAACCGGCTTGTCCTTTGTGCTAAAAAGGATTGGGCCACTCGCTGCAATTATTACTCTCGCACTTTACTTACTCGTACTTTATTCATCTGTTACATCAAAACCCCCTGAATACTTGTTTGTGAGCATTTACAGTGAATCCTTCATCGAAACTGCTTGTCAACACCTTCTGCTCCTCGTTGGGATCGACATTCTTACTTATCGAAGATACTACGATACACCCCCTATACTTGTGGGTCATCAAGACTATTTTCTGGCGCCGTTACCGGGGAGTGAAGCGCTATTGGTAAGTGGAATTGGTAAGGGAAATTTCTACTGTTTGTGCTGATTTTATTTCTGCCTGCTGCCATAATTCATTATGGAGAGATCTTCTCTTGAGTTTTTATTTGGAAAATCTACTACTACTGCAAAGGTAGTGGATGAGGCGCCAGGTGAGGAAGAGATACCATACAAAATACCTATGAAAATTATTGAACGTGTAGTGGATAACCGTTATACAGGGGATGGAACTGTCCACCCTGGAGATCATTTACTGTTTTTACATGAATTATGCAGTTTATTCAAGTGTGCAGGTATTGCTATGGATGAAGTGAGGGAGAAACTATTCTCTATATCGCTGTGTGGTAAAGCGGCGCATTGGTATAAATTACTGGATAATGGGGATTCTCTTGAATGGAGTGATATTGTGCCCCGGTTTTATTCTAAGTTCTATCCTCCAAGTGAAATTCACAAAGATCGGAATCGCATATATAATTTTTGGCCTCATGATGGAGAGAGTATTGCCCAAGCGTGGGGGAGATTGAAGTCTTTAATGCTCAAATGCCCCATTCATGAGCTTCCTGGTAATGTTATTATTGATAATTTCTATGCAAGACTTTCTTTTGAAGACAAGACCTTGCTGGATACTTCTTGTTCTGGATCATTTACGCGCAACAAAGAAGAGTTTAAAAGGGACCTTCTTAATCGGATCCAGGAAAATACTGAAGGATGGGAGAACGACAAAGATAGAGAATCAGGTATAAATTATGATTATAAATGCATTGAAGCTTTTATGGATACTGATAAATTTCGTAATATGAGTGCTACTTATGGTCTTGATAAATTTATAAAGCTTTTGCCTCTCATTATGAATTGCCTAAGAAGAATTTTGATAAGTATCATGAACCGTATAAAGATAAAATTGATTCATCTATAAATAAATGTGTTGTAGTTGAAATTGCTGATCATGTTATTCCTGAAGCTTATATTGAAAAAACTCCTTTCCCTGCTAAAATGAAGGAGTACTCTGTTATAAATAGTGCGTTTCATAAAAGTGAAAAGAAACCTATAGAACCTGAAGAACAAATAAAAGTTGAACCTGCTGTTGCAATAGTTAAAGATCTTGTGACTGAAAATGTGGAGGATGGTCATATTATTTTCTGTGAAGATGCCTCTAATATTGTTTCACATCCTAATAAGTCCAAGCAAGCTAGTGTTCCTATGCTATCTGTTAGAATTGGTGATCATTGTTATTACGGTTTATGTGATATTGGTGCAAGTATTAGTGCTATTCCTTATGAGCTTTACACGGAGATTATGCACGAAATTGGTTCTTGTGAACTTGAAGATATTGATGTGGTTATTCGGCTGGCTAATAGAGAAACTATCTCTCCAATTGGTATTGTTCGAGATGTGGAAGTTCTATGCGGTAAGATTAAATATCCTGCTGACTTTTTGGTACTTGGTTCTGCTGCTAGTAAATATTGTCCTATCATTTTTGGTAGACCTTTTCTAAATACTTGTGGAGCTATTATAGATTGCAAGAAAGAGAAAATTTTGACTAAATTTGCTGGTGAATCTTATGAGTTTAACTTCTCTAAATTTACCAAAACTCCTTATAAAGCTGATTTGCCTAATAATGATTTTAAAGTTGAAAAATGTGCATCTATTGTTCTTGCTCCTAATAATCCCTTGCAGCAACATTTGGAGAATAGCGAGAGTGAAGTTTTTAGGGAAGAAAGAGATGAGCTTGATGAAATTTTCCTTCGTCAACCTATTCTTAAGCATGATTTACCGGTAGAAGATCTGGGTACAACACCACCACCAAAGGAAGATCCTGTCTTTCATTTAAAACCATTGCCTGATAATCTTAAATATGCTCATATTGATGATAAGAAAATATATCCTGTTATTATTAGTTCTAAGCTTTCAGAGTTTGAAGAAGAAAGGCTATTGGAAATACTGAAGAAACACCGAGGTGCTATTGGCTACACTCTTGATGACTTGAAGGGGATTTCTCCCTCTATTTGCCAACATGCCATTAATATGGAAGATGATGCGAAGCCTGTTGTTGAACCTCAGCGTCGTCTAATTCCTAAGATGAAGGATGTGGTAAGAAATGAGGTATTAAGACTTCTTGAAGCTGGTATTATATATCCTATTGCTGATAGTAGATGGGTTAGTCCTGTGCATTGTGTTCCTAAGAAAGGAGGAATGACTGTTGTGCCTAATGATAATGATGAGCTCATCCCTCAAAGAGTAGTTGTAGGGTATAGAATGTGCATTGATTATCGAAAAGTTAATAAGGTTACTAAAAAAGATCATTACCCTTTGCCTTTTATTGATCAAATGTTAGAAAGGCTATCTAAAAATACTCATTTTTTGCTTTCTTGATGGTTATTCTGGGTTTTCACAAATTGCTGTTAAAACTAAGGATCAAGAGAAAACCACTTTCACTTGTCCCTATGGAACTTATGCTTATAGACGTATGCCTTTTGGTTTATGTAATGCTCCTGCTACTTTTCAAAGATGCATGTCTGCTATTTTTCATGGTTTTTGCGAGAGTATTGTAGAGGTATTCATGGATGATTTTTCTGTCTATGGGAATTCTTTTGATAATTGCTTGCGGAACCTCGATAAAGTTTTGCAGAGATGTGAAGAAACTAACCTTGTTCTTAATTGGGAGAAATGCCATTTTATGGTTAATGAAGGAATCGTATTGGGACATAAAATTTCCGAGAGAGGTATTGAAGTTGATAGAGCTAAAGTTGAAGCAATTGAGAAGATGCCCTATCCTAGGGATGTTAAAGGTATTCGTAGTGTTCTTGGTCATGCTGGGTTTTATAGGAGGTTTATTAAAGACTTCTCCAAGATTTCAAAGCCTCTTACTAATCTTCTTCAAAAAGATGTACCTTTTGTTTTTTATGATGATTGTAAGAAAGCTTTTGAAACTCTAAAGAAAACCTTAACAACTGCTCCTATAGTTGAACCTCCTGATTGGAACTTACCATTTGAAATTATGTGTGATGCTAGTGATTTTGCTGTAGGCGCTGTTCTTGGACAGCGAGTAAATAAAAAATTGAATGTTATTCATTATGCTAGTAAAACTCTTGATGCTGCTCAAAGAAATTATGCTACAACTGAAAAAGAATTGTTAGCTGTAGTCTTTGCTTGTGACAAGTTTAGATCTTATATTGTTGATTCAAAAGTTACTATACATACTGATCATGCTGCAATCAGATACCTTATGCAAAAGAAAGATGCTAAGCCAAGGCTTATTAGATGGGTACTTCTGTTGCAAGAATTTGATTTACATATTGTAGATAGGAAAGGTGCTGATAATCCTGTTGCTGATAACTTGTCTAGATTGGAAAATATTGCTTATGATCCTGTTCCTGTTAATGATAGTTTTCCAAATGAACAATTGGCTGTAATAAAGGTGAGCTCGCGAGACAGTCCTTGGTATGCTGATTATGCTAACTTTATTGTTTCCAAGTACTTGCCTCCAACCTTTTCAGCTCAGCAAAGTAGGAAATTCTTTTATGACTTGAGGCATTATTTCTGGGATGACCCACACTTATATAAAGAAGGAGTGGATGGTATCCTGCGAAGATGTGTTCCCGAATATGAACAACAAGAGATATTGAGTAAATGCCATGGTAGTGCTTATGGAGGACATCACGCCGGAGATAGAACCGCGCAAAAGGTTCTACAATCAGGTTTTTATTGGCCGACTCTCTTCAAAGATGCAAGGAAGTTTATCTTATCTTGTGATGAATGTCAAAGGGTTGGTAATATCTCCAGACGCAATGAAATGCCTATGAATTATACTCTTGTTATTGAACCATTCGATTGTTGGGGATTTGACTTCATGGGACCTTTTCCCTCTTCAGAAGGTAATACTCATATACTTGTTGCTGTTGATTATGTTACTAAATGGGTGGAAGCCATACCTACAAAAAGTGCTGATGGTGAGACCTCTTTAAGAATGCTTTTAGATATTATTTTTCCTAGATTTGGAGTTCCTAGATATATTATGACTGATGGAGGTTCTCATTTTATTCATGGTGGTTTTAGAAAAACTCTTGCTAAATATGGTATTAATCATAGAATTGCTTCCGCTTATCATCCTCAAACTAGTGGGCAAGTAGAATTATCAAATAGAGAGATTAAATCTATCTTGGAAAAGACTGTTAATAAAACTAGAAAGAATTGGGCTAGTAAATTGAAGGATGCACTATGGGCTTATAGAACTGCTTATAAAAATCCCATGGGAATGTCACCTTATAAAATGGTTTATGGAAAAGCTTGTCATTTACCTTTAGAACTAGAGCACAAAGCTTATTGGGCTGTTAGAGAATTAAATAAAGATCCTAAACTTGCCGGTAATAAGAGGTTGCTGCAATTGAGTTCTCTAGATGAATGGAGAAGTGAAGCTTATGAAAATGCTAAACTCTTTAAAGAGAAAGTTAAGAAATGGCATGATAGAAGGATTATCAAAAGAGAATTTAATATTGGGGATAAAGTCCTATTGTATCGGTCTCGTCTCAGATTCTTTGCAGGGAAATTACTCTCGAAATGGGAAGGACCATATGTTGTTGAGGAGGTGTATCGTTCAGGAGCAATTAAAATTAGCTCTCTCCAAGGCAACGCCACACAAGTGGTGAATGGACAAAGACTCAAGCATTATATCTCAGGTGATTCTTATAATGTAGATGTTGATATTATTCGAGTGGAAACACCGGAGGCTTTCATCAAAGGTCAAATTGACAGTCCGCCAGAACTCGACTTTGAATAGGTAACAGTACTGGTAATACAAAGTTCGCAATTTACTTTCCGAACAATGTTTTTGCTGTTTTTGGAAAATAAGAAAAATTACGAGATCGAAACGGAGTGGAGGAGACGCACGAGGGCGTGCCCTCATAGGCCGGCGCGGCCAGGCCATGGCCCGCGCCGCCCTATGAGCTGGCCGCCTCGTCACCTCTTTCCGACTCTGGTTCGACCTGGTACTTTCCTTATGACATAAAAATTCTTGATATATAATCCCCCGGACCCCTGGAGGTCCGTATATCATTTTCTCGACGTGTTTTGTTTCGAGCTGTTTCTGCCAGCATCTGTTTTCAGTCTAGAAGCACCATGGTCTCCAAGAACAAGGGCAAGGAGCTTTCGGATGAAGATATTCAAGATCCCGAGTGGAAAGAGGTGGACAAGAGCGTCAAGGAAGAGGATGAAGAAGAGGTGGAGGAAGACTCGCGTGCATACCCGCGTGCTACCATCGCGAGCATCGAGGTGGTGGATAACCCTTTTAGTGCAAACAAGAGCGCAAGAATTCGCACCAGAGGAAGGGTTCCACGTCATTACCTAGCTCCGAAGACATCTTCTTCAGGCACTCACCATCCCTTCCGCAATCTAATTTTCAATAGTCAAATTGAAAGGACTCCCAAGGCAGCATTGCCTAGCAATTGGGATATAGATCGTTCTAACACTGCAGGAAGGATGAAGCCTGAGGGTGAAGAGTGGGGAAATAACTCCAAGAGTTGGGACTCGTCGTCGGACATACTTCTTAACCGCGTCGAGCACAATTCGGAGATGATTCGCAACCTCACGTACAAAGATTGATGAGCTTCAGGAGCTTGTTGAGAAGCTTGTCAAGAATTCATCACCACCATCGCCGAAGGAGTAATTCATCATCGGTATTGGCATCCCCTTGGTTTGTTCCAAGCTTGGGGGAGTGCCGCGGTATCACATCATCACTACCTTTTTACTTTTACTGTCAAGTAGTGTCATATCATGAGTAGGGAAGTTATCATATAAGATGGGTTGCAGTGTGGAAGTATCTCTCCTTTAGTTGGTTGTCTATGTATCCCTTGGTGTGAGTTATCGTTATGGAATATTAATGAGAAGTCTTATCATTTACATATTGCACATCTTATTTTAGTTTGCAATCCTTATTATATGATTGATCTTGTTATTAGTATTGGTATCACTTTGGGAGCATTGAATAAATCTATTTGGTTTTGGCAAACTTAGCATTGGTCAATAGCAACAACACCTTGAGGTTTAAGTAGAAAAGAGAAATACATGTAGTTGTTTCATTATCTTTCTTTCTTGTTAGCTCATAGCTTATTATTCTGAAGTTAAAACTGTTTGTGCTTGCAAGGAAGATGCATGATTGTTTCTATCACATGTATATTTGTTTGTTTCCCTCGACTCTTATGCTTGCTAATTAACCTTGCTAGCCAAAGACCTGTACTGAGAGGGAATGCTTCTCGTGCATCCAAACCTTAACCCAAACCTATGTTATTTGTGTCCACCATATCTACCTACTACATGGTATTTCCTGCCATTCCAAGTAAATACTTCGTGTGCTACCTTTAAATAATTCAAAATTTACTATCTCTTATTGTGTCAATGTTTTATAGCTCATGAGGAAGTATGTGGTGTTTTATCTTTCGATCTTGTTGGGCAACTTTCACCAATGGACTAGTGGCTTCATCCGCTTATCCAATAATTTTGCAAAAAGAGCTGGCAATGGGATTCCCAGTCCCAAATTAATTAACCTAAATAGACACTCCTCCATGGTATGTGATTGATGGACGGCACCCGAAGGATTCGGTTAGCCATGGCTTGTGTAAGCAAAGGTTGGGGGGAGTGTCATCATAATAAAACTAAAATAAAAAAGGCACACCTTCATGGTATGAGATTGTTGGCGGGCACCCGAGGATTCGGTTAGCCATGGTTTGTGAAAGAAAGGTTGGAAGGAGTGCCACACAAAATAAAAATAAAATGGGAGCCACTCTTTGAAGGTTTGTCTGGCAAGGGGGTTAGAGTACCCGCTACCAGTCGTTGACAACAACAAACACCTCTCAAAATGTTACTTTCATTCTCTTTATATGATTTCAAAACTGAAAAAGCTCTAGCACATGATTTAATCCCTGCTTCCCTCTGCGAAGGGCCTGTCTTTTACTTTATGTTGAGTCAGTAAACCTATTTCCCTCCATCTCAAGAAAGCATTTGAGTTGTTGTGATCAAACCATTATATTGTGATTTGCTTCATCATGTCTTTTACTCTTCCTTGTTTAGTACAAGTTTTATCTGAATGAATATAGCATTGAAAGTTATCAATGATCATGAGGAGATTATTATGATTGAGTGTGCAAGTTGTGCCATATAAACTTTAACATGAGAGCGCTGCTCGATAGATAAATATAACCTGTTAATTGTTCTCTGACCAAGAACGAAGTTTGCCATCACCAACTATGATTTCTTATGCACCTTTATTTGTGATTACCTTATACTTGTTTCAAGTTGAATTATATGAGGAAGTTGTTTACTAGAATGTCTTGTGTGAATGAATATGATGCTTCTTGTCCGTATTTGATTTATCGACTCTTCACTCCATAAACATGTGGTCCTGTTTACCGAGTTCAGTTTCGCTTGGGGACAAGCGAAGTCTAAGCTTGGGGGAGTTGATACGTCCAATTTGCATCACTATTTTATATCATAATTTGCTGTTATTCATTGATATATTTCATATTTGGAGATAATACTTATGTTATTTCATCTATTTTGCATGTTTCATGATTATTGGAGGATCGCGCCCCGGAGCCAGGATTCTGCTGGAAAAGTGCCGTCAGAATGCAATATTTCGGAAGATCAACAGTTGACGGAAATTATACGAAAAACCTTATTTTTCCAGAGGATGAAGTGAGCCAGAAGGGGGAGCCGAGGGGACCCGAGGTGGGCCCACCTCATAGGCCGGCGCGGCCCAAGGCCTGGCCGCGCCGCCCTGTGAGGAGGGGGCCCACAGCCCCCTCTCGCCTCCTTTTCTTCGCGTATGCCTTCGTCCCGAAAACCTAAGCTCCAGAGGGTACCTCGCGAAGAGACACAGCCGCCTCTGCGGGGCGGAGAACACCAGAGAGAAAAGAGCTCTCCGGCGGGCTGAGATCCACCGGGGAAATTCCCTCCCGGAGGGGGAAATCGACGCCATCGAGCTGGACATCATCTCCATCACCATCATCATCATCTTCATCATCATCACCACCGTCTCCACCGCTGCACATCGTCACCGTTGTAGCAATTTGGATTTGATCTTGATTGTTTGATAGGGGAAACTCTCCCGGTGTTGATTTCTACTTGTTATTGATGCTATTGAGTGAAACCGTTGAACCAATGTTTATGTTCAGATTGTTATTCATCATCATATCACCTCTGATCATGTTCCATATGATGTCTAGTGAGTAGTTCGTTTAGTTCTTGAGGACATGGGTGAAGTCTAAATGTTAGTAGTGAAGTATGGTTGAGTAATATTCAATGTTATGATATTTAAGTTGTGGTGTTATTCTTCAAGTGGTGTCGTGTGAACGTCGACTACACGACACTTCACCTTTATGGGCCTAGGGGAATGTATCTTGTACTCGTTTGCCAATTGCGGGGTTGCCGGAGTGACAGAAACCTAAACCCCCGTTGGTATATCGATGCAGGAGGGATAGCAGGATCTCAGAGTTTAAGGTTGTGGTTAGATTTATCTTAATTACTTTCTTGTAGTTGCGGATGCTTGCAAGGGGTATAATCACAAGTATGTATTAGTCCTAGGAAGGGCGGTACATTAGCATAGGTTCACCCACACAACACTTATCAAAACAATGAAGATTAATTAGCCGTATGTAGCGAAAGCACTAGACTAAAATCCCGTGTATCCTCGAGAACGTTTGGTCATTATAAGTAAACAAACCGGCTTGTCCTTTGTGCTAAAAAGGATTGGGCCACTCGCTGCAATTATTACTCTCGCACTTTACTTACTCGTACTTTATTCATCTGTTACATCAAAACCCCCTGAATACTTGTTTGTGAGCATTTACAGTGAATCCTTCATCGAAACTGCTTGTCAACACCTTCTGCTCCTCGTTGGGATCGACATTCTTACTTATCGAAGATACTACGATACACCCCCTATACTTGTGGGTCATCAGCCATCATCGCGAGGTCCCTCCAGGACCTCGTGCCCGCTGAGAACGCCATGCCGCTCGACCAGGCCTGCGCCTGGTCGAGGGAGCAGTGGGAGAAGGAGGAGGCGGAGCGGCAGGCGAGGCTCCTCCAGGACGTCGCTCGCTACCGCCGGCCTGCGACTCCTCCATCCGGCGCCGCCGTCCCCGTCGTCGACCTCGAAGCCTCCGACGACGACCTGTACAAGCCATCGCCGTCCCCGCCTCGCACCAGTGGCAGGTGGGGAGACGCCGGCCAAGGCAGCAGCCAGGCGGCTTCGGCGCCGCCGCAGTTTGACGACGACGGCTCCGACGACGATGGCGGCGACTATACGGTGTTCTACCGCCATTTCAGCATGTAGAGCGCCGTGTTTTTATATTTACAGTTGTATTCCCCTAGCCGAATTCGAAATATAGTCGAATTCGGTCTCTATGTATGAACTTCGCCCTCTATATAGTAAATATCATTAAATTTAGTCTAAATTCGACCGTTTTATGCTGTAGTTTGTCAAGTTTCCGTTTTTCAAATTTAGATCGCCGTCTTCGCCTGAGATCGTGGCTGGGAAACTACTCCTCCCCACGCCAAATTTACGTCCAATCCGGACGTAAATTTCCCCGGATTTCGGCGTGGGGACGGCAAACGAGTGGAGATGCTCTTACCCTCTTGTGTTGGATTGCAAACAAAGGCGGTTTCTTAATCCGATTTTCCTTCCGGCTAGTTAGAGACAGGGTCTATAAATAGCTCATGGATATGCAGATTAGAAGAGCCCGTCAAATCGCGATTGCAGATTTCAGATCTGTCTTTGTGTGTTCTCGATTGCGACGAAAATCGAGTCTTTGGGCTGAGGAATAAGACCTCATCGATGAATCAGAAAAAGGAGCTGATCTTGGGAGGAGGGATATCCAAGAGGCGGCAGGAGGGGCTCTGGGACCGTGCCGACAAAAAAAAGTCGCGGAAGCAGAAACACCTCTATCTGGTGCTAGATGACTGGGCCAAGGGCTTTAGCATCCGCAAGATTGACATTGACACCTTGGACTTGGACAGCAGCTCCGACATGGACCTGGAGTTCCCAAACGTCCGGCTAGTGTCACCTGAACCTAAATATCGCATGAACTTTGCTGCCCTGGGCAGCAATATCTTCATTGCGAGCAACAGACACCCTGGCACCATGGTCTACGACACAGAGACAAATGGATTGGCCATCGGCCCTCATCTCCCGGATACACTGCTCCGCGGGACTCAGATCCTTGTGGCTGCTGCTGACATGCAGCAACTGTATGTGTTCAAGTTTAACCACATGGATATGCAACAGTCCTTCGAGGTGATGTCGGCAAAACAGGGGGATCTCCACTCTTCAAATCCAAGCACGGACTGGTCTTGGACAAGTGTGCCCTCCCCACTGCCATTAACTGAGGGTGACAGAATCACCTCCTATGCCATGCACCCGGATGGACACAGTATCTTCATGTCTGCTAGCAACAACCCCAATGTATGTACCACCTTCTCCTTTGACACCAAGAACCATAACTGGAGGTTTCATGGGGAATGGGCCTTGCCTTTCCAAGAACAAGGCTACTTTGACAGTGAGCTGGATGCGTGGGTTGGCCTTCATGAGGATGGCTACATTTGTTCCTGCAAAGTTGCTTCCCCCACCAGCTTAGTTATCATGCAGCCGGACTGCAAGATGGTCGAAGAGAAGCTTTTCCTCAAGCACTCGGGGAGTCTAGGTGCCACCCTCACTTACATGGGGAACAGCAGGTTTTGCCTTGTGGAGAGAGTCGTACGCAAAGAAATGGAGTTTGAAGACAGCTTTGTTGGTGACTGTGGCTTCATGGTCCACATTACCATTTTTGGTCTTAAGTACAGTTGTGAGGGAGAGCTGCAAACCACCATCCACCGAACCGCCAAATCATATCAAGTGTCTAAGAATTTCATGTCATTTTCTCCTGTAGCGTTCTGGTTATAGCTAGGAATGCTGGTTGGTTTGGTTGTATGCAATGCATCTATGTACTTTTCATGGATGTAAATTATGATTTGTGGCAAAAAAAAAATTTGCTTCTCGTGGCAATTTTTGTGGAACCTGCTGAGGTATCTTTGCTACTCTTAAACAAGAGTTAGTCCTACATTCTTTCTTAGGTTCCTAGTACCCTTCCATCTCTCCCTCTTTCCCTTAGGCTCCTATCGCCCTTTCTCATGGAGTAGGCTGGTTATCCTCAAAGCTCTTCGTTCGAGGTTTGGCCTTCTTATGATTTATATACTCTTTTGATCTGTTAAAAATAAGTTATTCTGCTGTGGTATTATCTGATTGCCGTGAATAATTGTTGTAGGGCTTTCCTGGAGCACAAACGAAAGCACTCTGATGGATGCCTTTTCCCATTACGGTGAAATTATTTATGGTAATGGTTTCCTCATTTATTTCTCTGCTCTCATCTTGGATGTTTCATTTTTTTTCTCTTCTTCGTTTCTGTCCAGCTAAGGTCCTCGTAGACCATGACACTGGAAGGTTTAGAGGTTTTGGCTTTATAACTTATATGCAGCAGATGAGCATGCTTCGTCTGCCATCATGGCCTTGAATGGAAAGGTAAATTCATAATCAGGATGAACTCTTATCAGCTTTCTTGTTCCCAAGCTTTGTGATACTGATGTGATTACTAGATTAGGATAATTTCTTAGAACCATATCCTATGCAAATTCTCTGCATCAATGTTTTCTAAACTTAGCTTTTCAACTCCATATTCTAGATTTATGGTGGTCTAATGCCGTTGTGTCACCATTCTTGGTTGCTCGACGGTGGTGTTGCTGCCCAGTTGTTCAAGTCTCAATGCCTCACCATTCTTGGTTGGAGGCAAGGCTAGGCGAGGCCTAATGTCATTGTGGTCTGTAGTTGAGAGCACCTCCTTACCAAGTTGTAGTCGCTTGGTGAGGACGGTCGTGTGTGTGTGTTCCTCCTTCTGGAGGTTGTACCCCCGATGGCTTCTTCCTTCTCAATGAAACGAAACCAAAATCTCTTGCGTTTTCTCGAAAAAATAGATTTATGGTGATCAAATTCCTGTTGATTCCACTGAAGTTTCAGCCTCCTATTGTTCTAGAGATCACTGCAATCCAATTCAAGTTGGATAACTGTAGCATGCTATCCAAGTGTTGGGAGCACTAATATTATAATACTATATATCAAAGCTGGACCCTTTTGCTTGAACCAGGGCAATTTGGTACTGTTTCATTTTTATTTTCTTTCCTTGGATATTTATTGTTATTCGTTTACGTAGTGGTCAGGCTGCCCATGAAGACCTGTGCGCTCGGTTCCTCAATTTTCAGATAGCGTTTGGTCAAAGCGGTGATGCTATGAAGTGGGCTCCACCATGAAACAATCGAGGCAGCCCACTCCTCAGCAGATTGAGCAATTTCCCTCTCCCAGCACCGCACGCCTCCGCCAGGCCACCTGCGTCCACACCATCGCCATCCCCTAGATGTCCGCCGACCGCGTCGACCCCATCGCCGTCTTCCAGGACACCGTAGGACACCGCCCGCAACACCACATGTACCCCTCTCTCTATGCAAGACGAAAGAGGTGGCGGCCGTGAATGAGCGCAACCGCGGCTGCGCTCTCCCCTCTGATTTTCTTATCCTCCCCTTCTCAACACCGGCACCCTACTGCAGCAGCGCCTGCTGCCGCCACCGACGCCGTCCCTGCCTTTCGGCGGTGTGGGAGCGACCTTGGCCCCGGGCTCTACATCGACACCGCCCGAGATGCCCTGCCACCAGGTCCGTTTCCCTCCGTCGCCGTCACCGCTTCCGGCTTGGATCGCTATCCGCCACGTATCGGCGGCGGTGTTGCGCGCGGCCTCCTAGTGCGTCGGCGTGTGCGGGAGATGCGTGATCTGCAGCTGCAGCTCCTCCAAGTTGCGCTCCGTTGCGTAAGAGAACTGTGCCAAATCAACCTTGCCGCCCACGCGACACAAGGTCGATGTCCTCAACACTATCAAGCTTTCGGGGCCGCCACCCCGACATCCAATGGCTCCACCACGCCCAGCGTAGACCACCAACACCACCTTCCGGGACCGCCATCCCGACATACCCCCGCTCGCACTCGGAGCCACAATGCCGCACGACGCAGCCACCCGCAGCCCAAGCTGCACAGAGCAAACCGCTCGCAGACCACGGCCATCGCACCAACATCTCGTATCTGAACTTGTTAACATCCGTCAATTGAGAACAATACATACGGCACTAAAAGCTACAGGCAAACTGAAGATCAAAGTTCCCCGCAGGGAGAACACTCTATCATCTTCAGATGATTTCCTCTTTGCATCTGTCATCGTGCAAGCCTCAACACCATCGCGGGCCACATTGTTTCCTAGTAAAGATATCAGCTGTTACATGTAGCATCAGCCTTGCTCATTTGCAATTTTGCATTGCAAGCCGCATCGACCAAATTATTTATAGATCAACCCAGGTATACATAAGCTCCATCTAGTAGTTTAAACACAATAATGAACAAATGCAGTACCTCGAGCTGCAGCGTAATTCTTGCTTGCTCTTCATGTTTCAAATGTGAACTAGTTGCTGGCCCAAGCTAACTAGTCCTCTATAGTATGGTAGAGATGGCTGGGCTGACCTTGGATAGCCGGACCTGAGGAGCAATGTTGTAGGGTCAACACCAAAGCTGTTTGTGTGACAATATCAGTCTAAAGATGTCCACTCTTCTAGTTCCTTATATAAGATAGCTAAATGTTGAGGGGTGACACTCATGTTTCTTCCTGTAATGTGTATTATTAAAGTGCCCCCGATAATTCATATGTTTTTGTGGCTATTGGCACAAAACAATATTATCACAAGGGATAATTGAGCAACAAGAATATGAAGAACCACATGAGTCTGTCTTCTGCAAGCAACTAAAATGAGTTAACCATCTTCTTTATAGAATTTGTTGCAGCTAAGATAATTGGCAAGGTGTTTTATTTATTTACTTTGTGTTAACATGGTACATTACAGTGGGTTAACCATTCTAGATCTTCTGCTCTAAATATTGCTACTTCTATTGTAATGTGGGGCTGTGGAATAGCCACAGTGAAATTGTGTTTAACCAAGGTCTGTGCATCAATATTTAACATGCCTGGAGAAGGGTTCTTTGCAACTTAAGGGAGTGCCTATTACTGCACATAGGGGCTACTCGGACCAGACTGGAAAACTTTGTAGTAGCACATCTGGTGTCTGGTGAGCATCCTTCCCATGCCCACCAGGATCGGCTATGACAGTACAACCTGGGTCATAGTGATCGAAGATCCAAAAGTGATGGCAGGACTTTTAGGGGATTGGAAGTGCAGAAAAATTAAAAAGTCTGCAACAAGCGTCATTGTAACAGGGGCACACAAGCCAACATGTGTGTATATGTAGCTTAAGCCAATAGTACTTCAAGCACAACACACCAATTGTCATACTAGCATGGACTGAAATAGGCATTTATGAAGAGCTAATAAACATCAGTCAAGCGGACGCAGGAACACGACTGATGAAAGAGATAACTGAAATACATATATTGTTCGACTGCTTGATCTCCCCTTCCTCGCATATATCGGTTGTAACCCCAGAGTACTGAAGTGGCAATAGCACCAAGGCCAGAACAGTTCTATTTTCACAGACATTTAGGACAAGGGACGGAAATCGCAATACTGCAGGAGGACCGTAATAAGGCTGAAAGGTCGATTAAGATAGTGCTTTCTGGAGATAATATCCACCGTGTCGCCTCTTAGGTTGTACACACACATGTTGCCCATGCCTTCATAATCTAACATGTATATGCAGTCTCCGTCAACAGATGGAAGATTATCCGCATCCACAGACACACACCTATCTTCACCGAGGAAGAGCGCGCAGCTGCCAAGGCTCTTGACCTCCTCCAACAACATGTACTGGATGTTGACTCTGAAAACTTTGAAAGATAGTTCTGTGTAGCAAACAAGCAGCAGTTCCCCGTCAGACTCCACGAGATAAGAGCGCAATTCGCCAAATTCTTCCTCTCTACATACGTCCATTTCAGGCGGCACCTGGTCTATGACCTCGAGCTCCTCTGGTGTGATAAGCTCGAATAACCATCCGTGCATATCGGCACAATATATGTTGCCATGGAAGTTAACAATGCTATCCAAGTAATGACCAGGACCAGAGGCCTCCTGTGTAAAGTCCGTGTCTGTAAAGACTTGGCTGGCTGGAACAGCACAGAACACCGTGGCCGATATCAGGAAGACCAGCGCGCAATGAGAGCCTCCCTTTAGCGCGGTATACTCTATATGCTTAAAATCTTCAGGTAGCGGCGCGGTGAAGAGGAGCATGTCACCTGTAAAGGGGTTGAGGACACGAGCCAGGTGCGGGGCCTCCTTTTCCCCGAGCACGAGGAGACCGTCGGTAGCACCGACGAGGATGTGGTCGCGGAGCACCGGGAGGCGCAGGCGGCGGAACCGCCCGGTGGGGACGTGGAGGAAGAGGCGGGTGTCGTCGTCGTCGTTGTCGGGTTTCATGTCGACCATGACCCAGTGGCGTGGGCGGAAACGGATGTCCGTGGCGAGTGGAGAATGCTTGGCGATGGCAGAGCGCCAGCTGGGGCAGACGGCCCTCATGTCCATGTACGCGTCGACACCGCCGGTGGTGGAGAGGACGCAGTCGGCGATGCCTTGGACGAGCTCCGGTAGAAGCGACGCCCAGTCCGAAATGATGGATAGTTCATCGATCTTGGTGCTGCCGCGCGGCCGCGGCTTCCCCCATTCGACGCCATTCTTCATTGACGCCCCCTGAGTGCTCGGCAGGCACCTCAGCCCGCCGCCTCGCGCTCAGGGTCAGGGTTCCAGATCGGTGCTGGGCGGCGGCTCTGCTAGGAGAAGCGAGTCGGCTCGGCGGCGGCGGAGCAAGCTTGTACGAGGAGATGGAGCTGGCTGGACAAGAGCAGCAATGGAGGCGGCTGGGACTTGGGGAAAGAAAGCTCGCGCGTGCGTTGGACGAGAAATGGCTTAGGGTGAGGTTATTGGGCTGGGAAACTCTTTTTGTTGGGCTTCGTCACCGCTTCTTTGCCAGCCTAACCTGAGACCATCACCGCTCAAAAAAAAAAAGAAAACCTGAGACCATCAAAATATGTTCAGTTCTTTGCCAGTCTCAAGACAATTCAGTTGTTTGTTAGACTCAAAACAATTGCTTAGGTCAAAAGGGAAAACAAAAGAGTTACTCGTAGTGCCACAAGCCCTTAATGGACATGATCGTCGGTTGCCAGGAACCCTATAAACTGGACAAAATCGATCGCAGTAGAAAGTCAACTTGAGAACGAGGGAATAGGGTGACATACCGTAGCCGTAGCGGGCCCTGGTGAAGTGGAGCTATAAACCTACGAACCATGGCGATGACGGCGCGACAACGGCGGCACTAGAAGAAAACCTTGCGGGCAGCTCGACCTGCGTCAGGTCATGCCGGCGCCGCGTAGGAGACGTAGACGACGCCGGGAAGCCAAGGCAAGCCGCTAAGCTCGCTGGAGCTCAACAACTCAACCATGGCAATAAAACCTAGAATCGGGTAGGGTCATGATCTCGAAATTTAGGAACCAATAGACGAATCTAATGGGATAGAGCGGTAGAACGGAGCGAGGCAAGTTTTTAGGTACAAGCGCAGCGGCGGCAGCGACCGGAGATGAACGAGGTATAAACGGCGGTGGTGAGGCGACCACGGGGGCGAGTGCCACAGGGGTGAGAGCGAGGTGGAGGAACACTAAGTGGTGTGGTCGGTTTGACTTTTTCTTCCACGAACCTGATAGGTTTGGACCCACCTATCAGGGGACAAAACTGTCATTTCTTAAATAGCCAAAATAGAGCAAAAGACCCTCGATCGAGGAAAGATCAGAAAACGCGTGGTACAAGAATTGAAGAATGGAACTGAGCCGTCGGGTTCCAATGAACTATCAGTACTACTTCCGATGTTGTCATGTTAGCAGCAAAAATTACAACCGGACACTACGGGAACGCCGCAAGGTGCCGACGGCCAAACCCTGCGCCGACGGCAAAATATCGGGGCCATCGGCACAGGTCACCTCGACGCCCGATAACGAAGCCAGCCGTCGGCACATCGGCAGCTGTGTTGACGGAAGCCGTCGACACAAACCTCAGCTGTGCCGAGCACAAACGTTGGCACAGTCTCTGCCCGATGGGGACACTGACACCGCCGTGACGCGGGAGAAATGACGCTAACCTGTGGCCGTCGGCACAATTCATGTATCTGTGCCGATGGCAATGTCGTCTGCACAACTTCCACGCCATGATTTCCCGCCATTTTCTCTCGTCCATTCTCTCCCGCCAAATATTCCCGCCGTTTCAGCCCCTCGCCGCCCTATATATAACCATGTATTCTCCTCCAACACCACTATCAACGCTTCTCTCCTCCAACACCACCATCAGCACTTCTCTCCTCCAACACCACCACATAATCCTTTGAGGTCCGCTGCCGTTGAGATGGCTCCTCGTCGTCGTAGCAACACGGGCTTCCTCAGCGTTTGCAAGCGGCCTGCGGGTGCGTGTGTGGCTTGGCACCTTCTACACGAAGGAGGCTGCTGCCCGCGCATACGACGTTGCGGCGTGGAGATTTGGCTGGCTGCGCAACGAAATGAAGGCAACGGGATGTTCGTGGACCCGGCCCTCTCCTGGTTCATCGCGAGAGGGCACACTGATGCACTCTGGACGCCATTCTCTCGGTGCTTCAGGCATTTCCCCTACTGGCGACGGTTCAGGTGCTGATTCTACCTTGGTTTACCTAGACAAAGGTCGAACGCCTGAGTTTGGGAGTGATGAACTTAGTTCGAGTACATGATCTTAGTTTCCCTTAGCTAGGTGTCTATCAGGTGTGTGTCGATCGTGCGTATGATACTTGCTGCCTTGTGGTGATCATGTCGATAAATTGTGTATGATGCTGATCTTATTGCTACATTGGTACCTTCTATATGATGATGATGATCTTGTTGTGATCCACCTCCTCTGATTTAATTGCTATTTTTAATGCTAATTATTCTGTGAAATAACTGCTACTTTGCTCGCCGAAATAAAAAACAAATGGAAATAGCTGCACAGATCTTTGACCGTGCCAAATGGTAGGGTGCCGTCGGCACAACTATGCACTTTTTTCGTTTGGGGACGGCTCGGGACGGTGCTGATGAGCTAATGTGCCGATGAGACTGTGCCGACGACATTGCCGTCGGCACATCACTGACCATGTGGGACGCGTGGCAGCCTGTCGCTAGCCGATCCTGCAGACGGCATTTCCGTCGGCACTCCTCCATTGTCTAACGGCCGTTAGCCGTCCGGCGGGTCCCACAACGGCTGTGCCGACGGCTCGAGCCCATCAATGGGTTGGTGTCTGTGCCGATGGCCAGCCTAGCTGTGTCGAGACATTATTGTACGGACGGCAAAGTGCCGGCAGTTGCTTCCCGACGGTAAGGCCTCCTGTGCCGCCGGCTGCCGGTAGTTGCTTCCCGACGGTAAGGGCTCCTATGCCGATGGCCGCCGGCCGTCGGTCCTGATTGTTTCCTGTAGTGATGACACCATATTATGCCTTTTACAATGCATTGTAGTCTCTTAACGTGTTCTTCCCAGTACGAAAAGAAAATCTTTGCCTAGAACAAAAAATACACGACGGGATAAGTATCTTTTTCTTTTTCTTTTTTTCTTCCTTATCTTCTAGCTACAACTACCAATCAGAATTCGCCCCACCTTATAACACTCGGCAAAGCATTTGTTTTCTTCATGTCCTTATACATACTTTATTAAATTATTAAACATATTTATTGAAATGTCCGCAATTTTTTGGTTCAGCATACCATTTAGCAAAATCCTAGGTCCGCCACTGGCCTCCCCATGAATTGAACATAGTACGCCGAGAGTATATCTCAGAGGAAGAGGATTACCACCAAATTGTGCCTGGATGAGAAAGCCATATAATGACTAACAATTTTAAAAAGCTCATAAGAGTCTTCTAAGAGCAAGTATAATAGATCCTTGTCAGTCTAAGCAATTTTATATATGCTTATGGCATCCACTAGAGCACAGATTATTTTCGTCTCGGAAATCAGATCTTCCAGGTACATTACATCTCAACTTAATAGTCGATTTAGCACAGCAGATAGCTTTGTAGTTTCTTCAAAGGGCCTCTCCGGTGGCCTTTGGCTGCTATGGTCGGACGAAGTTCAGGTCAGTGTCAAGTATTCCAACCACTTCTTAATCCTAGCTGTAGTTGTTCATATAGCCACAAATCTTGAATTTGCGCTGGCCTGTGTGTATGGGGATCCTCATCATCGCCACACGAGAATGATATGGGATCAGATATCCACTTTTGTGTATGATAACATAGGGAAACCAGTAATTTGCTTAGGCGATCTCAACAACATCATGTGTGACATGGATACTACCTCTGTTAATGTAAACCACTATCTTATGCGTACTTTTAATGGTTATGTTAAGCAATGTGGTCTCTTTGATCTTGGTTTTAGTGGTCCTGCTTATACTTGGACGAACAAGCGTTTCTCGTCAACTCCTGTGTTCGAGAGGCTGGATCGGTGTCTTGCTAATGCTGAATGGTGTAATGTGTTTCCCAACACCAATGTTTTTAATCTTCCGATTATTCTTAGTGATCATGTACCTATTCTTGTTTCAACTGAATCCCAATTTCATAGACCAAAACTCAATTTCAAATTTGAAAATTGGTGGACCATGGAAGAAGACTTTCAAAATGTTGCAAAAACTGCTTGGCGTTCTTCTAATAATAAACCTTTCCATACTAGGACAACTAATCTTGCAGGTACCCTTAAGAAATGGTGCAAAAAGAAAAGGCCAATACAGCAACAGCTAGATACACTTCAAGATCGGATCAATACCATCCAGAAGCAACCGATTCAAGATCAAGACCACTCCTTGGAGGCAAAACTTATTGCTCAATATGAAGAAAACATGACAAAACTCACAGAATTTTACAGGCAACGAGCAAAGAAACATTGGGCTGTGCACGGAGACAGAAACACCTCTTATTTTCACACTGCCGCCCTCAAGCGTCGACGCAGAAACCGCATCGTTTCAATTAAGGATGCGCATGGCAACAACCTATTTGACCCAGATGACATTGCTCAGGAATTTGTTCGTTACTTTAAAACAATTTTTCACTCGTCTTGTCCTAACAATGGCAGGCCATTTTTGAGCACTTCTTGTCCATGTGATACAGAGGATTTCACCAATTCTATTCCAGACAAGCAGGAGATTTGGGAGATCATCAAAGCAATGAAGAAACATGCATCTCCAGGCCCTGATGGGTTCAATGTCGCCTTCTACACCTCAACTTGGAGCTGGATTGGAGATGACGTGACCAACATGGTAAGAAACTTCTACATCACAGGTATCCTTCCTCCTCGCCTCAACGACACAAACATTGCTCTTATTCCAAAAAAGTTTGTATGTCATCTGCCTTCTGACTTTAGACCAATTAGTCTCTGTAATGTCATCTATAAAATAATTGCTAAGTCCTTGGCTAATAGATTGAAGGAACAGTTGCCTGATTATATTCATCCTTCTCAGCAAGCCTTCAAAGTAAGACGCATTAATAACAATATCTGTCACGCCCCGAGACCGGGCCTGGACGAGACAGCCGCCGCGCGCCTATAAACCGAGAGGTTTATACTCGCGCAAGGCTAAAAATGCAGGCAATAACCAGCACAGTGGATCACGAGAAGCTCATCTATTTATATTTTCTTTACAATTACAAGAATTACAACTAAATTCTCTAATTCGCTTCCCACCCGCTGGTCCAGCCTAATCTCCGACCGACGAACTCTTCTGCTGCGCAACTCTGATAAAAACATTGGGGAGCTAGGGTGAGTACGATAAATCATACTCAGCAAAACGATTATACACAATCATATACAATGTAAAATAGAAATACTTTTGTAAAACAACAACATGTGGTTAAGGTATTAGGCAATTTAAAACGCATGATGCCACACATGAAAGTAAGTTTCCCTACCCGGGAATCACAGGGGTGAAATTCACACTTTTACACTCTGCAGAGGGGTACTCCGACATCGACAGTCTTGACTAGGTTGCGCTAGTCAAGCAGTGTTCTTATACCCGCTAAGACCCGGCCACTCTGACCTACTGATGTCGGTCGCTCCTACGGATCCATCACCGACACGTTCCCGAACAGAGGCCGTCCCCAGCGGAGAACACAGACAGTCCCATACCTGAACTGTGACCGGTACAATATGTTTACCTTCGTAGCACCAAGTTTGCTCTTATAAAAACATGTATCTCTCATGTTGATCACTTTCTATCGATATTCGCGCTAATGCCCGATTCGTACCGGTGGCTCCAGCGGATCCATCACCGCGTAACGACACCGGCGGATTAGCCCACAAATATCTCATATCTCATATCAAATACTAAATCAGGTATTTTAGCAGCAAAACCTACTTTACAAAATATATAAGAGGGTATAAAGCAGCTTGCCTTGAATAAATATAGCAGATCGATGTATAACGTCCAAAAGAAAACCAACAACAGTATACAAGCGTCAATCTACCGCTGGACTGTCTTCTACGATGGACTGGCAGAACCTTCCCATATGTGTTCCTGTATTCTGGGTCGACATCTTCCTCTCATACTCTCGCTGGCTCTTTACTTCTCACTATATTGCTCTAGCTATACTTCACATAAGTTCACTGATTCCAGTCTATTCTCTCGCGCGTTCTGAGTTCTAAAGCAACGGCAGCAGCTATTTATAGCAAGAGAAGTCGTTTAACTAGCTAAAATATCCGGCTACCGCTTTGCCGCTGAGACACTTCGATACGCCCTGGTAAAATATCTGGCCAGCTGCCGCCTGAGCTGGACTACATGCAGTGTCGTGGAAAGAGCTCTTTTACAGTACCCAAGGATGAATATGGGCCATCCAATCTATAGATTGAGCCGTGCAGATGAAGCCATACTGTCAGATTTCGGCCGCCCAACACGCGAGCAGTATAGAGTGTCCTGCGCCGTCCAGAGCCAACAGTATATGTTGATGAGGGTATTTTAGGAAGATCATATTTTGTCCCGCAAGGCAGACTCCATCTCCTACCCCCGTTCGTTCACTTTGCCCACCCAAAAAATCCCCTCAGATATTCCGGCCGCCATGGACCTGCTCCCCTGTAGTCCCTCCTCTCTCTCCGGCTTGAGCAGCGGCGGAGACGGGAACCACCCTTCCGAGCCAGGGTCCGGCCGCCGCCGCCGCCAACGCGCAGCCCCCGTATCCCCTCCTCCTCGGTCGATTTGAATGGCCCCTACAAACTAGGGTTCGGGCCGTCGCTGACGCCGACCACCGTGGCGCCGCTGGTCGATCTCCGGCCAGGATGATCCGCGGACATGAAGGTTTCGGAGGGTCGCGCGGCCCAGCCGGTCAAGTACTGGGCCGAGGCAGACGCGGTGTCGCCGGCGGGTGTCGCCGGCGGTTGCCGCCGACCACGGCGACGAAGCTGCAGGTCCTCTGAACAACGACAACGGACTCCTCTGAACAGAAGGTACGTTGTGGTTTCAGCCTTAGATACGAGAACCGATTTTAGGAGATATGAAGACGGATTTTATTACTCACTCATTTGATCCTATATAGCTAGAGTTTTGATTTTGTTGCCTTGCCTGCTCGTTGCGGTGACATATTCACATAAATGGTTAGGCTTAGGCATGTCGAGGGCTTAGATATATGATGGAATCATATTGTAGGTTAGTGAACACATATTTCTGAGTAACTCACATCATGCAGGATATCTGAATAACAAAATTAGTAATTGAACGAAGACCTAGGAAGAACTATGGAGCTTCTCTAGGATGGTATGATTACTGTGCATACTTCGTTTCTGATAAAAAATACTTTAATCAGGTTCTGAGGTGGCTGAAGAAGGTGTGCCATGAATCACAGCAGGATAATAAGCGTCCCGCAGACTCTGAGCATTTTTCAGTTCCTCCGATCCATACTAGGCATATGAAGTCAAATTCTGCCTCCACTTCGATGAAGAAAGAGAGGACATGGTTCCCATTTCCTGGAGGATGAAGCGGCGCCACCTGGAAACTAAACACGAAGATGCCAGCTACGAAGTGAAGCCGAAGGTGTATCCATCTACCAGCAGTTGTTCCCAGCAAGAGTTTGCGGAAGCAACTAGAGATGCAGCTTCAGTGGTCCGGCCAAAGCGAGTGAAAATCCGGTTCACTCCTAGCGCTAACAGACTGGTTGAGCAGCAGGACAGCTCAGGTCAGGGATTTGCAAGCGATGACAAGTCACCTGGGTATTGGCGCACGTATTAGGGTGCGGCTACACACAGGTGCTAACCTCAACAGATAGAATTCTTTGTTTAGGTGCATTGTTAACTAGACGAAGCGCTTGCATTATGGTTAGCACAGATGCTGACTGACTGAGTTTAGGAAGGGTGAGGAGAGGAGGATAGGGCTGATTGCTTTGGTTAATCCATTCTTTGTGCAGCATGGCCTCCAATTTGAGGCCTCGCAAGGCATGGTTAGAAATCATGATTTGTTTAGAGGCTCAGAGTCACCGCTTGCCGCTCTTTGATGCCTGCATTGCCTGTGACGGAATTGGGCCTCGCTACCTTCCATTCTGCAAGTCCTTTTTTCTTTTGTTTAGCAGCTGTAAATCTCTCTGTATCTTCTTGTTTTTATCATCAACGAGAGCAGCATTAGCTGCCGCTAACTGTATTCTTTCATACTTTCATACGCTTGTCGATTCAAGTATCCTTGGTTTACCTACTTCTGAAATATTCAATCAATTAAGCAAATCATTCTTTTAGGATGTTAGTTGGTTGATTTGGTTCCTGTTATGCGTGCTTACAAAGAACTAGCAATTACCCAGTTAGCTAGCATGAATGGTCCGGTGTTGGGAAAGCAGCTATCCTCCAGTCTTTCTCATTGACATTATTTGAAATACTTTTGTTGCTAATTTTGTCTCAGTTGAGGCACAAAATGAAGGAGCTCCTAACTTGTATTTGTTGTCTTGTATGACAGGTTGATGCTGATGACAGCATTTGGCTGGAGCTGGATGAAGGAATGATCCCATCAACTATTTTTAGAAGGATCATAAAAAAATTATACTTAGCCAAAATAGTCTTCTTCTAGAAATAACGAGGCATGTGTTTTAGCTCCGGTCAGCCGAGCATATATTTGTCTGAAATCGAATCTTTATATTTGCTTGTGAACTGGTTGTTTGGTAGACCATATATTTAGTGCAAATATTGGACTTTTACTTTAGTGACAATGTCCATGTAGGTAAAATTTCAGTGTTTATTATCAAGTCCATATATCACAATCCCTGCATATCCTTTGTAGTACTTGTAACCTTCTATTTCGATTAAGTGAAAGATAATCTTTTCCGTATAGTTTCAATTGGTACTTCCTGAGGACGCAACATAGACTGGTTGAATTCAGATAAGAATTGCACACAGTTTAATCTCGTGTGTTCGAAGGCCACCAATTTCATATTCAATGGCATCCGCCTTTTGAGCGTTATTCAACCCATGACGAGACTTTATGAAAGTTGTCTGATCACCAATGGCGAGTGGATGGTTATGTTCAACCATGAAATCTTTTACAAACCATTCACCACTTTTCATAGACATCTCGATCTCCATCGGAGCACTTCCTCACCCGGCATCCACAATGTCCATACCTGGCTTCTTAGTCAGCTCTTCTTTTCTAACACTAAACCCCCTTGGACTTAGCATACGCATTGTAGTACTTGTAATCTTCTTCCTCGCTACTAAAAGTTTTGTTAACCACCATATCATGTTCTTTATTGTCCTCCATGCCCTCCATGACATACACTGCGGTTATGAATCAGAGCTAGATTATTACGAGTCTGATACTAAAACTAACACATGTTTCAGTATGAATAATGCAATATCCATGTCATTCACTGCTTAAATTTTTTTACTTCAGGATTATCCTTCTAAACTACACAAATCTGGCCCACACTTAATTTAGCAATGATACTGACATGACAGAAAGTATATGCAACACATTACGATCACCATATACAAGTTCTTGTATCAGCATCTGGGCAAAAACATAAACGGAAACTGTTCACAAGATTTGACATGGGTAACTCATGATGAATCTGCACAGCGGTTCAATCAAACCTGTACATATAGTTCTGCTAACACCATCTACGCAAAACGAAGAAAATAAAACTATTACAGAGTTTTGCCACAGGTGAAACTCGCAATTGAATCTGCATAGGAGATTGCTGCGGACATAATTCTCAATTAAGACAGATCGAATTTACAATACTTAACTACACAGCTAGCTGATATAGTCTAATTTCATCTCAGAGTATGAATTTAGTTGCGATGAGGTTTCCCGGATCAGGACGCAGAGATCTGCGGTGTGGTCGACGAGCGCGCGACCACCTAGGTCAAACGCGGCGGGGGCAAGCGGGTGATGGCGGGCCAGCGCCGGGCGCTATGTATGTGGCGGCGGCCTAGGTCAAACACGGCGGCCAGATCGACGAGCGGGCAACCTCGGTGGAGGCGGCAAGATGCACACAGCAATGGCGTTGAAGGCAGAGGACTCGTGTGAGAAACGGGCTGGGAACTTGGCCCATCATTAACTCGCTTTACATTTTTTCCCCACTAATTTGAACAGATAGAATTGTCTATCATACCCTTAGCAAATCAAGGGTATACTGCTACGTGCAGTATAGGGTACCGTAAAAACCCTCCGTGGAAACCATGCATTGAAACAAGGCAGAGAAATTGGATTTCCTAGCCTCTCCTATGCTGCCAGCACATCTAGTATTAAGCCACACGTTGGCTCTACACAATCAAGTGCCATGATAAAGCCAGCCGACATGCAAGTCAGAGGCAAAGCTGCAGTCATATTCATACTTTTAAATTCTACTATGTGCAGCTATAGACAACATAGTGTGTTACTAAGTCCTTCTAGCTAGCTCCAAAGATAATAATACTACATGCGTTTGAGCATATAAATAAATCAGCTTCTCTTAATTACTATTTTGATTAACTCCTCTAAGTTTTAGTGCACGCAAAGCTTTACATCTAATTTTAATATAAGAGATTGGCAACACAATAAAATCATTAGCAGTAAATTATCAATTAACTTAAATTAATTAATAACGCTAAAATATGGATCATCACAATATCATTGTAGCCCAAGAAATTGCTCACTCGTTCTCCCTTTGTTCTTGGGATGGGCTTGATTTCATGCTCAAAATTGATTTAGCTAAAGCTTTTGACAGAATTGAGTGGCATTTCATAGCATCGGCTCTTGAACGTAAAGGGCTTCATGCTCATTTCATAAATCTTGTCCATGCTTGCATATCTTCGCCGACTTTCTCAGTTATTATTAATGGACAATCTTTTGCTCGCTTTAAAAGTAGCAGAGGCATTAGACAAGGCTGTCCCTTGTCTCCGTCGCTTTTTGTCTTTGCAGTGAATGAGCTTTCTTTGGCACTACAAGATGCACTTCAGGCCAATCACCTATCAGGTATCTCTCTTGGACCGAACTGCCCTCCAATACATTCTTTGATGTTCGCAGATGATCTGCTAGTCTGTGGCAAAGCTAACATGCAGGAAGCATCTACCATATCTCACATTTTAAATCAATTCTGCCAACACTCAGGGCAGGTTCCGAACTGGTGAAAAACTGGAATAATGTTTAGTAAAAATGTTGGTTTGCAGGTTAAGCAGGATATCAAGCGAATCTTTCCAAGATATTGATACTAACACCATTCATTTGGGACATCCGCAGCAGCCTACAATTTTTTTTATGACAAATTTAAATCGAAGTTGAGTGCTTATAAAGCCAACAGGCTCTCGCATGCTGCAAGACTAACGCTTATTAAATCTGTCTTTTCGTCTATACCCGTCTACTATATGTCCAATATTCTCTTTTCAAAAAAGTTTCTAACAAAGCTCACAGCTATTATTAGAAACTTTTGGTGGACAGGAATCAAGGAAGAACCGACTACTAAAAGTCTTTGTCTAAGAGCATGGGCTGACATTTGCATAGAAAAAAAGATAGGTGGTCTAGGTGTTAGAAACTTGCAGGCTATTAATCAAGGACTAATTCTTTCGGCGGCCTGGAGGTTAGCGAAAGAACCCCATAATCATCTTGCCCTCATCCTCAAATCAAAGTACCACAGCGACACATCCATTTGGAGGGCAAAGCAAAACATACCAAAATCTGCCTTCTGGACAACAATTCTTAAGGTAAGACCTCTTTTAGTTTCAGCCTCTTTTTACCAAATAGTCGATGGCAGTAGCTCCATTTGGAGTTCCCCATGGTTTTCTCAATGGCAAAGTATTTACGACAATTTGATTATCCAAGAACCTCCTTTTGCTTACCCAGATGTTGTTAAGGACCTTTGGGTCCCCAACCAGAAAATTTGGAATGTTCAACTTGTCAATTCTTTGTTCACTCCACAAACTGCTAATGCTATTCTGCAAACTCCTATTATTAATGCTCCTGGGCATGATGTTCTTGTTTGGAAGCTAACCCCTGCAGGTGATTGTTCTTCGAAAAGTGCCTACAAACACTGCTTCAATAATCTTGTGTTGCCTACAAACCAACGACCAAAAGTTGTGCCTCCACATATTGTTGATCTTCTTAATCAGGTATGGCAAGAAAAACACATGGTGCCAAGGGTCCAAACTTTCGCTTGGAGGCTGCTTCGTCGAGCTCTACCCACTGGTAAGAGAGCAAGTAAATTTTCCAAACACATTGATGAAGAGTGCCCAAGATGCGGCAGCGTAGAGGATGGAATGCATATGCTATTCCTCTGCCCTTTCTCAAAAGCTGCCTGGTTCTCGTCTCCTTGGTTCATCAGAACGGAGGCCATTGCAGCACATAATCAGTCAGTTGCCCAAATGATTCAGGCTTTACTCTCTTTGGGGCATCCCCATATCAGCCTCACAAGTTTATATACCTTTCTGTGGTGTTTATGGAAAGCAAGAAACGATGCTCTTTTTTGCAGGAAATTATGTCAACCTTCACAGGTATTTCCTGCTGCTAATGCAATTATGCAGGGAGCTAAGCTCGAGAATATGGTGTCCTCTGAAGATCATCGCTCTACCTGCTATGCAGTACAGCATCTGCCGACACAACAAGACCCATCTTCTGTTGCAGGCACTACCATTTTTTGCGATGCTGCTTGGAAAATTGAAAAAAATATGGAGTCAACACCGGCAGGCATAGGCATCATCATCACAACTGATTGCAATCAACACTACAAGCAGTTGCATGTTTCAGCCCTATCTCCACCAGCATCATCTCCTCTACAAGCTGAAGCTTTTGGCTTGCTTCTGGCGACCATGTTGGCTGAAAGGCTTAGCATACAAGAACCAACTTATTTCACAGATTGCTTGGCCTTGGCTTCGGAGGTAGCGGCTACATCCATCTTCAACACCAAAGGGCATTGGATCATCAGGCCCCTTCTTGCAGCTATTCAAGAATCATCAGCTTTCCAGAACAACAAAATCGCTCATGTCAATAGGTGCTACAATGTAAAGGCTCATCATCAGGCTCAGCTAGCTCTCAAAATTCAGTCTAGACCTCTAGCTATTAGATGCTTATCTTCAAACTCAGGTCAATGTCCTGGGAAAGATGTTCTCCCGCTGTTAGGTGTGAGCCCCTTTTCACTTCTCTCTGTAAAGTGCTGCTAAATGAATAAAATCCTTTCATGTTCAAAAAAAAAAATGCTAGGTGGATGAGAGAGAATTGAGGAGAGAGAAGGGAGCGGGCTCTCCATCTGCAGCCCGGCTGTAGCACAACAAGAGAGAAGATGTAGCTTCCATGCATGCAAGACATCCACATGTAAGCATTAAATATTAAAATATTTGGTAGAGCCAACATAATACTACCTCCGTTTCGGTTTAGAGGTTCTACGTGTATCCCTAGATTGTCAATTTAACCAACGTAACATAAGAGATATACAATACAAAATATATATTATTAGAAGGTTTAGATCTTGTACTTTTTATTGGTAATGTAAATCCTATATTATATTAATCAAATTGATAATTTTGAAATACGCGTAGACCCTGTAAATCGAGATGTAGAGATGCTATATGTGACATGACATGTATATGTAGCTAGCAGCCGACAGTTGCTCTAATCCAATTTAGATGTTTTTGCTCAGAATTAGTGTCCAATTTGGACACTCGGCAAAGGCATCCTTTGCTTAGTGGTCATTATTTGCCTAGTGTATTTTTGCAAACATTTGATAAAGGTGGTCTTTGCCGCCTGCCCCGAGATTTGGAACTCGGGAAAGTAAAAAGTAGTAGGCAAAGATCCGTTTTCCCGTAGTGCCTAGGCAGTAGAGATTTCTAAGAAACAACCACTACATACATTATATCTTAGGGTTGTATTTTAATTTAATGATTTTGGAATGCATGCATATTATTGGTCTACGAATTGCTTTTGCATATGACTGCTTGCAAAGGTTGTATCTTAGCTACTCCCTTGTTCAGTTTAACAGGCATGTATGTATTTTAAACAATATTCCATCAGGGGTGCAAGCAAGGATCACACAAATCATGCAAGAATCACATAACTTTGCAACAAGCGTACCTTGTCAGCAAATGGACCGAAACAAGCATTCATGAACAGCTGATAAACAACATCAGTAGAGCGGATGCAAGAATATGACTGATGAAAGAGATACATGAAATAGTATATAACTTTTCCCGCGTGGATGACTGAATATAATATGTCACCTATAAGTGTACAAGTGCAAGTACTCAGGTGGGAGCAGACACTAGCATCAAGGCCCGAATAAGTTTGTACGATACCACGAACGAGAGACTAGTCAGTAGTGATGGGCAGGCCCATATCCCATTTCCTTCAGGTGGCGCGGGCGAGAGCATCTCCACTCGTTTGCCCTCTCCATGTCGAAATCCGGGCTAAGTTACGTCTGGATTGGACGTAAATCTGACGTGGGGAGGACCAGTTTTCCAGCCGCGATCTAAGGCGAAGACTCAGATGTAAATTTGAAAAACGAAAACTTGACAAAATACGGCTAAAAATGATTGAATTTAGACTAAATTTAATGATATTTACTATATAGAGGGCGAAGTTCATACATAGAAGCCGAATTTGAATATATTTCGAGTTCGGCCGGGGGATACAAATTAAAATACTAAAACAGGGTGCTCTACATGCCAAAATGGCGGTAGAACACCGTGTAGTCCTCGTCGCCGTCGCTGTCGCCGTCGTCGTCGCCGCCATCGTCGAAACGCGGCGGCGCCTGGCTGCTGGTGCCCTGGCCGGGGTCTCCCCACCGGCCACCGCCGCGTGGCGGGGACGGAGATGGCTTGTACCATTCATCGTCTGACTCCTCGAGGTCGATGACGGGCACGACGACGCCGGATGGAGGAGTCGCAGGCCGGCGGTAGCGAGCGACGTCCTCGAGGACCCGAGCCTGCCACTCCGTCTCCTCCTTTTTCCGCTACTCCCTCGACCAGGCGCAGCGTTGTCGGCGGGGACGAGGTCCTGGAGGGACCTCGCCTTGACGGCCTCGAGGATGGCGACGTCCTCAGCGTCGTTGGCCTCCTCCTCCACCTTCACCTTCGCCGGCTTGCGCTTCCGCTCGCCGGAGGTGTCTGCTTCGCGCTTGGGGCAGAGGCGTCCTCGTGCCGTCGAGGGCTCGCGGATGACGAGCCCGCCACCGCTTCGCGCACGGTTGCTCGGCGGGGAAGGCGGTTCCGTTTTCACCGGCGCCCACGATGGCGCCGACTTGGAGATCAGCGTCGACCTCGACGCCGAACCGGAGGATGACGAGCTGGCAGCCATGCGCCATGGCTGCCAGCTGCTTCCCCGGCGGCGGCTGGCCGATGCCCTCGATGGAGGGGGCATCGTTAGAAGAGGATAGTTGCCGCCCTCGATGTGTTCGAGGACGTTCTCGAGCGTCCAATTCGGCGCGCCTCCACCAACGCCGGCGCCCCGCGGCGTTGTTGCGCGGAGGCGGAGGCGGCGGGCCGTCGTAGGAGGCGAGATCCCGCTCCCACCGCCGCAGGAAGTAGGAGTTCCACGCGTGTAGTTGTCGGGGTGGTAGCGTGGGTCGGCGCGGTCCTGGTCCGACAAGGTCAGCCGGACCTCCTCGATGGCGACGTCGAGGGCGTGTCCCTGGGGTGGCGGCGGGATTGGCACGCCGCCGCACTTAGCCGCCACCCGCCGCCGGGCGGCCTCGTGTCCGGCAGGCAGGGGTACCCCGCCTGGTGGAGGAGGTGCCCCTCCCACGCGTGGAGCGACCGGCGGGGAAAGCCGTTGTTGGCCGCGCCGTCTTCCTCGTTGAACGCCATGGATCTCGTCGAGGGGAGAGTGGAGTGGTGGTACGCATCGCGGCGAGCGGAGCGGGGTATTTAGGCGGGGCTGGAGCCGGCGATTTAATGCCGCGTGGAATGCTACGCGTCGCGGCGAGCTGACCGGCGGCAGCCTTTACTGCGCACGGAAGACGATGAGTGTGCCGCTGACCGGCCGGGTCCACCTCTGCGGCAAAGACGAAGCGAAAGCGCGGGAGAGATTTCTCGGCGTTTCGCGTTTTCGCTTCGTCCGGACTCCCCGAGCGCTCCCCGGTAGGCCGGGGTTGGCGTGGGCTCGCCGGATGGATGAGAGCCCAAATCCGGCGAAAAACGAGGAACCGGGGGCGCGGCGGGGCCATTTTTTGCCGTCCGGATGAAAAAATGGCACGCCGGGGGCCTGTTCGGGGAGACGAGTGGAGATGCTCTGTTATGTGCCACGACGGGCGGCGTAAAGGAGCAACTCGGGAATGGTGTTTTTGGTATGCAAATGCGCGAAAATATGGTGTAGAACCTGGGTACCAGCCCATCTGATTTCAGAAAATTCAAAAAACGTTATTTAAGTGTTTCAAAAAAAGTTTAGGCTGGTGCACATGATTTATGCTGTATTTTTAAAATCAGTGTTAGTATTTTTTTCGATTTTATTGCTTAAATCAGGTGCTGGCGCACCGAGAAGCCAAAAAGTCGTGTAATGTGGCCTTAGAGCAACTCTAACAAAGCCCGTAAATATCGTTGAAACTGAATTTTTTCGGCGGATTTACGGGCTCGGGCCGAAAGCGGCGAAGACTAGAGTCTGAATCGGCAGCCCGGTGATACGTCTCAAACGTATCTATAATTTCTTATGTTCCATGCTAGTTTTAGGACAATACCTACATGTTTTGTTCACACTTTATATCGTTTTGATGCGTTTTCCGGAACTAACCTATTGACGAGATGCCGAAGTGCCAGTTCCTGTTTTCTGCTGTTTTTGGTTTCAGAAATCCTAGTAAGGAAATATTCTCGGAATTGGACAAAATCAACGCACAGGACCTTATTTTCCCCGGAAGCATCCAGAGAGTCAGAGAGGCACCAGAGGGGAGCCCTGGGGGCCCCACCCCATAGGGCGGCGCGGCCTGGACCCTGGGCGCGCCAGCCTATGGGGGGGCCACCCCCTGGCTCCTCCGAGGCCGCCTCTTCGCCTATTTAAAGGTCCCTGACCTAAATCTTCGACACGGATTGACGAAACACCAGAAAACCTTCCAGAGCCGCCGCCATCGCGAAACTCCAATTCGGGGGACAGAAGTCTCTGTTCTGGCACCCTGCCGGGACGGGGAAGTGCCCCCGGAACGCATCTCCACCGCCATCTTCACCGCCATCGCTGTCTCCATGATGAGGAGGGAGTAATTCTCCCCCGAGGCTGAGGGCTCTACTGTAGCTATGTGGTTCATCTCTCTCTTTGTGATCTAGTTGTGTTACTCTGGTGATGTTATTAAAGTACTCTATTCCTCCTCCATGATGTAATGGTGACAGTGTGTGCATCGTGTAGTTCTTGGCGTAGGTTATTGATACGTCTCAAACGTATCTATAATTTCTTATGTTCCATGCTAGTTTTATGATGATACACACATGTTTTGTTCACACTTTATGTCATATTTATGCGTTTTCCGGAACTAACCTATTGACGAGATGCCGAATTGCCAGTTCCTGTTTTCTGCTGTTTTTGGTTTCAGAAATCCTAGTAAGGAAATATTCTCGGAATTGGACGAAATCAACGCCCAGTATCTTATATTTCCACGAAGCTTCCAGAACACCCGAGAGGCACCAGAGGGGAGCCCTGGTGGCCCCACACGTGTGGGCGGCGCGGCCAAGGAGCCAGGCGCGCCGCCCTATTGTGTGGTGGCCCCAGACCCCCTCCGACTCCGCCTCTTCGCCTATTTAAAGGTCCCTGACCTAAATCTTCGATACGGAAAAGCCACGGTACGAGAAACCTTCCAGAGCCGCCGCCATCGCGAAGCCAAGATCTGGGGGACAGGAGTCTCTGTTCCGGCACGCCACCGGGACGGGGAAGTGCCCCCGGAAGGCTCCTCCATCGACACCACCGCCATCTTCATCAACGCTGCTGTCTCCCATGAGGAGGGAGTAGTTCTCCATCGAGGCTAAGGGCTGTACCGGTAGCTATGTGGTTAATCTCTCTTCCATGTACTTCAATACAATGATCTCATGAGCTGCCTTACATGATTGAGATTCATATGAGCTTTGTATCACTATTCATCTATGTGCTACTCTTGTGATGTTATTAAAGTAGTCTATTCCTCCTTCACGGTGTAATGGTGACAGTGTGTGCATCGTGTAGTACTTGGCGTAGGTTATGATCATAATCTCTTGTAGGTTATGGAGTTAATTATTACTATGATAGTATTGATGTGATTTATTCCCTCTTCATAGTGTAAAGGTGATAGTGTGTATGCTATGTTAGTACTCGGTTTAAATTGCAAAGATCTATTATGCTCTAAAGGTTACTTAAATATGAATGCCGAATGTTGTGGCGCTTGTTAACTCCGGCTTGAGGGAGCTCTTGTAGCCCTACACAACGAATGGTGTTCATTATCAAACAAGAGTATATGTAGCACAAAGGAAGAGAACTTATTTATTTATGTGATCAATGTTGAGAGTGTCCACTAGTGAAAGTATTATCCCTAGGCCTTGTTTCCAAATACTGCAATCATCGCTTGTTTACTGTTTTACTGCATCTTTAGTTCCTGCAATATTACTACCATCTACTGCACGCCAGCAAGCACTTTTCTGGCGCCATTACTACTGCTCATATTCATTCATACCACTTGTATTTCACTATCTCTTCGCCGAACTAGTGCACCTATACATCTGACAAGTGTATTAGGTGTGTTGGGGACACAAGATACTTCTTGTATCGTGATTGCGGGGTTGCTTGAGAGGGATATCTTTGACCTCTTCCTCCCTGAGTTCGATAAACCTTGGGTGATCCACTTAAGGAAAACTTGCTGCTGTTCTACAAACCTCTGCTCTTGGAGGCCCAACACTGTCTACAAGAATAGAAGCACCCGTAGACATCAAGCACTTTTCTGGCGTCGTTGCCGGGGAGGAAAGGTAAAAAGCACTCATACTCCGGTCCCAGGTAACTAAGTACTTTTCTGTTGCCGTTGTAAGTGCTCGAAGCTATTTCCTTTAGATCCTGCAATTGCATCTTTTTGTTTCTTGTTAAACACTAGTAAGGCATAATGGAAAACATCTGTGAGCTTTTTAAACTATTTCCTGAGTCAAGACATGAATGGTTTAGTGCGAAAATTAAAAAACCTATGGAACCTTATTTGCATGCTAGTAGTAATATTAGTATGAACGCTTTGAACACCATTGTTGATAATGATATAGAAAATTCTAAGCTTGGGGAGATCGGTTTTGATGAAAATGATCTCTTTAGCCCTCCGGGTATTGAGGAGAAAGTTTATGTTGATTATGATATGCCTCCCATATATGATGATTATAATGATAGTGGTCTTTTGGTGCCGCCTACTATGTAGGATAAGTTTAATTATGATTACAATATGCCTCCTATATTTGATGATGAGAATAATAATGATAGCTACTTTGTTGAATTTGCTCCCACTACAACTAATAAAATTGATTATGCTTAGGTGGAGAGTAATGATACTTTTATGCATGTGAATAAGAATGCTTTATGTGATACTTATATTGTTGAGTTTGTTCATGATGCCTCTGAAAATCATTATGAGAGAGGAAAATATGGTTGTAGAAGTTTTCATGTTGCTAAAACACCTCTCTATATGCTGAAAATCTTGAAGTTGCACTTGTCTAGTTTTCCTATGCTTGTTGCATTATGCTTCATGAATTTGTTTATTTACAAGATTCCTTTTCATAGGAAGTGGGTTAGGCTTAAATGTGTTTTGAATTTGCTTCTTGATGCTCTCTTTTTGCTTCAACTCTCATACTTATGTGAGCATCATTAAAATTGTTGAGCCCATCTTAATGGCTATAAAGAAAGAACTTCTTGGGAGATAACCCATGTTTTTATTTTTCTACTGTTTTGTTGTGTCTTGGAAGTTGTTACTACTGTAGCAACGTCTCCTTATCTTTATTTTATTGCATTGTTGTGCCAAGTAAAGTCTTTGATAGCAAGGTTAATACTAGATTTGGATTACTGCGCAGAAACAGATTTCTTGCTGTCACGAATATGGGCAGGGTTCTCTGTAGGTAACTCAGAAAAATATGCCAATTTACGTGCGTGATCCTTAGATATGTACGCAACTTTTATTCAATTTGAGCATTTTCATCTGAGCAAGTTAAGTGCCCCTGGAAAATTCGTCTTTACGGACTGTTCTGTTTTGACAGATTCTGCCTTTTATTTCGCATTGCCTCTTTTGCTATGTTGGATGGATTTCTTTGTTCCATTAACTTCCAGTTGCTTTGGGCAATGTCCAGAAGTGTTAAGAATGATTGTGTTATCTCTGAACATGTGAATTTTTGATTATGCACTAACCCTCTAATGAGTTTGTTTTGAGTTTGGTGTGGAGGAAGTTTTCAAGGGTCAAGAGAGGAGGATGATATATGATCAAGAAGAGTGAAAAGTCTAAGCTTGGAGATGCCCCCGTGGTTCATCCCTGCATATTTCAAGAAGACTCAAGCGTCTAAGCTTGGGGATGCCCAAGGCATCCCCTTCTTCATCAACAATTTATCAGGTTTCTTTTCTTGAAACTATATTTTTATTCGGTCACATCTTATGTACTTTACTTGGAGCGTCTGTGTGCTTTTATTTTTGTTTTGTTATTTTCATTCTCTGAATAAATGCTTGTGTGGGAGAGAGACATGCTCCGCTGGTTCATATGAACACATGTGTTCTTAGCTTTATCTTAATGTTCATGGCGAAGGTTGAAACTGCTTCGTTCATTGTTATATGGTTGGAAACAGAAAATGCTTCATGTGGTAATTAGTATAATGTCTTGAATAATTTGATACTTGGCAATTGTTGTGCTCATATAGATCATGTTTAAGCTCTTGCATCATGTACTTTGCACCCATTAATGAAGAACTACATAGAGCTTGTTAAAATTTGGTTTGCATGATTGTTCTCTAGAGTCTAGATATTTTCTGGTTGAGGTGTTTGAACAACAAGGAAGACGATGTAAAGTCTTATAATGCTTACAATATGTTCATATGTGAGTCTTGCTGCACGGTTTTATACTTGAGTTTGCTTCAAACAACCTTGCTAGCCAAGCCTTGTATTGAGAGGAATTCTTCTCGTGCATCCAAATCCTTGAGCCAAAAACTATACCATTTGTGTCCACCATACCTACCTACCACATGGTATTTCTCTGCCATTCCGAAGTATATTACTTGAGTGCTACCTTTAAATTTCTATTCTTTGCCTTTACAATATATAGCTCATGGGACAAATAGCCTTAAAAACTATTGTGGTGAAGAATATGTACTTATGTATCTTATTTCTTAATAAGTTGCTTGTTGAGCGGTTGTTATCACCAGAATTTGACCGAGTCAGAGGTGGGCCGCGATCAAGATGGATTTGAAGATTATATACGGAAGAAATACGTGGATCGGCCTTATATGCAAAGTTGGGCTAGATTGCCCATATATCTGTAATATAGTAGATCGCATCTTAGATAGAGTTTTACCCGTGCACGGTTAGGTGCACGCCTAAATTAGAAAGTCCCCTGGACTATAAATATGTATCTAGGGTTTATGAAATAAACAACAACCAACGTTCAACCAACAAATCAATCTCGGCGCATCGCCAACTCCTTCGTCTCGAGGGTTTCTACCGGTAAGCATCATGCTGCCTAGATCGCATCTTGCGATCTAGGCAGCACAAGCTTATGCTCGTTGTTCATGCGTTGCTCGTACTGAAGCCTTTTTGATGGCGAGCAACGTAGTTATCTTAGATATGTTAGGGTTAGCATTGTTCTTCGTGTTACATGCTATCGTAGTGCAACCCTTGCATATCTGGCCGCCCTTACACCTATCTTAGGTGTAGGGGCGGCACCCCGCTTGATCATTATTTAGTAGATCCGATCCGTTACGGTTGCTCCTTGTTCTTCAAGGATTAGTTTAATATCTGTAATAGTTAGGCCTTACAAAGGGTTGGAGGATCCAGCGGCACGTAGGGTGTCGTTTGCTAGTCCTAGACAGGATGTTCCGGGGATCAACCTCGTGTTGGTTTTTAGGCCTTGTCTAGGATCGGCTTACGATCACCGTGCGTGGCCGCGAGGCCCAATCGTGAGTAGGATGATCCGATTATGCGGTGAAAACCCTAAATCGTCGTAGATCGCATTAGCTTTATCTTGATCAAGCAGGACCACCATATATTCGTGCACCTCGTACGAATCATGGGTGGATCGGCTCCTTGAGCCGATTCACAGGATAACCTGAGAGCCGATCGAGGCTCGTATTTAATGTTTACGTGTATGCCATGCAGGAAACTAAGCGAGGCATCTCCATCACCTTCCTGACCAGGTATAGGTCAGGTGGCACGCCCTTGCATCAGCATCGGACGTGTGTACCAGAGGCTTTGCGGGCCGTCGCTCGGAGGAACCAGGGCCAGCCGCAGCCCTAAGTTGTTCCCGGCTCTACTGTGTTGCCCGTCGCTGCCCGCCGGTGGGTTTTGACCGCAACACATTCTGGCACGCCCAGTGGGACAACGAGATGTAGGCCTCTTTTGAGCCATACAATCAAGATAGGGGCTAATCCAGCAGCCGCCCCGTATTATCTTTGCCATACGCTTCGCCTGCATTCAGCGTCGATCTAGCGGGTGACGGAAGACTGGAGTATGGGTTTACATCGGCTGGCGAGTTCAGGGAAATCAGCATTGGTCCTGACTGCAGAGCCGATGTTCAGGAATAATCCTACCGATAACCGCAGAGCCGATATCTGCAGTGACCTGACAGATTCGGCTCGGGGGGGCACATGATCAGGCAGACAGACGCATAGGCAATGAAATATTAGGAGCTAACGGAAAATCGGCCAGTAAAAAAAAATGTAGCAAGTACAGCCGAAGCAGATCCATCGACTTCTCAAGTTCAACGAAACATTTGTCTCTGGGGGCCCTACTGAATAAACGCGTCGAGGGCGTGAAGGGCGTCAACACGGATGCGATCTACCTCAGCGATCTCAGCCTCGTCGTCCTCGTCTTTACCCGTCACCAGCTGGCTGCTCAGGGTACGAATTTCAGCCAGATCGGTCTTCAGATCGGCTGTGAGGCCTTTTGCTTCATCTTGAGAATGGGCAATAAGAGCTTCCTTGTCTTGGATGAGCTGCTTGGTCACCCTGACCCTCTCTTCAAGGCCCTCCAGCTCCTTGCGCAGGGTCTCGAGTTCGGCGCGATTGGCAGAAGTGTCCGTCTTGGCGTCCAGAGCAGCCTTCTTCTTGTTGAGCCGTTGACACTTTTCCGCAATATCGGCTCTCAGTGGAAGCTGGGTGCGGCGAAGAGTAATCCTTTGTCGAGCCGATTGCACCCTTGACTTAAAGACCGACAGAGTAACAGCAGGCCAGAGCTTCACTTGCAGTGTCATAGGGAGATGGGGCTGGATATCTTCGAGGATGCCTTTGACTTCCTCGGAGTTTTCAATCAGGGTCTCAGTGAGGAAGAGAGCAAGTCTTTGAGACGCTGGAGTGGACCATGGACCATGCTAAGACTCGGCTCTCCACTTGCCTTGGAAGAAGTTGGTTCGATGGATTCTGGATCGAACGTCAGCAAGCTCGAGAGATCACAACCCTGATAGGGCCAACAAAGCGGGTTTAGCATACAATGAAGAAAGTGACGGAGCCAAAGAGAGGGAGCATACCTCTCCCGAGGTAGGAGGAACAGCCGATGTAGTGACGATCGGCTTTTCTGTGGACTTGGCTAGGTCAGCCACTTGGTCAGCCGCGATCGTCGACGTGGCTAGGTCCATGGTGGTGGACGGCATTGGTACCTCCTCGACGTCTCCGCTAGAAGTTTCTTCGGTCTGCAGGAGGAAGTGGTTAGCCGATCCAAACGACGATGGGTTAGCACGGAGTATAACCAGGGAGAGAATTACATTTGAGACCTCCTGGCTTGATGGAGAGGCTCGTGGATCTTTACGAGCCCTTTTGACGCATCGACGCTTCGTGCGTGACCCCGATCTGGTCGGGGCTTGGGGAGCAGGGGACTCGGGGATCGACCTTTTCTTAGAAGCCGGCGCTGGTGAAGCCGTCTGGCTCTGAGTGGTGGACCTCTCAGAGTTTCCTGAACTCGAGTCCCCCTGGCTGGTTTCTACGGCCCCGCTCGAGGTTCCTTCAGTGGAAGTCTGTAAAAAAGAATACGAGCGTGTTGTAAAAGACTGGGAAAGCAGATAAATGTGGATAGGGCATGAACCAACTTACATGCAAGCTTTCTTGGGCAGGAGCTTTACGCTTCAGGGTCTTCCTGGCAGCTACCTTCCTCACTGCCGTCCTCGCCTGAGTCGAGGCTCGGGGGGCAACTGGCCCTGAAGATGCTTTACTCTTGGGAGCCGATTTCGGTGAAATCGGCTGACTCTGCATTATGACTTTCTTCAGGGGTAGCGAGCTCTGGCAGAAGAGAACCACTGGTGCCGGAGGAAGGAATACGAAAGGGGAACCATCGGCTTGCATGGGAGCCGGGCCATCTTGTTGCTGCCAGGAAATGGAGTCAGGTCATAGACAATCACCATAATGCTGTTACAAGAAATGTGTAAGTGATGGTACCTGGTCTGCAGGGATGTCATATTCGGCATCAAGTTGTCCCAGCAGCGGTCCTAGAGCCCTCCTAAAGACGTGGGTCTTCCACATGGACCACCAAGCCTCGAAACCATCGGTAGTGAAGGAGAAACGGAGGTCGTGGGGAATTGGAATGGCCAAAGCATCGAAGAAGGTATAACACCTTTGGGCCGTAAGGATGTCAGGCAGTTCAGCTCTACTTGCTGTCAGGTGATGTAAGAAGAAGTGTGGAGGCACCTGCCCGAGACCAAGCTGTCGGGCTACCACTACCGGTTGATAACACTCATAACCGGGCTTGATGATCCGGTTCGAGGTACTCATGCCAACAGGGAGGAAGCAAGGACGGATCATGATAGAGTATAGATGCTGGGTGCTGGCGTCATCGGCAAAGTCATCCAATCAAAAGGAGACTGGGTTTTCAAAGTTCGCCGATTCAGTATAAGGAAAGAACAGGGGGTTGTCCAAACCTTGGAAGAAAATCTTAAACCACCCTGCTGCTTCCTTAGGGATCAACCTGCTGCCTGGGAGACCATACAAAGCTTGGCCATAGCTGGTGCATCGAATATCCTTTCCATTAACATTGGGACAGGTGCAGGTGGTCAACGGTGGGAAGTCTGGGATCTGGTTCTGAAAGTATAGTTGGGCCCACAACTGAATAAACCACCAGGGGCTGCCAGTTTTAACTGTCTTTTGAGAGAACAGTTTGACAGACATCAGTTGGAGGGATCGATAGACCTCTCCAAGAAACAGTTTGCCTAGGCCAAGTTGGGTGCCTTTAGCAAGTTCATAGGCCAGGGACAGGTAATTCTTGGTAGGGCGAGCGATGGGCCACAGAATATGAAGTGCTCCAACCAGAAGTTCAGGAAGGCTGTGTGTTCCCTCTCTGTCACGGGGCCTTTGTTTTTCATATAACGATTGAGATAGGCACCCCAGCTGGTACACTCTTTTTTAGAGGAAAGAGTGAAAGGAACTTTCGGCAGTTTGAATGCAGAAGGGCTGGGGGATGCAATGTCTAGGCCTGTGATCATGGCCACATCTAGCAGAGTCGGTGTCATAGGGCCATGGCCAAACATGAAGCAATTCAGTGCATCAGACCAGAAGTAGCCAATGGTTTTCAGAATATTTTCATTCTTCTCAAGAGGAGACAATGACAATGACAGGGCATCGGCTATCCCTATGGTTTCCCAAGTGGCATAATGGGTTTTGGATACCCTATTGTACCATGCCACCCAACCCTCAGGAGGATTAGGCCAGGCTCGCAGGCAGTCGGCCCAGGAAGTCAGATCTAAGTTCTGATTCACGAAGGGGATTCTGTTAGCTTCACACGAAATTAACAGGGCGGGACTCTCGGAAGAACGAGGACCGAGGCACATCGAATTTGCGAGAGAAGGATGTGGCAGAAGAATGTCTGAAACCTAAATTAATAGCGGAACAAAACATTAATCCAGGTGTTTGCCATTAATCCCATGTCAAGTCGAATGGCGAGAGGAGGTTGAGGATTACCTTCAGACCAGAAGCCGTGGCGTTGGTGTTGGATGATTCCGCCATGGGATGCATTGAAGGAGTTGGGGGCGGCGCGGTCGAGATCTGTGATGCAGTCGGTCTTGAGTTGGAACTGCTCAGGCGGCGATTTGGGGATCTGAGTTTGCTTTCTCAGATGGAGGTTGCAAGTTACCGTTTGGAGGGGCGGCTGGGTCGACCTTACTCGTGTTTTTATGATAGAGACCGGTGCGATGCCATCGGCTCTTTTCGGAGATTATTTGACTTTGACTATCGGCGAATAAGTTGACTAGAAATACTTCTTCATTAACAAAAGAGGGTTTTTTACAATGAAGAGCCGATTGCTCAAGGAAAGAGGAACAAAAGAAGAGCCGATTGCTCGCGTACTACTGATCCTATGTCACTAATCCTCGCTGCCCTCGTCATCGGCGTCGTAGCTGCCGCCGGCGCTACTTCTGGAGAACTCCTCGTCGCTGCTGCCCCAACCTTCGACCGGAGCTTCTTCCTCTTCGTCGTCATCATCATCTTCACTGACCGCCCAAGCACGGAGGCGCTTCGCCGGCGGGTACCCAGCGGAGGAAGAGGAATCGTCTTCTTCCTCTTCTTCTTCTACCTCCTCGTCCTCCTCTTCCTCCCCATTATCGGAGGAAGTGGAGTTCCTCCATGAGTGGAGGTCTTCCTCGCTTTCGCTCTTCAGTTCCCCTTCAATGAGGAACTGGAGGTTGCCTTCCCCATCAGTCAGGGGCATGTCGCCATCTGACAGGAAGTCAAAGTCCCACTCGGGCTCCGACATCGGCTCGCTCGAGGAAGAAGATTGGAAAGAGAGGCCAGAGGAGACGGATGAAGAAGAAGACATTGCTACAGGGGAAGAGGGTTTTTTTGGTGCCGATAGCTAGACCCGAGGAGGGGGATAAAAAGCAAGTCAGTCGGCACAGTTAAATAAGGAGGAGCCTGATGGAGATTTAATGCCTTTGCAGTTTCCAAGGAAGTAGTGCTGAAGCTATCAAATTTTTCAGAGAAGTTGAGAGGACAAGGCATTATGATGAAGAATACTGCGACGGTTCTGCTCTGCTACAACATGACCCGACGAAGAAAAACAGAGTGATTTTGGAATTATCAATTCCAAAACCAGGGGGGCATGTGTTATCACCAGAATTTGACCGAGTCAGAGGTGGGCCGCGATCAAGATGGATTTGAAGATTATATACGGAAGAAATACGTGGATCGGCCTTATATGCAAAGTTGGGCTAGATTGCCCATATATCTGTAATATAGTAGATCGCATCTTAGATAGAGTTTTACCCGTGCACGGTTAGGTGCACGCCTAAATTAGAAAGTCCCTTGGACTATAAATATGTATCTAGGGTTTATGAAATAAACAACAACCAACGTTCAACCAACAAATCAATCTCGGCGCATCGCCAACTCCTTCGTCTCGAGGGTTTCTACCGGTAAGCATCATGCTGCCTAGATCGCATCTTGCGACCTAGGCAGCACAAGCTTATGCTCGTTGTTCATGCGTTGCTCGTACTGAAGCCTTTTTGATGGCGAGCAACGTAGTTATCTTAGATATGTTAGGGTTAGCATTGTTATTCGTGTTACATGCTATCGTAGTGCAACCCTTGCATATCTGGCCGCCCTTACACCTATCTTAGGTGTAGGGGCGGCACCCCGCTTGATCATTATTTAGTAGATCCGATCCGTTACGGTTGCTCCTTGTTCTTCAAGGATTAGTTTAATATCTGCAATAGTTAGGCCTTACAAAGGGTTGGAGGATCTAGCGGCACGTAGGGTGTCGTTTGCTAGTCCTAGACAGGATGTTCCGGGGATCAACCTCGTGTTGGTTTTTAGGCCTTGTCTAGGATCGGCTTACGATCACCGTGCGTGGCCGCGAGGCCCAATCGTGAGTAGGATGATCCGATTATGCGGTGAAAACCCTAAATCGTCGTAGATCGCATTAGCTTTATCTTGATCAAGCAGGACCACCATATATTCGTGCACCTCGTACGAATCATGGGTGGATCGGCTCCTTGAGCCGATTCACAGGATAACCTGAGAGCCGATCGAGGCTCGTATTTAATGTTTACGTGTATGCCATGCAGGAAACTAAGCGAGGCATCTCCATCACCTTCCTGACCAGGTATAGGTCAGGTGGCACGCCCTTGCATCAGCATCGGACGTGTGTACCAGAGGCTTTGCGGGCCGTCGCTCGGAGGGACCAGGGCCAGCCGCAGCCCTAAGTTGTTCCCGGCTCTACTGTGTTGCCCGTCGCTGCCCGCCGGTGGGTTTTGACCGCAACAGCGGTAACCATGTTTCTGGGGACGCCATCAACTTTTACCTTTGTTGAATATCATGTGAGTTGCTATGCATGTTCGTCTTGTCTGAAGTAAGAGCGATTTTCATGATCAAATGGTTTGAGTATGCATACTGTTAGAGAAGAACATTGGGCCGCTAACTAAAGCCATGAATCATGGTGGAAGTTTCAGTTTGGACACAAAACCTCAATCTCTTATGAGAATATTAACTGTTGTTGAATGCTTATGCATTAAAAGAGGAGTCCATTATCTGTTGTCTATGTTGTCCAGGTATGGGTGTCTAAGTTGAGAATGATCAAAAGCGAGAAATCCAATGCGAACCTTCTCCTTAGACCCTTGTACAGGCGGCATAGTACCCCTTTGTGACACTTGGTTGAAACATATGCCATGCAATGATAATCCGTATTAATCCAAGCTAATTAGGACAAGGTGCGAGCACTATTAGTATACTATGCATGAGGCTTGCAACTTATAGGATATCTTATACATAACACATATGCTTTATTACTACCGTTGACAAAATTGTTTCTTGTTTTAAAAATGAAAAGCTCTAGCACAAAAATAGTAATCCATGCTTCCCTCTGCGAAGGGCCTTTCTTCTACTTTATTGTTGAGTCAGTTTACCTATTCCTTCTATCTTAGAAGCAAACACTTGTGTCAACTGTGCATTGATTCTTACATGTTTACCTATTGCACTTGTTATATTGCTTTATGTTGACAACTATCCATGAGATATACATGTTGAAGTTGAAAGCAACCGCTGAAACTTAATCATCCTTTGTGTTGCTTCAATGCCTTCTACTTTGAATCTATTGCTTTATGAGTAACTCTTATGCAAGTCTTATTGATGCTTGTCTTGAAAGTATTATTCATGAAAAGTCTTTGCTATATGATTCATTTGTTTACTCATTATCTTCATCATTGCTTAGAATCGCTGCATTCATCTCATATGCTTACAATAGTATGATCAAGATTATGATAGCATGTCACTTCAGAAATTATCTTTGTTATCGTTTACCTACTCGAGGGCGAGTAGGAACTAAGCTTGGGGATGCTTGATACGTCTCAAACGTATCTATAATTTCTTATGTTCCATGCTAGTTTTATGATGATACACACATGTTTTGTTCACACTTTATGTCATATTTATGCGTTTTCCGGAACTAACCTATTGACGAGATGCCGAAGTGCCAGTTCCTGTTTTCTGCTGTTTTTGGTTTCAGAAATCCTAGTAAGGAAATATTCTCGGAATTGGACGAAATCAACGCCCAGTATCTTATATTTCCACGAAGCTTCCAGAACACCCGAGAGGCACCAGAGGGGAGCCCTGGTGGCCCCACACGTGTGGGCGGCGCGGCCAAGGAGCCAGGCGCGCCGCCCTGTTGTGTGGTGGCCCCAGACCCCCTCCGACTCCGACTCTTCACCTATTTAAAGGTCCCTGACCTAAATCTTCGATACGGAAAAGCCACGGTACGAGAAACCTTCCAGAGCTGCCGCCATCGCGAAGCCAAGATCTGGGGGACAGGAGTCTCTGTTCCGGCACACCGCCGGGACGGGGAAGTGCCCCCGGAAGGCTCCTCCATCGACACCACCACCATCTTCATCAACGCTGCTGTCTCCCATGAGGAGGGAGTAGTTCTCCATCGAGGCTAAGGGCTGTACCGGTAGCTATGTGGTTAATCTCTCTTCCATGTACTTCAATACAATGATCTCATGAGCTGCCTTACATGATTGAGATTCATATGAGCTTTGTATCACTATTCATCTATGTGCTACTCTTGTGATGTTATTAAACTAGTCTATTCCTCCATCACGGTGTAATGGTGACAGTGTGTGCATCGTGTAGTACTTGGCGTAGGTTATGATCATAATATCTTGTAGGTTATGGAGTTAATTATTACTATGATAGTATTGATGTGATTTATTCCCCCTTCATAGTGTAAAGGTGACAGTGTGTATGTGATGCGTGTAGTTCACACGTCCGTTGGGAACCCCAAGAGGAAGGTGTGATGCGCACAGTAGCAAGTTTCCCTCAGTAAGAAACCAAGGTTTAATCGAACCAGTAGGAGTCAAGAAGCACGTTGAAGGTTGATGGTGGCGGAATGTAGTGCGGCGCAACACCAGGGATTCTGGCGCCAACGTGGAACCTGCACAACACAACCAAAGAACTTTGCCCCAACGTAACAGCGAGGTTGTCAATCTCACCGGCTTGCTGTAAACAAAGGATTAACCGTATTGTGTGGAAGATGATTGTTTGCGAAGAACAGTAAAGAACAATTGCAGTAGATTGTATTTCAGATGTAAAGAATAGACCGGGGTCCACAGTTCACTAGCGATGTCTCTCCCATAAGATAAATAGCATGTTGGGTGAACGAATTACAGTTGGGCAATTGACAAATAAAGAAGGCATAACAATGCACATACATATATCATGATGAGTACTATGAGATTTAATCAGGGCATTACGACAAAGTACATAGACCGCCATCCAGCATGCATCTATGCCTAAAAAGTCCACTTTCAGGTTATCATCCGAACCCCTTCCGGTATTAAGTTGCAAGCAACAGACAATTGCATTAAGTATGGTGCGTAATGTAATCAACACAAATATCCTTAGACAAAGCATCGATGTTTTATCCCTAGTGGCAACAGCACATCCACAACCTTAGAACTTTTCATCCTTGTCCCAGATTTAATGGAGGCATGAACCCACTATCGAGCATAAATACTCCCTCTTGGAGTCACAAGTATCAACTTGGCCAGAGCCTCTACTAGCAACGGAGAGCATGCAAGAACATAAACAACTCATATATGATAGATTGATAATCAACTTGACATAGTATTCAATATCCATCGGATCCCAACAAACACAACATGTAGGATTACAAAGAAACGATCTTGATCATGATAGGCAGCTCACAAGATCGAGCATGATAGCACAATTAGGAGAAGACGACCATCTAGCTACTGCTATGGACCCATGGTCCAGGGGCGAACTACTCACACATCAATCCGAAGGCGATCATGGCGATGAAGAGTCCTCCGGGAGATGATTCCCCTCTCCGGCAGGGTGCCAGAGGCGATCTTCTGAATCCCCCGAGATGGGATTGGCGGCGGCGGCGTCTCTGGAAGGTTTTCCGTATCGTGGCTCTCGGTACTGGGGGTTTCGCGACGGAGGCTTTAAGTAGGCGGAAGGGCAGGTCAGGGGGCGTCACGAGGGACCCACACAACAGGGCCGCGCGGCCAAGGCCCAGGCCGCGCCGCCCTGGCGTGTCGTCGCCTCGTGGCCCCACTTCGTTTCCTCTTCGGACTTCTGGAAGCTTCGTGGAAAAATAGGCCCCTGGGCGTTGATTTTGTCCAATTCCGAGAATATTTCCTTACTAGGATTTCTGAAACCAAAAATAGCAGAAAACAACAACTGGCTCTTCGGCATCTCGTCAATAGGTTAGTGCCGGAAAATGCATAATAACGACATATAATGTGTATAAAACATGTGAGTATCATCATAAAAGTAGCATGGAACATAAGAAATTATAGATACGTTTGGGACGTATCAAGCATCCCCAAGCTTAGTTCCTACTCGCCCTCGAGTAGGTAAACGATAACAAAGATAATTTCTGAAGTGACATGCTATCATAATCTTGATCAATACTATTGTAAAGCACATGAGATGAATGCAGCGATTCGAAGCAATGATGAAGATAATGAGTAAACAAATGAATCATATAGCAAAGACTTTTCATGAATAATACTTTCAAGACAAGCATCAATAAGACTTGCATAAGAGTTAACTCATAAGCAATAAGTTCTTAGTAGAAAGCTTTGAAACAACACAAAGGAAGATATAAGTTTCAGCGGTTGCTTTCAACTTCAACATATTTATCTCATGGATAATTGTCAACACAAAGTAATATAACAAGTGCAATAGGTAAACATGTAAGAATCAATGCACACAGTTGATACAAGTGTTTGCTTCTAAGATAGAAAGAATAGGTAAACTGACTCAACAATAAAGTAGAAGAAAGGCCCTTCGCAGAGGGAAGCATGGATTACCTTATTTGTGCTAGAGCTTTCATTTTGAAAACAAGAAACAATTTTGTCAACGGTAGTAATAAATCATATGAGTTATGTATAAGATATCTTATAAGTTGCAAGCCTCATGCATAGTATACTAATAGTACCCACACCTTGTCCTAATTAGCTAGGATTAACACGGATTATCATTGCATAACATATGTTTCAACCAAGTGTCACAAAGGGGTACCTCTATGCCGCATGTACAAGGGTCTAAGGAGAAGGTTCGCATTGGATTTCTCGCTTTTGATCATTCTCAACTTAGACACCCATACCGGGACAACATAGACAACAGATAATGGACTCCTCTTTTAATGCTTAAGCATTCAACAACAGTTAATATTTCTCATAAGAGATTGAGGTTTTATGTCCAAACTGAAACTTCCACCATGATTCATGGCTTTAGTTAGCGGCCCAATGTTCTTCTCTAACAATATGCATACTCAAACCATTTGATCATGAAAATCTCCCTTACTTCAGACAAGACGAACATGCATAGCAACTCACATGATATTCAACAAAGGTAAAAGTTGATGGCGTCCCCAGAAAACATGGTTACCGCTCAACAAGCAACTTACTAAGAAATAAGACACATAAGTACATATTCTTCACCACGATAGTTTTTAAGCTATTTTGTCCCATGAGCTATATATTGTAAAGGCAAAGAATGGAATTTTAAAGGTAGCACTCAAGTAATGTACTTTGGAATGGCGGAGAAATACCATGTGGTAGGTAGGTATGGTGGACACAAATGGCATAGTTTTGGCTCAAGGATTTGGATGCACGAGAAGAATCCCTCTCAATACAAGGCTAGGCTAGCAAGGTTGTTTGAAGCAAACCCAAGTATGAAATGGTGCAGAAAGACTCACATATAAACATATTGTAAGCATTATAAGACTTTACATCGTCTCCTTGTTGTTCAAACACCTTAACCAGAAAATATCTAGACTTAGAGAGAACAATCATGCAAACCAAATTTTAACATGCTCTATGTAGTTATTCATTAATGGGTACAAGGTACATGATGCAAGAGCTTAAACAAGATCTATATGAGCACAACAATTGCCAAGTATCACATTATTCAAGACATTATACCATTTACCACATGCGGCATTTTCCGTTTCCAACCATATATCAATGAATGAGGTAGTTCAACTTTCGCAATGAACATTAAAGATAAAGCTAAGAACACATGTGTTCATACGAAACAGCGGAGTGTAATATCTCCAATATAAAGAATGCTAGGATCCGACTTTATTCAAACAAAACAAAAACTAAAGCAAACAGACGCTCCAAGCAAAGCACATAAGATGTGACTGAATAAAAATATAGTTTCATTAGAGGAACCTGATAATGTTGTCGATGAAGAAGGGGATGCCTTGGGCATCCCCAAGCTTAGACGCTTGGGTCTTCTTAAAATATGCAGGGATGAACCACGGGGGCATCCCCAAGCTTTGACTTTTCACTCTTCTTGATCATATTGTATCATCCTCCTCTCTTGATCCTTGAAAACTTCCTCCACACCAAACTCGAAACAAACTCATTAGAGGATCAGTGCATAATTCATATATTCAGAGGTGACATAATCATTCTTAATACTTCTGGACATTGCTCAAAGCTACTGAAAGTTAATGGAACAAAGAAATCCATCAAACATAGCAAAACAGGCAATGTGAAATAAAAGGCAGAATCTGTCAAAACAGAACAGTCCGTAAAGACGAATTTTAAAATGGCACCAGACTTGCTCAGATGAAAATGCCCAAATTGAATGAAAGTTGCGTACATATCTGAGGATCACGCACGTAAATTGGCAGATTTTTCTGAGTTACCTACAGAGAATTCTGCCCAGATTCGTGACAGCAAGAAATCTGTTCCTGCGCAGTAATCCAAATCTAGTATTGACTTTACTATCAAAGACTTTACTTGGCACAACAATGCAATAAAATAAAGATAAGGAGAGGTTTCTACAGTAGTAACAACTTCCAAGACTCAAATATAAAACAAAGTACTGTAGTAAAAACATGGGTTGTCTCCCATAAGCGCTTTTCTTTAACGCCTTTCAGCTAGGCGCAGAAAGTGTGAATCAAGTGTTATCAAGAGATGAAGCATCAACATCATTACCAGGGGTGTTGGGAGTTGCCTCAACAATGCATGTTATCTTATCTATGTAAGTTTCAGAGGCTCCTTTTTCATTACTCTTAGGCTTGCTATTGTCATCAAACAAATTTTCAGGAACAATCCAATCATAATTCTTTTCTAGTGCCTCGAACATTCCTGCGAGCTTGCAAGGTATTGATGTCTTAATATCCCCTACATCATTAACATCATTAGTGTACTTTATACTATCAATGTCCATCCTTTTAAGGGTACTAGCAAAGTTGGTGTAAGAACCAAGCATATTGTATTTAATAAAGACCTTTCTGGCCTCTCTTGCTACACCATCAAATTCTTTAAGAAGGGTTTCTAAGACAAAATCTTTCTTTTCTCCTTCCTCCATATCAGAGAGTGTAAGAAACATATGTTGTATTATGGGGTTGAGATTAACAAATTTAGTTTCCAACATGTGCACTAAAGAAGCAGCAGCAATTTCATAAGTAGGAGCAAGTTCTACCAAGTGTCTATCTTCAAAATCTTCAGCGGTACTAACATGAGTGAAAAAATCTTCTATATTATCTCTTCCAATTATAGACCCTTGGCCTACCGGTATGTCTTTTAGAGTGTACTTAGGAGGAAACATGATGAAATAAACAAGAGGTAAATAAAGTAAATGCAAGTAACTAATTTTTTTGTGTTTTTGATATGGAGAACAAGACAGTAAATAAAGTAAAGCTAGCAACTAATTTTTTTGTGTTTTGTTTTAGTGCAGGAAACAAAGTAGTAAATAAAATAAAGCAAGACAAAAACAAAGTAAAGAGATTGGAAGTGGAGACTCTCCTTGCAGCGTGTCTTGATCTCCCCGGCAACGGCGCCAGAAATTTGCTTGATGCGTGTAGTTGACACGTCCGTTGGGAACCCCAAGAGGAAGGTGTGATGCGCACAGTAGCAAGTTTCCCTCAGTAAGAAACAAAGGTTTAATCGAACCAGTAGGAGTCAAGAAGCACGTTGAAGGTTGATGGTGGCAGAATGTAGTGCGGCGCAACACCAGGGATTCCGGTGCCAACGTGGAACCTGCACAACACAACCAAAGAACTTTGCCCCAACGTAACAGCGAGGTTGTCAATCTCATCGGCTTGCTGTAAACAAAGGATTAACCATATTGTGTGGAAGATGATTGTTTGCGAAGAACAGTAAAGAACAATTGCAGTAGATTGTATTTCAGATGTAAAGAATAGACCGGGGTCCACAGTTCACTAGCGGTGTCTCTGCCATAAGATAAATAGCATGTTGGGTGAACGAATTACAGTTGGGCAATTGACAAATAAAGAAGGCATAACAATGCACATACATATATCATGATGAGTACTATGAGATTTAATCAGGGCATTACGACAAAGTACATAGACCGCCATCCAGCATGCATCTATGCCTAAAAAGTCCACTTTCAGGTTATCATCCGAACCCCTTCCGGTATTAAGTTGCAAGCAACAGACAATTGCATTAAGTATGGTGCGTAACGTAATCAACACAAATATCCTTAGACAAAGCATCGATGTTTTATCCCTAGTGGCAACAGCACATCCACAACCTTAGAACTTTCTGTCATTGTCCCAGATTTAATGGAGGCATGAACCCACTATCGAGCATAAATACTCCCTCTTGGAGTCACAAGTATCAACTTGGCCAGAGCCTCTACTAGCAACAGAGAGCATGCAAGAACATAAACAACTCATATATGATAGATTGATAATCAACTTGACATAGTATTCAATATCCATCGGATCCCAACAAACACAACATGTAGGATTACAAAGAAACGATCTTGATCATGATAGGCAGCTCACAAGATCGAGCATGATAGCACAATTAGGAGAAGACGACCATCTAGCTACTGCTATGGACCCATGGTCCAGGGGTGAACTACTCACACATCAATCCGGAGGCGATCATGGCGATGAAGAGTCCTCCGGGAGATGATTCCCCTCTCCAGCAGGGTGCCGGAGGCGATCTCCTGAATCCCCCGAGATGGGATTGGCGGCGGCGGCGTCTCTGGAAGGTTTTCCGTATCGTGGCTCTCGGTACTGGGGGTTTCGCGACGGAGGCTTTAAGTAGGCGGAAGGGCAGGTCAGGGGGCGTCACGAGGGACCCACACAACAGGGCCGCGCGGCCAAGGCCCAGGCCGCGCCGCCCTGGCGTGTCGTCGCCTCGTGGCCCCACTTCGTTTCCTCTTCGGACTTCTGGAAGCTTCGTGGAAAAATAGGCCCCTGGGCGTTGATTTTGTCCAATTCCGAGAATATTTCCTTACTAGAATTTCTGAAACCAAAAACAGCAGAAAACAACAACTGGCTCTTCGGCATCTCGTCAATAGGTTAGTGCCAGAAAATGCATAATAACGACATATAATGTGTATAAAACATGTGAGTATCATCATAAAAGTAGCATGGAACATAAGAAATTATAGATACGTTTGGGACGTATCAAGCATCCCCAAGCTTAGTTCCTACTCGCCCTCGAGTAGGTAAACGATAACAAAGATAATTTCTGAAGTGACATGCTATCATAATCTTGATCAATACTATTGTAAAGCACATGAGATGAATGCAGCGATTCGAAGCAATGATGAAGATAATGAGTAAACAAATGAATCATATAGCAAAGACTTTTCATGAATAATACTTTCAAGACAAGCATCAATAAGACTTGCATAAGAGTTAACTCATAAGCAATAAGTTCTTAGTAGAAAGCTTTGAAACAACACAAAGGAAGATATAAGTTTCAGCGGTTGCTTTCAACTTCAACATATTTATCTCATGGATAATTGTCAACACAAAGTAATATAACAAGTGCAATAGGTAAACATGTAAGAATCAATGCACACAGTTGATACAAGTGTTTGCTTCTAAGATAGAAAGAATAGGTAAACTGACTCAACAATAAAGTAGAAGAAAGGCCCTTCGCAGAGGGAAGCATGGATTACTATATTTGTGCTAGAGCTTTCATTTTGAAAACAAGAAACAATTTTGTCAACGGTAGTAATAAATCATATGAGTTATGTATAAGATATCTTATAAGTTGCAAGCCTCATGCATAGTATACTAATAGTGCCCGCACCTTGTCCTAATTAGCTTGGATTAACACGGATTATCATTGCATAACATATGTTTCAACCAAGTGTCACAAAGGGGTACCTCTATGCCGCATGTACAAGGGTCTAAGGAGAAGGTTCGCATTGGATTTCTCGCTTTTGATCATTCTCAACTTAGACACCCATACCGGGACAACATAGACAACAGATAATGGACTCCTCTTTTAATGCTTAAGCATTCAACAACAGTTAATATTTCTCATAAGAGATTGAGGTTTTATGTCCAAACTGAAACTTCCACCATGATTCATGGCTTTAGTTAGCGGCCCAATGTTCTTCTCTAACAATATGCATACTCAAACCATTTGATCATGAAAATCTCCCTTACTTCAGACAAGACGAACATGCATAGCAACTCACATGATATTCAACAAAGGTAAAAGTTGATGGCGTCCCCAGAAAACATGGTTACCGCTCAACAAGCAACTTACTAAGAAATAAGACACATAAGTACATATTCTTCACCACGATAGTTTTTAAGCTATTTTGTCCCATGAGCTATATATTGTAAAGGCAAAGAATGGAATTTTAAAGGTAGCACTCAAGTAATGTACTTTGGAATGGCGGAGAAATACCATGTGGTAGGTAGGTATGGTGGACACAAATGGCATAGTTTTGGCTCAAGGATTTGGATGCACGAGAAGAATCCCTCTCAATACAAGGCTAGGCTAGCAAGGTTGTTTGAAGCAAACCCAAGTATGAAATGGTGCAGAAAGACTCACATATAAACATATTGTAAGCATTATAAGACTTTACATCGTCTCCTTGTTGTTCAAACACCTTAACCAGAAAATATCTAGACTTAGAGAGAACAATCATGCAAACCAAATTTTAACATGCTCTATGTAGTTATTCATTAATGGGTACAAGGTACATGATGCAAGAGCTTAAACAAGATCTATATGAGCACAACAATTGCCAAGTATCACATTATTCAAGACATTATACCATTTACCACATGCGGCATTTTCCGTTTCCAACCATATATCAATGAATGAGGTAGTTCAACTTTCGCAATGAACATTAAAGATAAAGCTAAGAACACATGTGTTCATACGAAACAGCGAAGTGTAATATCTCCAATATAAAGAAGGGATTTCTATTTTCGTGCCCTCGGTTCCTTAGTTGTGCTCAGTTTTCCCCAGCCCCTTAGTTTTTCCTCAGTTTTACCCTAGCCTTTGTCTGAAGACCCGCAGAAGGAGCTCAGACGGAAGGAATCCGTTTATTTGGACGTTCTGTGCTGACGTGTTGCGCCGCGTCGTCTGTGGGGCCGCGTCGTGTGGGGCCGCGTCGCGTGGGGCTGGTAGAAAGGGACCGCGTGGGACAGGACGAGAAGCGTTTGGTTGCACGTGAGCAGGAGCTGGGTTTTGTCTCTCTCGGCCCAAATTGGCATTTTTAAAAGCACCTTTTCCCCTCTTTCTCTCTCTGTCTTTTTCACCAAATTAGTATCAAATCTAGAGAAGCTTCTATTTCTGTCTTTCTTCAATATGGCAGCAAATCTAGTAGCAAATCTCTGGGGTTATTTATGCCTTTTGGCCCTCGTTTTTTGCCCAATATGGCAGCAAATCTAGTAGCAAATCTAGAAGCTATTATATGATAAATTCACAGCAGCATAATCAGAAAACTAAGTATAATACATAGGTAAACTGCATACAGCAGCCAAAAGCAGCCAATAACATTGTTAATATTCACGACAAACTAAGCTGCAAAAATATACAAGATCACGCACGCAATGTATGGACAACAAGAAGATTAGGATGAATGAATTTGTTCTTCATTCCTCCTCATATATTTCTCCGTCGCTCCATTCGTGCAATTCCCCAAGGAAATATTCATTGAACTCCTTCCGTCTGCAGTGTGAGGCCAATACATCCTCCAAACGGTATGGCCTGTGTTCATTTCTCAAACCGTAGAGTCCTATTCTATCCACACGTAGTGGCCACTCATCCCAGGCATTTGTATCATGAGAGTACGCTACGATATAACCCAAATCCGTGTAGTAGATGCTGCCAGGTTGAAGTGTCGGGTACACTCTGGTGTCGACGGAGATACACCGGATAAAATTCACGAAGAAGGCATTATCGCCAATGTTAGTGACCGGATGGAGAGAGCGGCTGCGAGTGTCCACACGGTACACCAATGGTTTGCCCGCCAAAGCCGCGCCGACCAACAACACAAGCAGCAGATCACCATCCGACTTCACAAGGTAGAACTTCGACGTCCAAGTTACGGAAATGAAATTAGTGTCTCCATCTTGACGGTGCTCGCGCTGCTGCAACTGTATATTGGTGCACACTATTCTTCCGATCTCAAAATTGTCCGGTTACTGCATCCACTTCAGCATTGAATGTGGTAATGCAACGGAAAACAGGGTTCTTGATCGAAACTCTTCCTTCTCCCCAATCCCCAACTTCATTTATATCCTTAGTTGGAGTGCTCTCATCGACCCAACCAATTTCCGGCGGGTAATGTGTGGCAACGAAGACCATAGTCGGGATTTGATAACAGCGATCGATTGCAGAAAAACAGATGGCATCTGCGCCTCAAACATCGTGTTCGATTTCTTTGTGAGTGGGTTCAGCAGCCGTATCTTGTGCGGCGGGTTCTTACAGGGCAAGCACGATGACGCCACGGGAAAAGCCGACGAAGTAGAATCTAAAATATATTGAAAAGATAACATTCAGCACTAAGATTGAAAATAAGATCTATGGTGACGCCACGGAAAAGCCGAGGAATTTGAACCTTGCACGAACTGAGATAGATCTATGGTGACGTAGCGGGATGTGCCGAGATGGAGGAAGGTGAACTCAGCGGCGCGTGGAAGGGCGTGGTGTAGCATGATCCATTCGTGCAGGTGCACGTCGGGATCGGGTAAACCTGAGCGCCAATTTCTACAGACTTGCCTCATAGCGAGTAGCTGTCCACGTACTCCTCTTTCGCCAATAAGCATTCGCCGATCTTGTGAAGTGGTCCGTCGGCCGTGAGACCGGCCCGGTTCACGGAGGCGCCGCGCTTGGATGCGCCGCCCTCGGATGCGCCGCCCTCGGAGGCGACGGGCTCGGCGGCGACGGGCTCGGCGGCGACGGGCTCGGCGGCGACGGGCTCGGAGGCGACGGGCTCGGAGGCGACGGGCTCGGGGCGATGGCCGCCGGCGCATTCTTCTTCTCCATCGCCGGCGAGGAGGGCTCGTACGGCGGTTGGGGTTTTTGGAGAAGTTGATGGGACGTGAAGGGGTGGTTTCGTGCGTGAGCGATAATGAGACGTGCGTGTGCGAGAGGGAGGGAGAGAGGGGCTTACGCGTCCTAAATGCGACCCGCGTCAACAATGGCACGTCTTCCACATACGCACCGCGACACGCGTCAACAATGGCACGTCTTCCACTACGCACCGCAACACGCGTCCTCGAGTCTAACCCTGGAAATTTAGATATACTCATGTATACCCTCGAGTCATATACTAGCATTTTTTGTATGCTCAGTTTTCACCTTGAGTGCTAATACCGGCTAGTGCAATATACTCAGTTTTACCCTCAAGTGGCTGGTCAACGGAGAGTCAACAAATGGGATTAACTAGTTAAATGAGTTATTTAATGTGCAAAAATTCCGAAAAGGAGTGGCACTTACTCATGGAGTCTTTACCACAAATTTCCACTTCTCAAATCATAGATAAATCGTAGATAAATCAAGTTTCACCACAAATTGCCACTTCTCAAATCACCTAGTAGCTATGAAGGTGCATGGTTTTCCATAATAAGCCCTACCCAAAACAGCTTTCCCCAAAACATACTTTGTCCGAATGAGACCATAATTTTCACACTCATGTAGATTTGTATTGCAAATAGTTTGAGGTAGGCCAAGATGGGTTTCATTGTACAAAACACGCATTTTCCATTTTTTAAATCTCATATTTGAATCCCTTAGTCTGTTTACTACTCACTTGCCCTTGGTTTCTTGATACTACTCAGTTTTGCCCTCTCCCTTCACAAACTCTCACAGACGCCCAACATTGCCCTGATTGGTCTAGCCCATGTCACGCGGATCGTGCCCGACGACCGTTGATCGTATGATCTAACGGGCAGGATAACCCCTATCTCTCTCTCTGGTCGGGGCCACCACCCTCTCTCTCTCTCTCGTCGGTTAGCTTCACGCAAAGTTTGGTTTTCTGCATTATTTTTCACGAGCTAAATTATAAACTCTTTTTAGGCATTACTTTTCACGCAAAAAATGATAAACCATCACCGATTTGTTGTAGCCATTACTTTTCACGCACAAAAATGATACACCATCACCCATTTCGTGTACCCATTACTTTTCACGCAAAAAATGATAAACCATCACCGATTTTGTTGTAGCCATTACTTTTCACGCACAAAAATGATAAACCATCACCGATTTGTTGTAGCCATTACTTTTCACGCACAAAAATGATACACCATCACCCATTTCGTGTAGCCATTACTTTTCACGCAAAAAATGATACACCATCACCCATTTCTTGTACCCATTACTTTTCACGCAAAAAACGATAAACCATCACCGATTTCTTGTAGCCATTACTTTTCACGCACAAAAATGATACACCATCACCCATTTCGTGTACCCATTACTTTTCACGCAAAAAAATGATAAACCATCACCGATTTTGTTGTAGCCATTACTTTTCACGCACAAAAATGATAAACCATCACCGATTTGTTGTAGCCATTACTTTTCACGCACAAAAATGATACACCATCACCCATTTCGTGTAGCCATTACTTTTCACGCAAAAAATGATACACCATCACCCATTTCTTGTACCCATTACTTTTCACGCAAAAAACGATAAACCATCACCGATTTCTTGTAGCCATTACTTTCCTTTTAGGCATTACTTTTCACGGTAAAATGATAAACTATACCCCCACAACGGTCGACTCCTCCTTAATTTATTGTGTATAAACCCCCACAACGGTCATCTCCTCCTTATTTTATTGTGTAAACCCTACAACGGTCATCTCTCCCTTATAAACACCCACACGGCCATCCCTTGTGTCAATAGGTTCTGCCTCTCTCTTCTTTTCGTTCACATACACTTTATCCATTGCCATGGCTTCCACGTCTCGGACGCGGACCGGAAGGGGAAGGGGAAGGGGAAGGGGAAGTGGATCATCATCATTGCCACCACCACCGTCAACACCGCCATTGATCATAGAGGAGTTCTTCATCGTCGTCTATGAAGACCCTTTGGTCAAGAAGGTACGTACGCGTTCCCACATATATGATGCATGTGATTAATTATGGGCATGTTCTAAAAAACCTTTAATTTCAAGGGTTCCCTAATTTCAAACGATCGGCGCTCGATCTCTTTGCAGGAACTCCCAAAAAAATTTGCGGACTATCTTGACGGCAAGGAGCCAGCTAAGGTGTATCTGCGAGCAGCTGACTGCGGTCCTCGTCTGGACCGTGGAGGTCCTATTTGACGGACAAGGCCGGATGTACCTCGACAAGGGCTGGGAGAAATTCGCCATCGCGCACGGTGTGTATTTCGGGTGGTTCGTACACTTCAAATATGAAGGCGGTGATGTGCTCGCGGTGGAGGTGTTCGACGGAACAATGTGCAGGAGGTACTACTACTCGAACGACGAAGATGCGACGATGAAAGCGACGACGACGTGAAGCCATGCATCCATCCCCTTTAGATAATTAAGGGGATTATGACCAAGAATATATATGTAGCTTCATATGCATCGATTTAGAGATCTAGCTATTTTCTATATATTATGCATGTAAAAAATAATATCGCATTTCCACTATTATTCGAGCACCACATCCTCCAAACGATGCCGATGCCGATGCCGATATCGGCATGGTCAGAACGGCTATGCTCGCCGCCACTGCTAGGTCAACGTCGGGATACACAATGTTTAGCATAAGAGTCACTTTAGATTAAGCTGCGAAAATGGGCTGAGGCGACCCCTACAGAGCGGCTCTATATTATATTCTCTAAATAAAATAGACGACCACAGCGGTCATTGGCTGCGGAGGCCCCACAGAGCGGCAATATATAATTTTCTATAAATAAATAGACGACCCACTGGTCATTGGCTGCGGCAGCCCCATAGAGCGGCCCCATTTGTCATTGGCAGCACCGCGTATACAATCAGGAAATAAAACGGCCCACGCGTCAGCGGTAGATGGATCCACCCGTCAGCACGAGACGGTCAGCGAGGAACTGACCTCACGGTAACGGTAAGGCCTCTGACCTGACGGCAACCCGCGTCTTCGAGGGGTTTCAAACTAGAGGGAGGGGAAAACTGAGGAAAAACTAACGAGCTGGGGAAAACTGAGTACAACTAACGAAGCAGGGGCACGAAAATAGAAATCCCTATAAAGAATGCTAGGATCCGACTTTATTCAAACAAAACAAAAACTAAAGCAAACAGACGATCCAAGCAAAGCACATAAGATGTGACTGAATAAAAATATAGTTTCATTAGAGGAACCTGATAATGTTGTCGATGAAGAAGGGGATGCCTTGGGCATCCCCAAGCTTAGACGCTTGGGTCTTCTTAAAATATGCAGGGATGAACCACGGGGGCATCCCCAAGCTTTGACTTTTCACTCTTCTTGATCATATTGTATCATCCTCCTCTCTTGATCCTTGAAAACTTCCTCCACACCAAACTCGAAACAAACTCATTAGAGGATCAGTGCATAATTCGTATATTCAGAGGTGACATAATCATTCTTAATACTTCTGGACATTGCTCAAAGCTACTGAAAGTTAATGGAACAAAGAAATCCATCAAACATAGCAAAACAGGCAATGTGAAATAAAAGGCAGAATCTGTCAAAACAGAACAGTCCGTAAAGACGAATTTTAAAATGGCACCAGACTTGCTCAGATGAAAATGCCCAAATTGAATGAAAGTTGCGTACATATCTGAGGATCACGCACGTAAATTGGCAGATTTTTCTGAGTTACCTACAGAGAATTCTGCCCAGATTTGTGACAGCAATAAATCTGTTCCTGCGCAGTAATCCAAATCTAGTATTGACTTTACTATCAAAGACTTTACTTGGCACAACAATGCAATAAAATAAAGATAAGGAGAGGTTTCTACAGTAGTAACAACTTCCAAGACTCAAATATAAAACAAAGTACTGTAGTAAAAACATGGGTTGTCTCCCATAAGCGCTTTTCTTTAACGCCTTTCAGCTAGGCGCAGAAAGTGTGAATCAAGTGTTATCAAGAGATGAAGCATCAACATCATTACCAGGGGTGTTGGGAGTTGCCTCAACAATGCATGTTATCTTATCTATGTAAGTTTCAGAGGCTCCTTTTTCATTACTCTTAGGCTTGCTATTGTCATCAAACAAATTTTCAGGAACAATCCAATCATAATTCTTTTCTAGTGCCTCGAACATTCCTGCGAGCTTGCAAGGTATTGATGTCTTAATATCCCCTACATCATTAACATCATTAGTGTACTTTATACTATCAATGTCCATCCTTTTAAGGGTACTAGCAAAGTTGGTGTAAGAACCAAGCATATTGTATTTAATAAAGACCTTTCTGGCCTCTCTTGCTACACCATCAAATTCTTTAAGAAGGGTTTCTAAGACAAAATCTTTCTTTTCTCCTTCCTCCATATCAGAGAGTGTAAGAAACATATGTTGTATTATGGGGTTGAGATTAACAAATTTAGTTTCCAACATGTGCACTAAAGAAGCAGCAGCAATTTCATAAGTAGGAGCAAGTTCTACCAAGTGTCTATCTTCAAAATCTTCAGCGGTACTAACATGAGTGAAAAAATCTTCTATATTATCTCTTCCAATTATAGACCCTCGGCCTACCGGTATGTCTTTTAGAGTGTACTTAGGAGGAAACATGATGAAATAAACAAGAGGTAAATAAAGTAAATGCAAGTAACTAATTTTTTTGTGTTTTTGATACGGAGAACAAGACAGTAAATAAAGTAAAGCTAGCAACTAATTTTTTTGTGTTTTGTTTTAGTGCAGCAAACAAAGTAGTAAATAAAATAAAGCAAGACAAAAACAAAGTAAAGAGATTGGAAGTGGAGACTCTCCTTGCAGCGTGTCTTGATCTCCCCGGCAACGGCGCCAGAAATTTGCTTGATGCGTGTAGTTGACACGTCCGTTGGGAACCCCAAGAGGAAGGTGTGATGCGCACAGTAGCAAGTTTCCCTCAGTAAGAAACAAAGGTTTAATCGAACCAGTAGGAGTCAAGAAGCACGTTGAAGGTTGATGGTGGCGGAATGTAGTGCGGCGCAACACCAGGGATTCCGGTGCCAACGTGGAACCTGCACAACACAACCAAAGAACTTTGCCCCAACGTAACAGCGAGGTTGTCAATCTCACCGGCTTGCTATAAACAAAGGATTAACCATATTGTGTGGAAGATGATTGTTTGCGAAGAACAGTAAAGAACAATTGCAGTAGATTGTATTTCAGATGTAAAGAATAGACCGGGGTCCACAGTTCACTAGCGGTGTCTCTGCCATAAGATAAATAGCATGTTGGGTGAACGAATTACAGTTGGGCAATTGACAAATAAAGAAGGCATAACAATGCACATACATATATCATGATGAGTACTATGAGATTTAATCAGGGCATTACGACAAAGTACATAGACCGCCATCCAGCATGCATCTATGCCTAAAAAGTCCACTTTCAGGTTATCATCCGAACCCCTTCCGGTATTAAGTTGCAAGCAACAGACAATTGCATTAAGTATGGTGCGTAATGTAATCAACACAAATATCCTTAGACAAAGCATCGATGTTTTATCCCTAGTGGCAACAGCACATCCACAACCTTAGAACTTTCTGTCATTGTCCCAGATTTAATGGAGGCATGAACCCACTATCGAGCATAAATACTCCCTCTTGGAGTCACAAGTATCAACTTGGCCAGAGCCTCTACTAGCAACGGAGAGCATGCAAGAACATAAACAACTCATATATGATAGATTGATAATCAACTTGACATAGTATTCAATATCCATCGGATCCCAACAAACACAACATGTAGGATTACAAAGAAACGATCTTGATCATGATAGGCAGCTCACAAGATCGAGCATGATAGCACAATTAGGAGAAGACGACCATCTAGCTACTGCTATGGACCCATGGTCCAGGGGTGAACTACTCACACATCAATCCGGAGGCGATCATGGCGATGAAGAGTCCTCCGGGAGATTATTCCCCTCTCCGGCAGGGTGCCGGAGGCGATCTCCTGAATCCCCCGAGATGGGATTGGCGGCGGCGGCGGCGGCGTCTCTGGAAGGTTTTCCGTATCGTGGCTCTCGGTACTGGGGGTTTCGCGACGGAGGCTTTAAGTAGGCGGAAGGGCAGGTCAGGGGGCGTCACGAGGGACCCACACAACAGGGCCGCGCGGCCAAGGCCCAGGCCGCGCCGCCCTGGCGTGTCGTCGCCTCGTGGCCCCACTTCGTTTCCTCTTCGGACTTCTGGAAGCTTCGTGGAAAAATAGGCCCCTGGGCGTTGATTTCGTCTAATTCCGAGAATATTTCCTTACTAGGATTTCTGAAACCAAAAACAACAGAAAACAGCAACTGGCTCTTCGGCATCTCGACAATAGGTTAGTGCCGGAAAATGCATAATAACGACATATAATGTGTATAAAACATGTGAGTATCATCATAAAAGTAGCATGGAACATAAGAAATTATAGATACGTTTGGGAAGTATCAGTATGCTATGTTAGTACTCGGTTTAAATTGCAAAGATCTATTATGCTCTAAAGGTTACTTAAATATGAATGCCGAATGTTGTGGCGCTTGTTAACTCCGGCTTGAGGGAGCTCTTGTAGCCCTACACAACGAATGGTGTTCATTATCAAGGATATTTGTGTTGATTACATTACACACTGATGTCTACTTCCCCCTCCTTTTCCTGTAGACAGTGTTGGGCCTCCAAGAGCAGAGGTTTGTAGAACAGCAGCAAGTTTTCCCTTAAGTGGATCACCCAAGGTTTATCGAACTCAGGGAGGAAGAGGTCAAAGATATCCCTCTCATGCAACCCTGCAACCACAAAGCAAGAAGTCTCTTGTGTCCCCAACACACCTAATAGGTGCACTAGTTCGGCGAAGAGATAGTGAAATACAGGTGGTATGAATATATATGAGCAGTAGCAACGGTGCCAGAAAATAGCTTGCTGGCGTGTAGTTGATGGTGGTAATATTGCAGCAGTAGTAACACAGTGAAACAGTAAACAAGCAGTAGTAACGCAGCAGTATTTAGGAACAAGGCCTAGGGATTAGACTTTCACTAGTGGACACTCTCAACATTGATCACATAACAGAATAGATAAATGCATACTCTACACTCTCTTGTTGGATGATGAACACATTGCGTAGGATTACACTGTAGCACCCTACCTTTTAATAAAGGTAAGATACCTGTGTATAGTGCTATTCCCGGGATCACTGATAGCACACACATTACAAAATATAGTAATCATTGCAATAGTATCAAATTACTACATCATTGATCCAGAGGGTAAAGTAAAACCTTACAAATTGCATAGTCACATGGACCAGCTCAACAATGTTCAGAATAAACACAGCGGAAATGTATATCATCAATGAGCCCTCATCATCTTCATGTGCCACACGATCATATGTTGGAATGTAGACTCGAGATCCTACCACATACTTCTCCTCAGAAAATCCTGCACGTTTGAATATGCAGCCCCACGAATGGAGGTCAGTACAATGATGTACTGGCAAATGACACTTATATGGTGGCAGTTTTGGGCATGACTATCTACATGATATTTGGCTAGTGGAGTTTAGGAAAATTTGCATAAAGCCAATTTTATCCTACATTTTATTTAAAACAAAACATTTTGAAAATCTTTGAATGACATTATGAAACCACACCATGGTTAAATCCTCCATGGGTTTTAGAATAATCACATGGTTACATCTCCCATGAGTTTTTCAAGGTTGATCAAATTTTAAACACATTCAGAAAACAATGATGAGATTCTTCCGTACATTCCTTGCCTAGAAGCTCAAATTGTCCATAACCGGGGACACGGCTAAGATCTTAGGTTTAACTCTCGAGAGGTTGTGCACTTTCACCTTACGACCCACCCTTCCCGAGAGAAGAATGAGACAAGATCTTTCAGAAGAAGAATTCAACCATACAAACTAGACCCGTTCCCTTGGCCGTCGCCTCCACCCGCTGTCTAGCCACAAGTTGAATCCTCACAACTTACTTAATCCCGGCAGAGCCCATAATACCATAAGGCTGCACTGGAAGCTAACTAAAACACGGACGACATAGTAATCTCTTTAATCCTGGGTGGCCAACCACAAGTGGAACTCACAAGCTTAAAACCCCTCACAGGTAGTAAACCCCCACACGATCCCCTGGTGAAAACCAGTGTGCGATCAAAGCGACCACTCTACAACATGCGAACTCTCAGGGATTCACCACTTCAGCCAACTAGGGGCGTGGACTTCACCACTTCAGCCTACTAGGGGCGTGGACCTGAGCAGCCGCCCACCATCAACCAATCCACCCAGGTGTTTCATTAGGGTTGTTAATTTTCATTTTTCAAACCATCACAATCAAAACAATGAAACGGCATTTGGCATTTGATGTTGCAGAGCAGAAATAAAGTATCCTATCAATAGGTTCAGTAGTAGCTACACACTACTAGGGTTTGCTAAGCATAGCATAATACTTTTCTTTTGAAATCAAAATCCTACCATGCATACTAGTTTCAAAATACTAATGCATACATAAAATAAGTAGGACTTGAATGTCACTTGCCTTTTGGTAGTTGAAGCGCGTTCACTTCTCTTAATCAAAATACGTGTCTCTCCGTACAAACTATAACATAGAATATAGCACAACATAAACACACCATTCAACAACAATAAAATCAAACCAAGCAAACTACAAGTAGTTATTCATTGTGTTTTAGTCATTGGATAAAGAAGATATGGCATGAGGTATGACTTGCAAGATATGAGTTGGAGATATTGAATGGATGGGTCAAATACCTGGAAAGAACATGATTATCTAAGTTAAGTACTTAGAAGAAAATGATTGATAAGAACCTATGGTCAAATGTTGTTTGCTACTCAAGAATGGGTAAATGGAATGATCCATGTGATAAAATCACACGAGTCTCAAAGGGCACAGCTCAAAACATTATTTAGTAAAATGTGACAACACTTACTAAGATAGTATGAGTTACACATAGGCTTGGATATAAACTAATGATATATGGGATTACTCAAATTACTCATTTGTAAGTTGAATAGTTTTAAATTAGTTAAAACAATTTGGATAGACACGATAATGATTCAAGATAGAGTGTCTAGTGGTATTGGTGTGTGGATGTGATCATAAGTTTCACCTTCACAGAAGACTCATGTTGAGAAATGATTATAGAAATCGATAATTGATATATACTCAAATTCTCATATTTGAATTTGAATATTTGCAAAGTGATTCAAATATTTTGGACAACGGTGCTATTGGATGAAGTACTGTAAGGGCAAGGCTTATGCAATTGACATAGTGTGACAACACTTATCAAATTAGCACAAGATAGCATTGGATATGAACTAATGACATATTGAACTATTCAAATAACTCATTTGAAAGTTGAATAGTTCGAACTAAGTGGAAGGGTTGAATGGCATGAATGATATCGGGATTTTGTTCGCGAAGCCTAATGGATAACAAAGGTTCATCACATGCGATATGGGGTAGAGTATCTCCACCCTACTAAAGCAAGGTAAAAATCCAAACTAGGACATGTCACACTTTACTCAAACAACTCAATTGTTATTTGAATAATATGAACTAGGCAACCCGGGGTAAGCTATGCATTATCTGTGAACATGATAAAGAATTATAACTGGTCCTGGAAGATGGGTATGATCATAAGGATCATTTTGGCTAAAGGAACTATGTTGAAACCAGTTATAGGACTACACTTTTCGCGAAAAGTTATTAGAAAAAGTTTTCCGGATGGAAGACATTTCTACACGGAAGTTGTAGAGAATTCCATTACAAGCGTATCACCAAAAGAATTTCTCGAAAAAAGTTGGTAGGATTTATTTTATAGACAATGTTACGGATCAAAGGGATACCGCAAGAATAAAGTGAGCGAATCTGACACGCAAAATGTCTAAGATGATCTACGTGATTTGCTGATTCCAACGGTATATGGTTTGTCGAAATCCGACAGATAGAACTTAAGATATGAATTTTACAAAACTAGACAGAAGTGGTTATAGTTCTAATGGTGTACGGAAAGTTGTCCGAACAAGTTGCTCGGATGAAAAAACTTCCTACACAAAAGTTGTAGAGGATCTAATAAGAAACTTAACGGAAAAACCACTATTCGTAGATCTAATGAAATAAAATTGAGAAGTTATGTATAACAATCTAACTAAAAAGAGCGGAAATAGATTTATTACCGGACGAGGGTTGTCGCGGCGTTTCATCAAATAGCGTTGCGTCACGTGTGTACGCCACACGAAACGCTCCAGAAAAACGCTTTGCGTGAGGAGAGAGGAGGCGCGCTGCGCAGACGTGTGGAGGCGCCGGGCGCTAGCTGTGCGTGTGGGGCTGCCTCATGGAAGTATTTATAGGCTATCGGCTAGAGGCAATTTACTTAACCAGGCGATGTGGGACTAAAGAAAAGAAAAAGAGGAGGCGGCGTGCGCGAGCGCGAGCGCGCGAGGGAGCTGGGCTGGCGTGCGTGTCTGCTGTGGGCTGGGAAGGAAAAAGAAGGTGGTGAGGCCGGGGCGTTGGGCTGGGGCGGCCTGGGTGCGGGGCTGGCTGGCCAGTCGGCCGGGTGGGCCGCGCGAGCTGGGCCGGTCGGCTTGGCCGCGCCCTTCATTTTTTTTTACTGAAATGGAAATATATTTTTGGAGGCTCAAAAATAATCGGAAAAATGCAAATAAGATACCGTTGGATTCGTTATGAAAAATGCTTCAATATGAGACTAAATTTGGAACAAAAATATAAACTTTATAAAACCAAAATATGACATATATGTCTATATGGCTATAGTGCCTTTTTAGGGTTTAATGTTTTTCTCAAATAAAATATTTTTATAAGTTTCAAAACCTCCGAACAAAATAGAGCATTGTTGGAAAATCTTTTGAAAACCAAGTTTTATGAAAACTATTTATTTTGCAAAAAAAAACCTTTTATTAACCCTTTGTGAAATTAAAATAATTATTATATACATTTGGCCTATATGTTTGATTTTGAAAACACTTGAAACCAAAGGTATGTGGAAAACAATAGTTTGGAAAATAGGTTTAAATTACTCCAAAAAGTTTTAATTCTTTGTGGATTTTAAATCAAGTTCAAACAATCAAGCATTAAATTCATTTTTATTTTTTATTCTAAAATTTAGAAAATTTCGGGATGTGACATACACGAACCCTCAATGCCGGAGTTAACAAGCTCCACAATTCAATGTTCATATTGAAGTAACCTTAGAGTGTAAGATAGATCAATACGACTAAACCAAGTACTAACGTAGCATGCACACTGTCACCTTCATGCTAAGAAAGGAGGAATAGATCACATCAATACTATCATAGCAATAGTTAACTTCGCAATCTACAAAAGATCATGATCATAGCATAAACCAAGTACTAACACGGATGCACACACTGTCACCATTACACCGTGTAGGAGGAATAAAACTACTTTAATAACATTGCTAGAGTAGCACATAGATAAATTGTGATACAAAATACATTGCAATCATAAAGAGATATAAATAAGCACTTCACTATGCCATTCATAACAGTGAATAAGTATTCTGTGAAATATAGCCTAAGAGACCCACACGGTGCACACACTGTCACCTTTACACACGTGGGACAAGGAGTCTCCGGAGATCACATAAGTAAAATTCACTTGACTAGCATAACGACATCTAGATTACAAGCATCATCATATGAATCTCAATCATGTAAGGCAGCTCATGAGATTATTGTATTGAAGTACATAGGAGAGAGATGAACCACATAGCTACCGGTACAGCCCCGAGCCTCGATGGAGAACTACTCCCTCCTCATGGGAGCAGCAGCGGTGATGAAGATGGCGGTGGAGATGGCAGCGGTGTCGATGGAGAAGCCTTCCGGGGGCACTTCCCCGTTCCGGCGGCGTGCCGGAACAGAGACTCCTGTCCCCCAGATCTTGGCGTCGCAATGGCGGCGGCTCTGGAAGGTTTCTGTGGGTTTCGTCGAACGTATCAGGGTTTTCGCGACGGAGGCTTTAAATAGGCGAAGAGGCGGCGCATGAGGGTCGAAGGGGTGCCCACACCATAGGGTGGCGCGGGCCCCCCTGGCCGCGCCGGCCTAGGGTTTGGTGGGCCTGTGCCCCCTCCCTGGTGGCTCTCGGGTGTTCTGGATGCTTCCGGGCAAAATAGGAACCTGGGCGTTGATTTCGTCCAATTCCGAGAATATTTCGTTACTAGGATTTCTGAAACCAAAAACAGCAGAAAACAGGAACTGGCACTTCGGCATCTTGTTAATAGGTTAGTTGCAGAAAATGCACGAATATGACATAAAGTGTGCATAAAACATGTAGATATCATCAATAATGTGGCATGGAACATAAGAAATTATCGATACGTCGGAGACGTATCAGCATCCCCAAGCTTAGTTCTGCTCGTCCCGAGCAGGTAAAACGATAACAAAGATAATTTCTGGAGTGACATGCCATCATAACCTTGATCATACTATTTGTAAAGCATATGTAGTGAATGCAGCGATCAAAACAATGTATATGACATGAGTAAACAAGTGAATCATATAGCAAAGACTTTTCATGAATAGTACTTTCAAGACAAGCATCAATAAGTCTTGCATAAGAATTAACTCATAAAGCAATAATTCATAGTAAAAGCATTGAAGCAACACAAAGGAAGATTAAGTTTCAGCGGTTGCTTTCAACTTGTAACATGTATATCTCATGGATATTTGTCAATGCAAAGTAATATAATATGCAAGTATGTAGGAATCAATGCACAGTTCACACAAGTGTTTGCTTCTTGAGGTGGAGAGAAATAGGTGAACTGACTCAACAATAAAAGTAAAAGAATGGTCCTCCATAGAGGAAAAGCATCGATTGCTATATTTGTGCTAGAGCTTTGATTTTGAAAACATGAAACAATTTTGTCAACGGTAGTAATAAAGCATATATATCATGTAAATTATATCTTACAAGTTGCAAGCCTCATGCATAGTGTACTAATAGTGCCCGCACCTTGTCCTAATTAGCTTGGACTACCGGATCATCGCAATGCACATGTTTTAACCAAGTGTCACAAAGGGGTACCTCTATGCCGCCTGTACAAAGGTCTAAGGAGAAAGCTCGCATTGGATTTCTCGCTATTGATTATTCTCAACTTAGACATCCATACCGGGACAACATAGACAACAGATAATGGACTCCTCTTTTATGCATAAGCATGTAACAACAATTAATAATTTTCTCATATGAGATTGAGGATATATGTCCAAAACTGAAACTTCCGCCATGGATCATGGCTTTAGTTAGCGGCCCAATGTTCTTCTCTAACAATATGCATGCTTAACCATAAGGTGGCAGATCTCTCTTACTTCAGACAAGACGAACATGCATAGCAACTCACATGAAATTCAACAAAGAGTAGTTGATGGCGTCCCCAGTAAACATGGTTATCGCACAACAAGCAACTTAATAAGAGATAAAGTGCATAATTACATATTCAATACCACAATAGTTTTTAAGCTATTTGTCCCATGAGCTATATATTGCAAAAGTGAATGATGGAATTTTAAAGGTAGCACTCAAGCAATTTACTTTGGAATGGCGGAAAATACCATGTAGTAGGTAGGTATGGTGGACACAAATGGCATAGTGGTTGGCTCAAGTATTTTGGATGCATGAGAAGTATTCCCTCTCGATACAAGGTTTAGGCTAGCAAGGCTTATTTGAAACAAACACAAGGATGAAACGGTGCAGCAAAACTCACATAAAAGACATATTGAAAACATTATAAGACTCTACACCGTCTTCCTTGTTGTTCAAACTCAATACTAGAAATTATCTAGACCTTAGAGAAACCAAATATGCAAACCAAATTTCAGCATGCTCTATGTATTTCTTCATTAATGGGTGCAAAGCATATGATGCAAGAGCTTAAACATGAGCACAACAATTGCCAAGTATCACATTACCCAAGACATTTATAGCAATTACTACATGTATTATTTTCCAATTCCAACCATATAACAATTTAACGAAGAAGAAACTTCGCCATGAATACTAAAAGCTAAGAACACATGTGTTCATATGCAACAGCGGAGCGTGTCTCTCTCCCACACAAGCATGATGTAATCCAATTTATTCAAACACAAACAAAAATAAAAGCATACAGACGCTCCAAGTAAAGCACATAAGATGTGACCGAATAAAAATATAGTTTCAAGAGAAGGAACCTGATAATTTGTCGATGAAGAAGGGGATGCCTTGGGCATCCCCAAGCTTAGACGCTTGAGTCTTCTTAATATATGCAGGGGTGAAACACCGGGGCATCCCCAAGATTAGAGCTTTCACTCTTCTTGATCATAGTATATCATCCTCCTCTCTTGACCCTTGAAAACTTCCTTCACACCAAACTTCTCATAAACTTCATTAGAGGGGTTAGTACATAATCAAAAACTCACATGTTCAGAGGTGACACAATCATTCTTAACACTTCTGGACATTGCTCAAAGCTACTGGAAGGTAATGGAACAAAGAAATCCACCCAACACAGCGAAAGAAGCAATGCGAAATAAAAGGCAGAATCTGTCAAAACAGAACAGTCCGTAAAGACGAATTTTTAATAAATACTTCCGTTGCTCAGATCAGAAAACTCAAAACTAATGAAAGTTGCGCACATATCTGAGGAACACGCACGTAAATTGGCATATTTTTCTGATTTTTCTACAGAGAAAACAGCCCAGATTCGTGACAGATAGAAATCTATTTCTGCGCAGAAATCCAAATCTAGTATCAACCTTCGATTAGAGGCTTCACTTGGCACAACAAAACACAAAACTAAGATAAGGAGAGGTTGCTACAGTAGTAAACAACTTCGAAGACACAAATATAAAACAAAGTACTGTAGCAAAATAACACATGGGTTATCTCCCAAGAAGTTCTTTTCTTTATAGCCATTAAGATGGGCTCAGCAGTTTTAATGATGCACTCGCAAGAAATAGTATTTGAAGCAAAAGAGAGCATCAAGAGGCAAATTCAAAACAACTTTAAGCCTAACATGCTTCCTATGAAAAGGAATCTTGTAAGTAAACAAATTCATGAAGCATAATGCAATAAGCATAGAAAGATAAAACAAATGCAGCTTCAAGATTTTCAGCAAAAAGAGAGGTGTTTTAGTAACATGAAAATTTCTACAACCATATTTTCCTCTCTCATAATAACTTTCAGTAGCAACATGAGCAAACTCAACAATATAACTATCAAATGAAACATTCTTATCATGAGTCTCATGCATAAAATTATTACTACTCCCAACATAAGCATAGTCAATTTTATTAGTTGTAGTGGGAGCAAATTCAACAAAGTAGCTATCATTATTATTCTCATCAAGTGTTGGAGGCATAGTATAATCACAACAAAATTTACTCTCCATAGTAGGTGGCACCAAAATACCACTATCATTATAATCATCATATATGGGAGGCAAAGTATCATCAAAGAAAATTTTCTCCTCAATGCTTGGGGGACTAAAAAGATCATGAAAGCCAGCTTCCCCAAGCTTAGAACTTTCTATATCATTATCAACAATGGTGTTCAAAGCGTTCATACTAATATTACTACCAGCATGCAAATAAGATTCCATAGGTTTTTTAATTTTCGCATCAAACAATCCATGTTTTAAATCAGGAAATAGCATAAGAAGCTCATTCTTGTCCATTATGCCAAACTAGTGTAAACAAGAAACAAAAAGATGCAATTGCAGGATCTAAAGGAAATAGCTTCGAGTACTTACAATGCGCCGGAAAATAGCTTAGTAGCCGAGATCCGGAGTGTGAGTACCTTTTACCTTTCCTCCCTGCAACGGCGCCGAAAAAATAGCTTGATGTCTACTTCCCCCTCCTTTTCCTGTAGACAGTGTTGGGCCTCCAAGAGCAGAGGTTTGTAGAACAGCAGCAAGTTTTCCCTTAAGTGGATCACCCAAGGTTTATCGAACTCAGGGAGGAAGAGGTCAAAGATATCCCTCTCATGCAACCCTGCAACCACAAAGCAAGAAGTCTCTTGTGTCCCCAACACACCTAATAGGTGCACTAGTTCGGCGAAGAGATAGTGAAATACAGGTGGTATGAATATATATGAGCAGTAGCAACGGTGCTAGAAAATAGCTTGCTGGCGTGTAGTTGATGGTGGTAGTATTGCAGCAGTAGTAACACAGTGAAACAGTAAACAAGCAGTAGTAACGCAGCAGTATTTAGGAACAAGGCCTAGGGATTAGACTTTCACTAGTGGACACTCTCAACATTGATCACATAACAGAATAGATAAATGCATACTCTACACTCTCTTGTTGGATGATGAACACATTGCGTAGGATTACACGAACCCTCAATGCCGGAGTTAACAAGCTCCACAATTCAATGTTCATATTTAAGTAACCTTAGAGTGTAAGATAGATCAATACGACTAAACCAAGTACTAACGTAGCATGCACACTGTCACCTTCATGCTAAGAAAGGAGGAATAGATCACATCAATACTATCATAGCAATAGTTAACTTCGCAATCTACAAGAGATCATGATCATAGCATAAACCAAGTACTAACACGGATGCACACACTGTCACCATTACACCGTGTAGGAGGAATAAAACTACTTTAATAACATTGCTAGAGTAGCACATAGATAAATTGTGATACAAAATACATTGCAATCATAAAGAGATATAAATAAGCACTTCACTATGCCATTCATAACAGTGAATAAGTATTCTGTGAAATATAGCCTAAGAGACCCACACGGTGCACACACTGTCACCTTTACACACGTGGGACAAGGAGTCTCCGGAGATCACATAAGTAAAATTCACTTGACTAGCATAACGACATCTAGATTACAAGCATCATCATATGAATCTCAGTCATGTAAGGCAGCTCATGAGATTATTGTATTGAAGTACATAGGAGAGAGATGAACCACATAGCTACCGGTACAGCCCCGAGCCTCGATGGAGAACTACTCCCTCCTCATGGGAGCAGCAGCGGTGATGAAGATGGCGGTGGAGATGGCAGCGGTGTCGATGGAGAAGCCTTCCGGGGGCACTTCCCCGTTCCGGCGGCGTGCCGGAACAGAGACTCCTGTCCCCCAGATCTTGGCGTCGCGATGGCGGCGGCTCTGGAAGGTTTCTGTGGGTTTCGTCGAACGTATCAGGGTTTTCGCGACGGAGGCTTTAAATAGGCGAAGAGGCGGCGCAGGAGGGTCGAAGGGGTGCCCACACCATAGGGTGGCGCGGGCCCCCCTGGCCGCGCCGGCCTAGGGTTTGGTGGGCCTGTGCCCCCTCCCTGGTGGCTCTCGGGTGTTCTGGATGCTTCCGGGCAAAATAGGAACCTGGGCGTTGATTTCGTCCAATTCCGAGAATATTTCGTTACTAGGATTTCTGAAACCAAAAACAGCAGAAAACATGAACTGGCACTTCGGCATCTTGTTAATAGGTTAGTTCCAGAAAATGCACGAATATGACATAAAGTGTGCATAAAACATGTAGATATCATCAATAATGTGGCATGGAACATAAGAAATTATCGATACGTCGGAGACGTATCACACACCATACTTAATGCAATTGTCTGTTGTTTACAACTTAATACTGGAAGGGGTTCGGATGATAACCTGAAGGTGGACTTTTTAGGCATAGATGCATGCTGGATAGCGGTCTATGTACTTTGTCGTAATGCCCTGATTAAATCTCATAGTACTCATCATGATATATGTATGTGCATTGTTATGCCTTCTTTATTTGTCAATTGCCCAACTGTAATTTGTTCACCCAACATCTGCTATCTTATGGGAGAGACACCACTAGTGAACTGCGGATCCCGGTCCTATTCTTTACATCTGAAATACAATCTACTGCAATTGTTCTTTACTGTTCTTCGCAAACAAACATCATCATCCACACTATACATCTAATCCTTTGTTTACAGCAAGCCGGTGAGGTTGACAACCTCGCTGTTACGTTGGGGCAAAGTTCTGTGATTGTGTTGTGCAGGTTCCACGTTGGCGCCGGAATCCCTGGTGTTGCGTCGCACTACACTCCTCCGCCATCAACCTTCAACGTGCTTCTTGTCTCCTACTGGTTCGATTAAACCTTGGTTTCTTACTGAGGGAAACTTGCTACTGTGCGCATCACACCTTCCTCTTGGGGTTCCCAACGGACGTGTCAGCTACACGCATCAGGATGCTTGATACGTCTCAAACGTATCTATAATTTCTTATGTTACATGCTAGTTTTATGACAATACCTACATGTTTTGTTCACACTTTATATCGTTTTGATGCGTTTTCTGGAACTAACCTATTGACGAGATGCCGAAGTGCCAGTTCCTGTTTTCTGCTGTTTTTGGTTTCAGAAATCCTAGTAAGGAAATATTCTCGGAATTGGACGAAATCAACGCCCAGGACCTTATTTTCCCCGGAAGCATCCAGAGAGTCAGAGAGGCACCAGAGGGGAGCCCTGGGGGCCCCACCCCACAGGGCGGCGCGGCCTGGACCCTGGGCGCGCCAGCCTATGGGGGGGCCACCCCCTGGCTCCTCCGAGGCCGCCTCTTCGCCTATTCAAAGGTCCCTGACCTAAATCTTCGACACGGATTGACGAAACACCAGAAAACCTTCCAGAGCCGCCGCCATCGCGAAACTCCAATTCGGGGGACAGAAGTCTCTGTTCCGGCACCCTGCCGGTACGGGGAAGTGCCCCCGGAACGCATCTCCACCGCCATCTTCACCGCCATCGCTGTCTCCATGATGAGGAGGGAGTAATTCTCCCCCGAGGCTGAGGGCTCTACTGTAGCTATGTGGTTCATCTCTCTCTTTGTGATCTTGTTGTATTACTCTGGTGATGTTATTAAAGTACTCTATTCCTCCTCCATGATGTAATGGTGACAGTGTGTGCATCGTGTAGTTCTTGGCGTAGGTTATGATCATAATCTCTTGTAGGTTATGGAGTTAATTATTACTATGATAGTATTGATGTGATCTATTCCTCCTTTCATAGTCTGTCGGTGATGGTGTGCATGCTATGTTAGTACTTGGTGTAATTGCAATGATCTATCATGCACTCTAAGGTTATTTAAATATGAACATCGAGTGTTGTGGAGCTTGTTAACTCCGGCATTAAGGTGCTCTTGTATCCCTACACAATTAATGGTGTTTGTCATCCAACAAGAGAGTGTAGAGTGGTTTTATTATGTGATCAATGTTGAGAGTGTCCACTAGTGAAAGTATGATCCCTAGGCCTTGTTTCCAAGCACTGAAACTCCGTTTATTTACTGTTATGTTGCATGTTTACTCGCTGCCATATTTTATTCAGATTGCTATTACCACTCATATACATCCATATTACTTGTATTTCACTATCTCTTCGCCGAACTAGTGCACCTATACATCTGACAAGTGTATTAGGTGTGTTGGGGACACAAGAGACTTCTTGTATCGTGATTGCAGGGTTGCTTGAGAGGGATATCTTTGACCTCTTCCTCTCTGAGTTCGATAAACCTTGGGTGATCCACTTAAGGGAAACTTGCTGCTGTTCTACAAACCTCTGCTCTTGGAGGCCCAACACTGTCTACAGGAATAGAAACGTGCGTAGACATCAAGCACTTTTCTGGCGCCGTTGCCGGGGAGGTAAGGTAAAAGGTATTCACATCCTCCGACTACTAAGCTATTTCCTAGCACTGTTGCCGGTGTGTGAGTGCTCGAAGCTATTTCCTTTAGATCCTGCAATTGCATCTTTTTGTTTCTTGTTTTTATTTTTCACTAGTTAGGCATAATGGAAAACAACAAAAAAATTGGTGAGCTTTTTAATCTTTTTCCTGAGTCAGAATTGTTTACTGCGAAAATTAAAAAACCTATGGAACCTTATTTGCATGCTAGTAGCGATGTTATTAGTATGAATGCAATTACTGCTAATGCTATGGAGAAGTCTAAGCTTGGGGAAGCTAGTTTTTGTGATCTTTTTAGCTTCCCATCTTTAGGGGAGAAAATTTGCTTTGACAATACTTTATCTCCCATATGCGATAACTCTAATGATGCTTGTGATATTTTAAATCCACCTACTGAAAGTATTCCATATAAAGTACCTATGAAAATTATTGAACGTGTTATGGATAACCGCTATGAAGGGGATGGAACTGTCCATCCTGGAGATCATTTACTGTTTTTGCATGAATTATGCGGGCTATTCAAGTGTGCAGGTATCTCTATGGATGAAGTAAAGAAGAAATTATTCTCTATGTCGTTGTCTGGTAAAGCGGCGCATTGGTATTAACTGCTGAAGGATGAGCATTCTCTTGATTGGAAGGATATTGTGCCTCTATTTTATTCTAAATTCTATCCTCCAAGTGAAATTCACAAAGACCGAAACCGCATATATAATTTCTGGCCTCATGATGGACGCTCCGATTGGAAGTGGCTACGCTCCGAGGAAGCGCGCAAGCAGTCGACGCGCAGGTGGACGTGCAGGTCGGCGCGCAAAGCGGTCGGCGCACATTCGTCCGGAGGCTCGTGCCGCTCGCCGCTCCTCGACAGCAGCGGCGACGAGGAAGACGCGCCGACGCTTCACCTCACCACCGGGGACGGCGGAGACGATGCGGAGGAGGCGACGGTGATCGAGCTCGTCGTCTCGTCCTCGTCCTCACCTAGTCGTCCTCTGCCGCGCGTAACCGTCCTCCGCCGCTCGTAGAGGCCCTAGTGACTATCAAGGGCCAAATCTTGGTCAAAGTAGGTGCGCGGCGAAGGATTAGTAGTTAATTTATGCTTTATATGTAAATTAAGTTAGTATGTAGCTTGATCGGAGCATCGAACTCGTCACATTTCGTAATCGTCTAAAATTTCCGTGAAAATTTGATTTTGTTTTTTCAGTTCGTGTATTCACTGTCTATTCTGCGCTTCACCTAAAATCAACGAAACTCTAAAATTCGGGAGACAACTCGATGTTACGGTGGTGTTGTTGGCAAAAGATTCGATCCCTTGTCACTCACTCGGCTCCCCTTTATATAGGAGGTGGAGCCGAGGCTTTTCGTGTCGTACAAGTTACAAAGTACTCAAGGCGCATTGGGCCTTTCCTATATTGATACAAAATTCCTAATACAACTTCTACTCTCCTTAGTCGGAGAACTCTAGGCTTCTAGGCTTCCAAAGCTTCGGGTTCCTGGGCTTCACGTCGTCTTAATATAGTCGGGTACTTTATTTGGCATGCCTATTAAGTATACCTATGTCAATAATCCACGAGATTTTGTTTGAATCGTAAAGTCGAGTAAAATCTCCATCGTAAAACCGAAGCATACGTTCACTATAATGACTATTTTGCTCAATATCTATTTTGTATCAGTTAATTACTCTTGTCAAACCCGCATAAACTTACTTCAAGCTCGAGTCCCTGGACTCGAACCCGGGATACTGGCGTAATTCGACACACGCCGCTTAAGGACTGATCGTGAATCGAATTCCAGCTTTATTTTATCGAGTACCTGACGCGTCCGTCAGGATTTTTCTTCACATCTGCTGATGCGGAAAAAGTGGTAGAACGCATTCGGGTGCGATGCCACGCCACACATGATGGATCCTGGGGTCTTACCTTCGCACTCTTTTTCGAGTAATGGCATTCAGAATTTTTACCGCGGCAGACGCGCTCTGAGAATATATTGTCGAGTGCCTTTTTCGCCTATTGGAATTCTCCATTTTATCGACTTGACAAGAAAAGCAATATGTTGATCTCCTGACGGGAGTACATGACGAGTTATATGGAACTCGAAGATGTACGAAAAAGGTCATTCGACTGTAACTCTATATTGACTTGTTATTTTGTTTTCTCTTCTTCTCTATATTTCATCGGGTGCGTGACCAGCGCTCCCGGTGGGAGTAGCCCCCGAGGCTACATCCGAGTGTTTGCACTTGATCGTAGGCTCAACTTCTATTATTTTACCAACTCTGTGTTTTTACCTTCTTCTCATCGTCTTATCAGAAGTATATGCCATACTTCTGATAAGAGTAACTCCCGAGCATATGAACAGGTGCTTTGCATCTGGACATAGGCTCCCGAATTTTTTCTCTCAACTATGTATTGTTCCAACTCTCGAAGTTTTCTTCCCGCTATATTTTGCTTCACCTCTCGGAGCATTCTTTACTATGACGTCGTTGCTGACGAGAGCCACGTATGACCACCTTGGGAAGACACGACTCCTAGCGTACCACTATTTTGTGGGTTCAAACTTCTGCACGCTCTCGACGTCGCACAAGTGGGGCGCGCACGTCCTCCGATATTCCCGGCACACGCGCAGTAACTTTCCCTAAGACCATTTACCCCACGAGCACGTGTGAAGCTCAGGATCTCCTCCTTTTTCATCCAACAGCTGAGCTTCATCGTCTTCCTCTATAAAATTTACCCTACTTCTCTTTTCTCCCCTTCGCCGCGCCGCACGCTTTCTTCCTCTGCTCATCTTCCTCCTCAAGCACCTCGCACACTCATCTTCTGCTCCCCTCTTTTACTCCACCGCGCATCCGCCATGGCTCCACGCACGAAGCATTGCAAGAATCGCGCTCCTAGCACTGACGAACAAGTGGAGAAGGATAAGATCTCCGGATAGGAGCGATCCAAGATCTCCACGCAAGACAAGAAGCTGCTCAAGAAAATGGGTCTGCTCAGCAAGAAGGCCATGAAGATGCCCGGAGACGAATGTTCCCCTCATCCTCCGCAAGGTTTTCAGGTAACTTTCGTCGACTTTCTCATCCGCGGCCTTTCTGTCCCTATTTACGAGTTCCTTCGCGGCCTCGACTCGCAGTTTTCAGTTTCGACGAGTTCCAGTCACTGCTAGATAATTGGTTTGAGTGAAACGGTTGCAATTGCGAAATGGCGGTGTAATTGGTTCAGTGCTGGAAAAAAACACATAAACGGGCCAAATCTGTCGCGGGCCACGACACCACGCCCTCACACCCGAGTTCCCCTCCTACCTTCGTTCCTCCCCTCCCCTGCTCCCCTTGGCCATGGCAGCCGCCGCCGCCCAGCATCTCTACCGCTGAAGCCCTGCCACCCAGAGACGCCAGCCCTCGGCCTCTTGTTCCCCGACGCCCTAGGGTTTCTTGCACCACCACCGCCGGCGGCAGCTTTTGTTGTTCCTATGGCTGCCGCCCTTCCTGCACCGTCGAAGCCGCCTGCATGCACCGCCACCGCCGGACACCTGCGCTGCTGATCTGCTAGATTGACCTTCCTCACTCCGGCGACCTCACCTCCTGCGCCGCGTCTTCCTCCCTGCCCTTCTCACCAAGGTGAGCATAGCAGCAACTCCTGTTCCTTTGCACTATATGTAGAGCAATAGTTTCTCAATTTAAAGCATATAATGTAGCAGAACAATAGTCGTTCATTGGTGGGTCAATTTTAAGAATATAATAGAAAACTTGTATGTGCAAGATTGTTGTATACCGTAAGTTTCAGTTTGAAAATCTGTGCTATCTTGTACGCAAGGTTGGCTCACTGAAACATCCGTTGATTATTGTCTATTCTTCTCACATGCTTTGATGTCGTGCTGGTTGTATATATGTTGTATGCAAGATTGTTACCTTATAGTGGTGGAGGCAGAAGGAACTCTCACTTAGCACTTGTCGTTTTTTTTTCTGGAAGAATGAAATCTGAGGCTGGATTGAGTAGCCTGGTAGCAGATGAGCTTAGCTGGACCAGATCATCTAAACTTTCTCTGATGTTTACGTTTCCTGAAATTGGGGCCCTCTGTTTCAGTTCATTGACACTAGTGTTTTTTTCTCCCCTTTACAGGTTATAACATAGACACAAAAAGACCCGATCCAGCACACAGATCGATCATGGCGGACTGGGCGTCACTTCTACCGGAGCTTGTCCAAGGCATCGCCAACTGCGTCCTCTCCACCACCGGCGGCGTTGACACGTACATGGACATGAGGGCTGTCTGCCCTAAATGGCGCTCTGCCATCACCCGGCCATCTCCCCTCGCCGCGGTCGCGGACCTCCGTTTCCGCCCACGTGACTGGGTCATGATCGAGCTGACAAATGAGAACTATGACGACAAGGATGGCTTCCTCTTCCTTCACGTCCCCACTGGGCGCTTCCGCCGCCTGCGCCTCCCGGTGCTTCAAGGCCACCTCCTCATTGGTGTTTCTGATGGTCTCCTCGTGCTCGGGAATAGGGAGCCCCCGCATTCGGTTTGTGTCCTCAACCCCTTAACATACGACATGCTCCACTTTGCGGCGCCGTTAGATAAACATTTTAAGGATGTACTTGTAATGTATACCGTGGTGAGCGTTGGCTTTGGTTCGACCCTGGTGCTGTGGACGGAGGGAAAGAGCAGGGTTCTATGTGCTCATCCAACCAGCGATGTCTTTACAGAGAAGGATATTTGCAGGAGCGACATTAGCATGGTTACCTCCCAAGGCAATGTCTATTATGCCTGTCCGGATGGACGGATATTCAAGATTGTCGGACAGCGGAGCAGTGTTATGATGATGAGCTCGTAGCTCAGATGTCACCGGACGTGGACCTCTATTTAGAGGAACAATACGGCACACGGTCTGAACTCGTGGAGTCTGATGGGGAACTGCTGCTTGTACGCCATGAAAATAATCTAGCTTTGAAAGTTTTCAAGGTCAACATCGAGCACAAGTTGTTGGAGGAGGTCAAGAGCCTTGGCGGCTGCCGCGCGTTGTTCGTTGGCAACCAGCGGTGTGTGTCTGTGGACGCGAATAAGATTCCATCGGTTGATGGTGACTGCATATACATGTCTCATTGGATGTCTCATTCGCTGGGTGACAATAATCTAACTTCAGAAGACGATGGGTTTGCCATGTGTGGGCATAACATAAGGGACGGTACAATGAAGATTATCGCGAGCGAACCAATGCTCTATATCCGCCCTTTCAGCCTTGTCCAGGTTCTCTTGCAGTAAATCTCTTGAGTCATCAAGGTTATGTAAACGAACCTGCTCTTGCATTGGTGCTACTGCTTCCTGCCACTTCAGTACTTCTGGGCTTACAATCAACATGCGAGGAGTTCGAGTATATATAGTACGTCATGTTGGAACAGTTTTATGTATTTAAGCTATCTCTTTCATCAGTCATATTGTTGCATCAGCAGATGTTGTCTTTGTTTATTCGGTACTGAAATGCCGGCCTATGTACCCTGCAAGTAGTATCAGGAACGGTTCAGTCATAGCTACGGTATCAGGTCTACCATTTGAGTGCAAATTGAGAAAGTTTCAGGTTCCAGTTTGTGTGATGACATTGCACTCGAATGCACGTCCTTAGTTTGTGTTTGCTGGTTTGTTGTACCATTTGCTTGCAGCATCAAGTCATGTCAGGTTTATCGTGTTTTCTGAAACTGAAGCCATTCCACCCCGGAGTCATGTCAGCATCAATCGATCGCAACAGGCACGCCTATGGCAAATATTTCCAGTGCGTGTGTTTGTGTTACTAGTTGCTACTAGCTAATCGATTAACCTGCTACCTTAGAGCATCTCTAGCAGAGCTCGTAAACAGCCGAAAACCGAATAATAACCGCTAATTTACGGGTTTGGTTTGAAAAACGGCGCAGATCAGTTACCGTAAACGAGTCAAAACCGAAAAAGAAAATTCAGGTCGAGACGGAAAACCCAACACGGCCTGTATTTGTAGGGGCTGAAAGGGCGAAATGAACACAAGCTCCTACTCGTGGCGCGCTGAAATTTCAGATCAGGCCAACACGCCAGTACATTCGTCGGACTCCGGCCAAATTCCGACGAATCTCAACCTAATTCGAACGAGATGTAGCATCCCGATGTTGCTGGACTACAGCAGGACGGCCGACGGTAGGTGGTGCCGTGCGGGGCGAGCTCGGGGCGAGGTGAGCTCGCAGCAACGCGGCTTGAGGCTGGGCAGGTCGGGGCGCGGCAGCGCCGGCCTTGGCATGGTCGGATCGGGGCGCATGTGGAGGCGGGCGCGGCGGCTAGGCACGGAGGCGGCGCGGCGGCCGGGGCGCGGGCCGGGGGCAACGCGGAGGCGGGCGGGGTGTGGGCCAGGGGCGCGACGGCCGTGCACGGGCCGGGCGTGGCAGCCAGGCGCAGGCCCGTGCGGCGGCCAGGCGCGGGCCAGGGTGCGGCGGGGGCAGCGCGGCCTGGGCTGGCGATTTGGTGGCCAGGCAGGGAGAACTTAGGAGGAGGATGTCTCCGGGAAGAAGAAATAAGGAAAAAGGAGAAAAAATTGACAGGTGGGCCATAATTAGGAAATATGCTGTTTTACGGTTTTCGTTTATAGAGACTGTTCTGCGCCATCAATTTTTCGACCCGTAAACGCGAGTTCGGTGAACTGAACTCGGTGTTTTCAGTTCGCATTTTTACGGGCTCTGTTAGAGATGCTCTTAGCTTGTTGATACGTGCGCGTCTCCCCGGAGCTTCATTGGTCGCAGATCGTATAGGTCCAGTTCATGGTTAAATGTCTTAAAAAATTGTACGAAGTGCTTGCTGTCATTTAAGGCCGTAGGCTACTAAGTAACTCGTTGTATGTCATACTTATACTAGCGGCTTGTCAGACAGGAATTTACAATGCTTATTTGCTCAATTTAATTCCTTGGTTCTCAGTCTCAACTACTACCTTCCTTTGGATTTAATCCATGCACACTACCTATGTACTAATCGCTCGTGATTGCCAACTCTCGTGTTAATTAAATCCGATCGGGAGGGAGTATACAAGATGCGGGATGTCAAAGTTTCTTCCGCTCTTGCGGCCCCTCAATTGCATATTACTGTTTCTGAAATGGTATCTTCTTTATCCAGCTATTGTAGACAACAATTTCAGGAAATAATCAGAATAAGCTAGGGTTCGGGGATTTTGGGGGAACCGTATTCTAATTTACTATAGAATTTACCGATTTTTAATACATAACAATCACGAATGTGCTATTCTACATCGTGCAATAAAAAAAGAAAATTATTTCTTTTTTTAGATTCTTGTATTCTTCAAAGAATTTCATTAATACTCCTGCCTTTTGAGTGCCTTGTTATCTTATGTTTTTGTATGCACCATATTCCCAACTCATTCATTGAAACATAATGGCTGGCACGAGGAATCAATTTGTTACGATCGGTGTTGTTCTCTCTATTCCTCTCAGATCCAGAATATTTGGTACATAATTCAAACTCCAAGTACGAGGAAGTAAGAGGTTTAGGGATACATGTACTCCTAAAATATGGATCGAGTTTCTAGTCCCACCTCTATGACTAGTTTCTAGATCAATGTTTAGGGAGTAGACGTAAAGTAAGAGAACAATACGATTGAGAGAGAGTAATGGGTTCAGAGAGTTCAAATTCGTTGCCCTCTCCTTTGCTCCTTGGTATCTTTATAGATGCCACTTATTTGGATCGAGTTGTGTGCTTGGGCGGCGCAGCCATGTCGGTCATAGGTTAAGCTGTCGCTCCTGGTTTTGAGTTTGTACCCGTGGTCCCACATCATTAGACGCGTCGCTGGTATGATTTTGTGCCATTGTCGGCGTGGCCTTGGTTGTTGATGGAGCTGGAGTAGTTGTAGTCGTAGTATTGTCCCTCCCTCGAGGCCGGACCCCAAGCTCAGGGTGCTGAGAAACATGTGCATAGCTGATCTCCGTCTTCCCACGTGACCAACGATGTAGGTTAGGCACCCATTGTACCAGCACTTAACCGCATACCATTGACATCCACATGTACCGTCCTCGCAAAAGAACTTGACAAGGTTCATCTGGTAGAGTTTCACCTTGTTGCAGAGATTGGTGGAGGAAGTGCAGTTGATCGTCTTCAGTTAGTCTAGCTGCAGGTCGCATGAGCGACACATGTACCACAAGGTGGACCAAGGTTTTCGTGGTAGTGGTAGTTGATAAGACACTTCGTGAACACGAGTTTCCACCAGAGATGGACCAATAACGAAGCGCGACCTTATGGCTAGCTCTGTTTGAATGGAATATGCAGTAGAGGCAATAATAAATGATATTATTATATATTTCCAAGTTCTTAATTAACATTTAATTCATTATGCTATAAATGTTTGGATTATCAAATATGAGATGATAGGAAAACTCACAAAACACGTGTAGAGATCTACACAACAAGTTGTTTCTAGTCCCACCTCTATGACTACCTTACAGGTTAAATGATGATCATGTTATCTGATCATGGGTATTGTTATTGTAACAAGGATATCGGCAACTGTGAGAGTACATTGTTGGCAGAACAATGGCATTGAACCAATCCAAAGCCTTTTTTATATTACGGGATAATATAGTCGCATGTCGTTAGTGTAATCATACCGTGTTAACTTATGTATAAGTTCTTAAACGGTAGGCTATGTTCTGGTCGTTATCCCAAATTGCCTGTAACCGGCTATGTATAAGCATTTTCTCTCGCTTTGAAACTTGTGGTCGTACCATGTGGTTGCTATATAGTAGTCGGGAAAACCTATTTTGAAGGCTCAACCACCACACCAATTTTTTGCGATGCAACCGACAAATAGTTAGCAACCAGTTCTTGGACGGCTGGATAGATGGCGTTAACATGGTTAACTCCTGATGTTTGGCATTGCAGGGAGAGGTTGCACATGCTCTCCAGATCGACTAGTGTGCATCATATGCATAGCTACGTGGGTATCAAATCTGCGATGAAATGTATCTATGAAATAAAAGAGACTTGCAAGAAGAATGTAAGATACCATTTATACATTTTGAATCTATATTATTTGATACTATATATTAGTTGTGATCAAAGTTGTACAACAAAAATTGTGAGAAAAATGTGCTTTATATTTTGGGACGAAGGGAGCACTAATTATGTAAGATTTTGCCTTGTGTAATTTTTGAACGCTTAAGCAGTCTCTGGTGTTATATTTTAGATAACTTTTTCTTGTTTGCATGGTGAAATTATATCTCTTTGCGTGTATTTATAGAGGTGTGCTTCGATGTCCCCCTGATGTCTACGGGTGCTTCTATTCTTGTAGACAGTGTTGGGCCTCCAAGAGCAGAGGTTTGTAGAACAGCAGCAAGTTTCCCTTAAGTGGATCACCCAAGGTTTATCAAACTCAGGGAGGAAGAGGTCAAAGATATCCCTCTCATGCAACCCTGCAACCACAAAGCAAGAAGTCTCTTGTGTCCCCAACACACCTAATAGGTGCACTAGTTCGGCGACGAGATAGTGAAATACAAGTGGTATGAATGAATATGAGCAGTAGTAACGACGCCAGAAAAGTGCTTGCTGGCGTGCAGTTGATGGTAGTAATATTGCAGGCAGTATAAATGCAGTAAAACAGTAAACAAGCAGCGATAGCAGTATTTAGGAACAAGGCATAGGGATCATACTTTCACTAGTGGACACTCTCAACATTGATCACATAACAGAATAAATAAATAGATGCTAGACTCTACACCCTCTTGTTGGATGATGAACACCACTAACTGTGTAGGATTACACGAACCCTCAATGCCGGAGTTAACAAGCTCCACAATATTCAATGTTCATATTTAAATAACCTTAGAGTGCATAACAGATCAACATAACCAAACCAAGTACTAACATAGCATGCACACTGTCACCTTCACACTACGAAAGGAGGAATAGATCACATCAATACTATCATAGCAATAGTTAACTTCATAATCTACAAGAGATCACAATCATAGCCTACGCCAAGTACTACACGATGCACACATTGTCACCATTACACCGTGCAGAGGAATAAACTACTTTAATAACATCACTAGAGTAGCACACAGATAAATTGTGATACAAAACACATTGCAATCATAAAGAGATATAAATAAGCACTTCACTATGCCATTCATAACAGTGAATACGTATTCTGTGAAATATAGCCTAAGAGACCCACACGGTGCACACACTGTCACCTTTACACACGTGGGACAAGGAGTCTCCGGAGATCACATAAGTAAAACCCACTTAACTAGCATAATGACATCTAGATTACAAGCATCATCATATGAATCTCAATCATGTAAGGCAGCTCATGAGATTATTGTATTGAAGTACATAGGAGAGAGATTAACCACATAGCTACCGGTACAGCCCCGAGCCTCGATGGAGAACTACTCCCTCCTCATGGGAGACAGCAGCGTTGATGAAGATGGCGGTGGTGTCGATGGAGAAGCCTTCCGGGGGCACTTCCCCGTCCCGGCGGCGTGCCGGAACAGAGACTCCTGTCCCCCAGATCTTGGCTTCGCGATGGCGGCGGCTCTGGAAGGTTTTCTCTGGTTTCGTCGAACGTGATAGGGTTTTCGCGACGGAGACCTTAAATAGGCGGAAGGGCAGCCTCGGAGGGGGCCTGGTGGGCCCACACACTAGGGGGGCGCGCCCCCCTGGGCCGCGCCGCCCTGTGGGGTGGGGCCCCCCTGGCTCCTCTCCGGTACTTCTTCGATGCTCTGGAACCTTCCGGGAAAAATAGGATGTTGGGAGTTGATTTCGTCCGATTCCGAGAATATTTCCTTACTAGGATTTCTGAAACCAAAAACAGCAGAAAACAGCAACTGGCCCTTCGGCATCTCGTCAATAGGTTAGTTCCGGAAAACGCATAAATATGACATAAAGTATGCATAAAACATGTAGATATCATCAATAATGTGGCATGGAACATAAGAAATTATCGATACGTCGGAGACGTATCAGCATCCCCAAGCTTAGTTCCTGCTCGTCCCGAGCAGGTAAACGATAGCAAAGATAATTTCTGGAGTGACATGCCATCATAACCTTGATCATACTATTGTAAGCATATGTAATGAATGCAGCGATCAAAACAATGGTAATGACATGAGTAAACAAATGAATCATAAAGCAAAGACTTTTCATGAATAGTACTTTCAAGACAAACATCAATAAGTCTTGCATAAGAGTTAACTCATAAAGCAATAAATCAAAGTAAAGGTATTGAAGCAACACAAAGGAAGATTAAGTTTCAGCGGTTGCTTTCAACTTATAACATGTATATCTCATGGATAGTTGTCAATGCAAAGTAATATAACAAGTGCAATATGCAAGTATGTAGGAATCAATGCACAGTTCACACAAGTGTTTGCTTCTTGAGGTGGAAAGAGATAGGTGAACTGACTCAACATAAAAGTAAAAGAAAGGCCCTTCGCAGAGGGAAGCATTGATTGCTATATTTGTGCTAGAGCTTTGGTTTTGAAAACAAGAAACAATTTTGTCAACGGTAGTAATAAAGCATATGTGTTATGTAAATTATATCTTACAAGTTGCAAGCCTCATGCATAGTGTACTAATAGTGCCCGCACCTTGTCCTAATTAGCTTGGATTAACACGGATTATCATTGCATGACATATGTTTCAACCAAGTGTCACAAAGGGGTACCTCTATGCCGCCTGTACAAGGGTCTAAGGAGAAAGTTCGCATTGGATTTCTCGCTTTTGATCATTCTTCAACTTAGACACCCATACCGGGACAACATAGACAACAGATAATGGACTCCTCTTTTAATGCTTAAGCATTCAACAGTTAATATTCTCATAAGAGATTGAGGTTTTATGTCCAAACTGAAACTTCCACCATGATTCATGGCTTTAGTTAGCGGCCCAATGTTCTTCTCTAACAGTATGCATACTCAAACCATTTGATTGTGAAAACCGCCCTTACTTCAGATAAGGCGAACATGCATAGCAACTCACATGATATTCAACAAAGGTAAAAAGTTGATGGCGTCCCCAGAAACATGGTTACCGCTCAACAAGCAACTTACTAAGAAATAAGACACATAAGTACATATTCTTCACCACGATAGTTTTTAAGCTATTGTGGTGACCCTGCATACCACTGCATGTTGTAGTATGCCAGTCGTTGATATAACATTCACGAAGTACCATTCCGCAAATATTACATCCCTCAGAGTAGTACAACAGAACATAGCAGGTCCATAACTCATTCACTTATTATTACAATTATCATACACATGTCGTCTTGGAGCTCCTCTTGGGTCCTGAGAGGAATACTCCCGGGTTCGAGGCGAACCCAACATAGCTTACAATATAAGAGTCTCATTAAGTTATACATTTATTTCCTCGAGCAGCTAAATATTAAGAGTTCGTGCTGCTCGGCTACAACTACTACTAGGTTTGTCTAGGCTTGATCTCCACCGGAAGCCTCCCCGGTTCCGTAGACTATGAGATAGTCTACGCCTTCAACACCTCCTGAGAGGTCTGGTTCCTCGTAGCCGATGATCTCGGCTCCTTCATTGTTGTTGTAGTCCTCCTCCAGATGATTCAGACAATCTAAGCATGGGATTTAAGAGTGGTATGAGTACGAGCGTACTCAACAAGTTCATTATAGATAAGAGGTGTTTAATGCACTAGCTACGATATTAGACCAGAAAGTCTAATACCAATGCAAGTTTTGATAAACATTTCTTCAAGAGATTGCTTTTATTTCAAAGAGCTATGTCCGTCAGCCTTCACCGGTTTACTAGAACTTCATGGAGCTCCTTTCCGCGTTCGCGATTCCTCAATCCCGGAATGGGAGTGACAGGTCACGATTCTTTACACTCTGCAGAGGTGTGTTGCTTTACCCATAAGAGATCTTAACCTTGGTGCCAACCGGGCAGCTTTCCCGTCCACACTTCCTTCGGTGTGAGGCCCGGTATAAGGTCTAGCCAATCATGTTCCTCCGCTACCTCGAACACCCACCCTTTGTTGCATACTCCGACCCTGGGTCCACGCCGGCCCCATTATTCCCATATATTTTAGGGTGGACTCCGACCACGATGTCAATGCAGGGCTCTACCATACATTCCTACGCCGGCAGATGCAACCCATCATAGACCTCATTACCGTTGGGACTTCTACGGGTTCCCACCCCTGCATCAAGTCTCGCAAGATCATGAGCACCCGGTAATGAGCATCCGTTGATGAACGAGAGGTGGAAACACTTTTGACTATTCCGTCCCACTCCGGATCTTATGGTTAACACGGGTATTACGACACAAGAATCACTGGCGACATTTGTTGTTTAATCCTAGATGGATATAAACCCATGCAATGGAACCTCCACCATATCAACATAATCCATGGTTCCATTGCCCACCACATAGTCATATTCATAGTTATGAAAGTAGTGGTTTTGATTTTTGTGCAATAGTGATAACCATAATACTTTGCAAGTAATTTGATAAAAATACTCAAATGACATGAGCAAGTGATGAACTTGCCTGAACACTGCAAAGTTTTGCAGTTGGATGGTGTGGACTGACCCTTGTCCTCTGGTTCTGAAAAATAGCATCATTGTCCGACAAGGGCAATGGTTAAAGAAGCAATTATGCATAGTTCCAGTTTTAGGGTTTGTCCCCCCCTTCCGATGTCGTTATTATTTCATGTAGGAGGTTATTACTAAGAATAATTTGGGAATACTTGATTTAAAGTAATATACAACCTTGAAATGTTGTCAAGGTGTTTTTAAAGTCCAAATGCATTAATGGACTTGTTTTTATTATTGAAAATTATATGTGTGATTTAAATGATTATTAAAATCATCAAATGAAGACTTATTCTTAATTGTCTTCAAAAATTCCCCTTTGTATTTTATTATGATAGAGAATTTAATGCTGATCTATTTTCATATTTTTAGTTATTTTTTTAGAGCTATTAAGTATTTATTGTGCCTTTCCAAAGTTTATGCATTTTAATTGAATTGTGAAATGGCAAAAATGCCCCTGGGCCCACCTGTCGGTGCAACCCAGTGGGTTAGGTCGAACCGACCGGCCTGGTCCGGCTCGACCAGCCCCATTCCCCTCTCTTCCTCTCACGCGCGACCGAACCCTAACCCTAATCCCTCTCTGGCGATTCGCGTCGCCTCCGCCGTCGCCGCTCGATTCCGGCGAGCTCCGCCGGAACTGGCCCCCGCCATGATGCGCAATCGACGCGCCTCACGATGGCGGTCATCTTCATCCGCGTCGATCTGGAGTGGGTGCTGCTCCAGCTCGTCTTCGACCTCCCTCGCGGCGGCTAGGGTTACGGGATCGTGGTGATCCCGCTGCTCACTGGGCTCCAGGCGCGGTGGCGCCACCATGGGCCTCGCCACGGTGGTGTGGGGCGCTACGGCGCTTGTCGGCGCATGGCCTGGCCTGGCCAGGTGCTACCGAGCACTCGGCGCGCGCCGCCGTGGCCGCCGTGGCCGCATTTGCTCGTCTGCTTGCCCCGGTATGTGCGCATCTCCTCCTTCCTTCTCTGCTACTTGTTCTACTGCTTCTCCTTCCCTTCGTCTAGCTTGGCCACTGGCCTGCTTCTCCATGTGGAGATGCACGCTGTGCCGATGTGATGTGCTAGCTGCTACGCCTTGCTAGCTTACGCGTGTGCTGCTGTGCTGTGTTGCTGTGCTGCTGTTCTTGCTCAATTGCTTGCTGTTGCAACTCATGAACTATTGCTCATGAGCATGCTGTGGTGCTCTGTGTAATCTAGTGACTCCTGCTGATTCTTTATATAAAATTCCTCTCCTGTATATGCCATAGATTGCCCTTGGCTTGATCATTCTGTGATGATCCTTGCCTTTGGCAAGTGCCAGTGCTCCAGATGTGCTATTATATGTGCTCTAATTCCTGGACATGCTCAATTGAGCCTAGCTGTTGCATTAACAACTCCATCCCTTGATGGAGTGCTTATGGATACAATTATAATGCTCTATTCACTTATCTGTGATGCAATTGTTCAATTCCTGTGGCTGATCTTATTGGCTGGTTCATGTGTTGATTATCTGTGGCCAATTAGATATCTGGTCCTTGCTCTATTGCTTAATGATGCTCTAGCATGCCCTAGCATGCTATGGCAGGCTCTGGTGTTCATGTGATCATTAACTGTTGGTCAGTGTATGTTTTAATTGTTGCCTGTGCCTTGCTGTTACTTGACTCTATGTATGTGTGTGGAACAGATTAGTGCAAGTGCTTGCTCAAGCATCAGCTGACACTTGCAGTGATCCATTGGATCATTAGCATGAGTCTGTTTTATGATTTACTTGTTAATCTCAATTATCTATGTTGCTTTAATTGATTTAGTGGATAATTGATGTGAACTATACAGTGATGATCATCACAGTTGGTTGGATTAGGCTAGATGGATGCCCACAGTGATTGGGAACCCTAGCCCTTCTTTGAACCCAATCAGGGTGATGATATATGTATTTGGCTTGTTGGTGTGGTTGATCTAGAGTTTGAGGTGACCCTGGCAGTAGTCATGTGCTGCCCTAGGGTAGCTCCCCTATTTGTTGGCTTGCTGTTGCTTACCAAATGTTTTTTGGGTGATCCATTTATTGGATTGCCAGTGACTCTTGATGTTGAAATCAAACAGACGATGTCTGTCTAAGTCTGATGGTTAATTAGCTGTAGGTGCTAGGTGTGTGGGCTAGGCTAGTCTATGACTTCATCTTTTGCTGGATTTCTTCAGTTATGCACTGATTTGCATGACTGATGTTCCCATAGGATGATTTCCTAGAGTCTTTACCCATATTTGCTTGCACCAAATGGCTTTGTAGCCATATGATGACACAATCTTGGGTATCACACCCTGTTGATCATGTGTGCTTGATGCATATGCTTATATATGAACAAAACCATCTGGTTTGTCCATGATGCTTGGTATACCTCACTCCAGCTCCTAGAAATAGTGTGTTGGTGTAGAGGTTTTGCTTACAGTGGTTTGCTTGACTTGCCTGCTCCTCCTTGTGGCTTGTGATTCTTGGTTTGGTTCGGTGGTGAGTTTGGAATGATTGAACAACTTTGGCTGTTCTTCTTATTCTAGGCATTTGTTCTTGGTGTTCTTGGTGACTTACCCTGTTGCTTGTCGATGGATGAAGCAAATAGCTAGGGTTTTGGCTGTGAAAAGCTTATATATGGCTGGCCCTTGCTTCTCTGGTCGACAGCTTAGCCTGGCATGTGTTGGTGACTCCCCCTGTGTGAGTGTGCTAGTGAGCATGCACACATGCAGTGTGAGCTGCCTGTGTGTGTGTGTATTCCTGGTACTTTGCACTTGGCTGTGAGATGATCAGCTCGGCAGAGCTGATCCATATCCTCTCATTTTCATTATTCTTCTAACCTGCCAAGTGGCAATGCCACTTGGCATAATTGTTGCTTTGCTTTGTTATGTGCAGGGAATCAAGAGTATAATCAAGTGAAGATGAAGATCATCAGGCTCAAACATCTTATGAAACTAGACTTGTAGTTTAGGTTAGGTCATTGATTGTAATCTTCTTTTTTCTTTTTCCTATTAAAGCAATTCTTGTAAAGTGTTGTATTATTCATTTATTTTCTCTTATGAATATTGTAATGACAATGTAAATTGTGTGATGATCAATAAAGCTCAAAGTTTTCTCTAATGAGCTTTACTTTATTTTAATTGTTCATATTGTTTATTATTTATAATTTACTTAATGAATTTCCTCACAATTGAATTATTTAGGGTAATTATTTAATGTTTGAATTTAAAATTCAAATTCAACTTTGGTTTGAATTCAACCATGCTACTTCATTTAGAATTCAATCATGCAACTTAAGTTTGATGCAAACTCTCCCCTCTCTTCTCAAAACCCTAAACAAGTTAAGTGAGATGCAAGTTTGTCGCACTCTCGAAACCCTAACCCTGTAAGGTGTCGAGAGAGAAACTTGTTCCCCTTCGATGCAGTTTTTGTTTAAAAGCGCGAAATTTCCCCAGAATTTACCATGCAATGCACATCCCTTTCTAAAATCTACCCCTCGATCGTCTCTAAACCTGGGACATTACAGCCTTTCCCCCTTAAAGAAAACTTCGTCCCGAAGTTGTGGTTGTAATACCTGAACAGCTTGGGGTATGTTTTCCTCAGGTCTTCCTCCTTTTCCCAGGTGGCTTCCCTCTCGGGGTGATGCTTCCATTGTATCTTGCAATACTTGATAGCTTTATTTCTGAGTTGTTTCCAGCTCTCCTCGAGAATCTTGGCTGGCTTCTCGACGTAAGTCAAGTCTGGTTGTAACTCGAGCTCTTCATGTAATACTGGTTCATCTGGGGTCTTTAAGCATTTTCGGAGTTGTGACACATGGAATACATTGTGAACTTGAGCTAGCCTTCCCGGTAGATCCAATTCAAAGGCTAAACCTCGGTTCTGACTCAGTATCTTGAAAGGTCCTATATATCTAGGAATGAGTTTTCCTTTTACTCCAAACCTTTGGAGTCCTTTCATCGGGCTTACCTTAAGATATACCATGTCTCCAACTCGTGGCTCCCATGTCCTCCTCTTCTGATCGGCATAACTCTTTTGCCGACTTTGGGCTATCTTGAGCCTGTCTCTGATAATGTCAATGATTTGTTGTTTTTCCTTGACATAATCAGGGTTGAACTCTTTGCTTGCTCCGGCTTCATACCAACATATCGGTGATCTACACTTCCTTCCATACAAAGCTTCAAATGGTGCCATCTTGATGCTGCTTTGATAGCTATTATTGTATGAAAACTCTGCTAGTGGTAAGTGTTCTTCCCATGATCCTCCGAAGTCTAGGGCACAAGCCCTAAGCATATCTTCTAGGATCTGGTTAGTTCTCTCGGTTTGTCCACCGGTCTGGGGATGGTAAGCGGTACTATAATCCAACTTGGATCCTAAAGCTTCGTGTAGTTGCTTCCAGAATGCTGATGTGAACACGGATCCTCGATCCGACACGATCTTCTTAGGCACTCCATGCTTACTCACGATCTCTTTGATGTAAAGATCGATGAGTTTCTCTCCTTTGTCTTGCTGATTTACCGCTAAGAAGTGTGCGCTCTTCGTCAACCGGTCCACGATTACCCATATCATATCCTTCTTTTTATTAGTCATGGGTAGTCCGGTGATGAAATCCATCCCTATTTCCTCCCATTTCCACTCTGGAATAGGTAAAGGTTGCAACTTTCCTGCCGGACTCTGGTGTTCAGCCTTCACTCTCTGGCAGGTATGGCATTCTGCCACATATTGTGCTATCTCCCTCTTCATGTTATTCCACCAGAATAGTTCCTTTAGGTCCATGTACATCTTTGTACTTCCCGGATGTATGGAATATGGTGTTTGATGAGCTTCCCGGAGTATTACTTCCTTAATTTCAGCAATTTCCGGAACGCAAATTCTTTTCTGGAACCATAATGATCCAGATTCTCCGCGGTGAAATTCTGATGGTCTACCTTCATCTATTCTTCTCATCTCTTCAACGATAAATGGATCGTCCAACTGACCCATCATTATCTCATTCTTCAGGTTGACATTTAGCTCATCGGCTACTTGTAAGGCCGATAGTCCTTCATGAGCTTCCTTCTCCCAAAGTTGTATTTGGGCTTGACTTATTTCCTTCCTCAACTCCGGTGATATTTCTTGTTCCACTCCTCCGGTACTCTTCCTACTCAGGGCATCTGCTACGACATTGGCCTTCCCTGGAGTGTAATTGATAGTCAAATCATAATCCTTGATCAATTCTAGCCATCTTTTCTGCCTCATATTGAGTTCCTTCTGGGTGAAGAAATATTTGAGGCTTTTATGGTCTATATAGAGCTCACACTTAGCTCCATAGAGAAAATGTCTCCAAGTTTTGAGTGCAAATACGACTGCTGCTAATTCCAAGTCATGTGTTGGATAGTTTACTTCATGAGGTCTGAGTTGCCTCGATCCATAAGATATCACTTTCCGATCTTGCATGAGTACGCAACCCAATCCATGCTTGGATGCGTCACAGTACACGGTGTAATCCTTGCCAACTTCCAGAACCGCTAACACCGGTGCCGTGGTGAGTTTCTCTTTTAGAGTTTGAAAACTCTTCTCACACTCCTCTGACCACACGAATGGTGTGTTCTTCCTTAATAGCTTTGTCATTGGTCCTGCTATCTTAGAGAATCCTTCAATGAATCTCCGATAATATCCTGCCATTCCTAGGAATCCTCGGATTTCCTTGACAGTCTTGGGTGCTTCCCATTCTAGAACTGCTGCTACCTTACTCGGGTTAACAGCTATTCCATCTTTACTAATAACATGACCAAGAAATTCCACTTGATCTAGCCAAAATTCACACTTACTAAGTTTGGCATAGAGTTGATGTTCCCTTAGTGTTTGCAACACTAACCTCAAATGTTCGGCATGTTCGGCCTTGTTCTTGGAATATATCAAGATATCATCGATAAATACGATGACAAACTTGTCTAGATATGGCATGAAGATCTTATTCATGAGATTCATGAATATTGCTGGGGCATTGGTCAATCCAAAAGGTACTACAAGGTATTCATGGTGTCCATACCTTGAGACAAAGGCAGTTTTCGGAACGTCTTCCTTCTTGATCTTTATCTGGTGATAACCGGATCTTAGATCAATCTTGGAAAAGACTCCCGCACCTCTAACTTGATCAAATAGATCTTGTATTCTTGGAAGTGGATACTTGTTCTTGATTGTTACGTTGTTCAAATTCCTGTAGTCTCCACACATCCTTCTTCCTCCATCTCTTTTATCCACGAAGATCACAGGTGATCCCCATGGTGAAACACTCTCTTGAATGAATCCCTTTTGTTCCAAGTCATCCAGTTGCTCCTTACGTGCTTTCCACTGCTGGGGCCCCATCTTCTATGCTGCCTTAGCCAACGGGGCTGTTCCTGGAATTAGGTCGATAGTGAATTCTATCTCCCTATCTGGTGGCATACCAGATAATTCCGCAGGAAACACATCCTGGAATTCATTTACTACAGGTATATCTTCTAACTTCACCTCCTTCATGCTGTTCAGCTATAGCTCAACTTCAATCTGTGTATGTTTGTCTCCTTGGTAGATCATTCTACTTCCATCGGGGCTTTTCAGAGACACCGTTTTGTTCACACAGTCGATCAATGCTCCATTAGCTTCCAACCAGTTCATACCAAGAATGACATCAATGTCCTTCATCGGTAAAATGAACAGGTCCGCGTCAAACGCGCACTTATTGATCATGATGACTTGTTTTTGTTTGGTATGGGTTACTACTATCGTTCCCCCCGCAGAAAGTATGGTTATGGGTGTATCTAACTTAGTGCAACTAATCCCATGTTTGGTGATGAATTGTTGAGAAATGAATGATGTAGTTGCACCAGTATCAAAAAGTACTTTGCCAGGATGAGTGAGTATCTGGAGCGTACCTATCACCGCCTGGTCGGAGTTGACCACCTCCTCCAGACTGGTACAGTTCAGCTTGCCGAAGGGCTTCTTATTCTTCCAGTTCCCTTCGGTGTTTCCTCCTCGACCTCCACCTCCTCCAGACTGTCCTCCTTTATTCCTATTCTTAGGGCAATCCCTAAGCATGTGTCCTTCCTCACGGCACCCGAAGCATATGATCCTGGGCTTCTTACAGTCCTTGGAGAAATGCCCCGTACTTCCACAGCTTCTGCAAACTATTTGATTTGCAGTTTGGAATGCTTGGTTCTTCCTACTACCGTAGTAGTAGTTGTTGTTGTTGTATCTGGGCTTGAAACTCAAGCTGGTATTAGGCTTGTTACTAACAAACCTCTTAGGCTCAAACTTGGCCTTTTTCCTCTTTTTCTCCTGCAGTTGTTTGAAATCATCTTCCAGAGTGATGGCAGCATCCACCAACTCTTGAAACTCTGTCGCTCTCATCATACGGAGCTGAACCTTGAACTGGGGACTTAACCCCCTCAGAAATCTCTTCTTCTTCTTGTCCTCGGTGTTGACTTCTTCAACAGCGTACCGGGACAGCTTTGAGAATTCCCTGACATAAGTCAGGATTGCCTTATCCTTCTGCTCGAGACTTTCAAATTCTCGACGCTTCAGTTCCACAATACTTTCAGGAACATTGGATTCCCTGAACTTCCTTGCAAATTCCTCCCAGGTAAATACCTTTCCAGCCGGATAAACGGCTACAATATTGTCCCACCATGATGCGGCAGGTCCACACAGCAGATGGGTGGCATAGCGAACCTTCTCTTGGTCGTTACATCCAACAGTATTGAGCTTTCGCTCAGTATCCATAAGCCAATCTTCCGCGTCCATTGGCTCGGGCGCGTATGCGAAAGATATAGGCTTGGTGTTTTGGAAGTCTGCTAATGTGACTCCCGGGTTCTCAGGTCTCTCCACCCTGTTCTGCTGCAGCAAATCTTGGAAGAATTTGTTCTGCTGCTCTAGTGTTACACGCTGTCTCTCCTCTACCAGCTGCATGTACTGGATAAAATTTTGCTGCGTCATGGGTGGTGGTGGTGGTGGAAACTGATCTCTGGCTGCACCCTCAGCCTCTTCCTTTTGTTTTGCTTCGCGCTCCATGCGCTGTGCTTCGGTCTCGTCTCCTAGCGTTCCCGACATAACCCCCTAGTTCTGAAACACAAGATGATACTCATAATTACTCCATGCGCAAGTTTTCTGAGCTCAACATTGTGCACAGAACTACTCACGCAATGGAAATCAAGAAGCAAATCCAAATCATACAAAACATATACCATGCATATACATACTTAAGTGGTCTTATTACAATACTCAAGTCGATGTGAGTATGCAAACTCACTTATTAAAGTATATGTACAAATTTATACAAATATTACATACTATAATACACGTGGTACTTGTGTATTATAGCCTCGCCTCCCTTGGTGGACTCTAGTCGATCTTCACTCCCGGTACATCCCAGGCTTCCATCCGGTCGAACGTGTCGTCCTCCTGATAGACCCTGGAACATAAGGTCTCCCTGTTGGCTGGTAATCCGAATCCGGTGATGATCCTAGGGAGAAATCAGTGTTCACAAACTGATCGTTAAGTGCATCATAGTCCACCCATCGGGTGTACTCCCCTGTAGCTCCACCATATGTGTTACCAACACTCATACCCGACTCAACTTGTGTCGGATACCCTCCATCAACTCCTTCATTACTGGGATAACTCTGGTTCTGGGTTGTGGCGTCATCATTCATATCCCCATCATAATACACAGAAGTACTATGAGTTCCAGTATCCGATCCCCAACGCCAACCCGTGGAATTCTCGATAGGAGTCTCGGAACGCTGATTGTTTCCGGATTCCTCTCCGCCCTCGTATCCCCCATAGGAACTTCCCAGATAGTTCCCAGGTGTAACAGGTGTAGGTTCACGCTCAAGAGGATCAATACTGATGTAATCACCAGCTGAGTAAACTGGTGTGTGCACCACATTCTCCATAGGTTCGTTCCCCCTACTCTCCTCCTTGGGTTCAGTAAATTCCTCTAGCATCGTATCAATTGCTCCTATCAGATGATGGTTCAACTGAAAGAGTAATGATATCAAGTTGCGGCTATTATCCATATATTTTGCAGCTGCTATTGGTTTGCGTTTGGCATATTTGTAGTGGTTAAGCATGGGATCTTCTTCCTCCTGATTATGAGGAATATGGGAGAATTCGGAACTCATAAGCTCTTTCGTCTTATGTTCCCGGATGTCGGTTATGGCTCTCATAACAGCTATATGGTAGGCTGTGTTGATTGTCCTAGCTTCCCCTGCTGGCATGACTACGCTCATTCCCAAAGATTCGGGAAGTCGCAGTCCTACCCTGCACTTGGCCAATACAGTACCATCATAGTACATGTATTTCTTTACTTGGATTTGGGGATCGCACCCAAATTCAAGTAACATGGCTCGTAGGATATCTGCAAGTCCTCCTTGGTATTCGCTCAGTGTGGAATCCATCACTTTCACGTTTCGTCCGGGTCGTGAACTTGCCATGTTGGCTGTAGAAATAGAAAGATTATAAGATTAGTAATAATGTATCATAATAGAGATAATAAAGAATTATCGCACTAAAATATATGATTGTTGTATTCTCAATTGAATATACACCATATTTTTAGAGAATTCTTTACTAGTCCTATTTGACTCCTAACGTTTGGTCCCATTTACTAGGTTCCAACCTAAGGTCAAAGCTTTTGCTCTGATACCAACTGTGGTGACCACATACCTGCTTGCATGTTGTAGTATGCCAGTCGTTGATATAACATTCACGAAGTACCATTCCGCAAATATTACATCCCTCAGAGTAGTACAACAGAACATAGCAGGTCCATAACTCATTCACTTATTATTACAATTATCATACACATGTCGTCTTGGAGCTCCTCTTGGGTCCTAAGAGGAATACTCCTGGGTTCGAGGCGAACCCAACATAGCTTACAATATAAGAGTCTCATTAAGTTATACATTTATTTCCTCGAGCAGCTAAATATTAAGAGTTCGTGCTGCTCGGCTACAACTACTACTAGGTTTGTCTAGGCTTGATCTCCACCGGAAGCCTCCCCGGTTCCGTAGACTATGAGATAGTCTACGCCTTCAACACCTCCTGAGAGGTCTGGTTCCTCGTAGCCGATGATCTCGGCTCCTTCATTGTTGTTGTAGTCCTCCTCCAGATGATTCAGACAATCTAAGCATGGGATTTAAGAGTGGTATGAGTACGAGCGTACTCAACAAGTTCATTATAGATAAGAGGTGTTTAATGCACTAGCTACGATATTAGACCAAAATGTCTAATACCAATGCAAGTTTTGATAAACATTTCTTCAAGAGATTGCTTTTATTTCAAAGAGCTATGTCCGTCAGCCTTCACCGGTTTACTAGAACTTCATGGAGCTCCTTTCCGGCCGCGTTCGCAGTTCCTCAATCCCGGAACAGGGAGTGACAGGTCACAGTTCTTTACACTCTGCAGAGGTGTGTTGCTTTACCCATATGAGATCTTAACCTTGGTGCCAACCGGGCAGCTTTCCCATCCACACTTCCTTCGGTGTGAGGCCCGGTATAAGGTCTAGCCAATCATGTTCCTCCGCTACCTCGAACACCCACCCTTTGTTGCATACTCCGACCCTGGGTCCACGCCGGCCCCATTATTCCCATATATTTCAGGGTGGACTCCGACCACGACGTCAATGCAGGGCTCTACCATACATTCCTACGCCGGCAGATGCAACCCATCATAGACCTCATTACCGTTGGGACTTCTACGGGTTCCCACCCCTGCATCAAGTCTCGCAAGATCATGAGCACCCGGTAATGAGCATCCGTTGATGAACGAGAGGTGGAAACACTTTTGACTATTCCGTCCCACTCCGGATCTTATGGTTAACACGGGTATTACGGCACAAGAATCACTGGCGACATTTGTTGTTTAATCCTAGATGGATATAAACCCATGCAATGGAACCTCCACCATATCAACACAATCCATGGTTCCATTGCCCACCACATAGTCATATTCATAGTTATGAAAGTAGTGGTTTTGATTTTTGTGCAATAGTGATAACCATAATACTTTGCAAGTAATTTGATAAAAATACTCAAATGACATGAGCAAGTGATGAACTTGCCTGAACACTGCAAAGTTTTGCAGTTGGATGGTGTGGACTGACCCTTGTCCTCTGGTTCTGAAAAATAGCATCATTGTCCGATAAGGGCAATGGTTAAAGAAGCAATTATGCATGGTTCCAGTTTTAGGGTTTGTCCCCCCCTTCCGATGTCGTTATTATTTCATGTAGGAGGTTATTACTAAGAATAATTTGGGAATACTTGATTTAAAGTAATATACAACCTTGAAATGTTGTCAAGGTGTTTTTAAAGTCCAAATGCATTAATGGACTTGTTTTTATTATTGAAAATTATATGTGTGATTTAAATGATTATTTAAATCATCAAATGAAGACTTATTCTTAATTGTCTTCAAAAATTCCCCTTTGTATTTTATTATGATAGAGAATTTTATGCTGATCTATTTTCATATTTTTAGTTATTTTTTTAGAGCTATTAAGTATTTATTGTGCCTTTCCAAAGTTTATGCATTTTAATTGAATTATGAAATGGCAAAAATGCCCCTGGGCCCACCTGTCGGTGCAACCCAGTGGGTTAGGTCGAACCGACCGGCCTGGTCCGGCTCGACCAGCCCCATTCCCCTCTCTTCCTCTCACGCGCGACCGAACCCTAACCCTAATCTCTCTCTGGCGATTCGCGTCGCCTCCGCCGTCGCCGCTCGATCCCGGCGAGCTCCGCCGGAACTGGCCCCCGCCATGATGCGCAATCGACGCGCCTCACGACGGCGGTCATCTTCATCCGCGTCGATCTGGAGCGGGTGCTGCTCCAGCTCGTCTTCGACCTCCCTCGCGGCGGCTAGGGTTACGGGATCATGGTGATCCCGCTGCTCACTGGGCTCCAGGCGCGGTGGCGCCGCCGTGGGCCTCGCCACGGTGGTGTGGGGCGCTACGGCGCTTGTCGGCGCATGGCCTGGCCTGGCCAGGTGCTACCGAGCACTCGGCGCGCGCCGCCGTGGCCGCCATGGCCGCATTTGCTCGTCTGCTTGCCCCGGTATGTGCGCATCTCCTCCTTCCTTCTCTGCTACTTGTTCTACCGCTTCTCCTTCCCTTCGTCTAGCTTGGCCACTGGCCTGCTTCTCCATGTGGAGATGCACGCTGTGCCGATGTGCTGTGCTAGCTGCTACGCCTTGCTAGCTTACGCGTGTGCTGCTGTGATGTGTTGCTGTGCTGCTGTTCTTGCTCAATTGCTTGCTGTTGCAACTCATGAACTATTGCTCATGAGCATGCTGTGGTGCTCTGTGTAATCTAGTGACTCCTGCTGATTCTCTGTACAAAATTCCTCTCCTGTATATGCCATAGATTGCCCTTGGCTTGATCATTCTGTGATGATCCTTGCCTTTGGCAAGTGCCAGTGCTCCAGATGTGCTATTATATGTGCTCTAATTCCTGGACATGCTCAATTGAGCCTAGCTGTTGCATTAACAACTCCATCCCTTGATGGAGTGCTTATGGATACAATTATAATGCTCTATTCACTTATCTGTGATGCAATTGTTCAATTCCTGTGGCTGATCTTATTGGCTGGTTCATGTGTTGATTATCTGTGGCCAATTAGATATCTGGTCCTTGCTCTGTTGCTTAATGATGCTCTAGCATGCCCTAGCATGCTATGGCAGGCTCTGGTGTTCATGTGATCATTAACTGTTGGTCAGTGTATGTTTTAATTGTTGCCTGTGCCTTGCTGTTACTTGACTCTATGTATGTGTGTGGCACAGATTAGTGCAAGTGCTTGCTCAAGCATCAGCTGACACTTGCAGTGATCCATTGGATCATTAGCATGAGTCTGTTTTATGATTTACTTGTTAATCTCAATTATCTATGTTGCTTTAATTGATTTAGTGGATAATTGATGTGAACTATACAGTGATGATCATCACAGTTGGTTGGATTAGGCTAGATGGATGCCCACAGTGATTGGGAACCCTATCCCTTCTTTGAACCCAATCAGGGTGATGATATATGTATTTGGCTTGTTGGTGTGGTTGATCTAGGGTTTGAGGTGACCCTGGCAGTAGTCATGTGCTGCCCTAGGGTAGCTCCCCTATTTGTTGGCTTGCTGTTGCTTACCAAATGTTTTCTGGGTGATCCATTTATTGGATTGCCAGTGACTCTTGATGTTGAAATCAAACAGACAGTATTCTGTCTAAGTCTGATGGTTAATTAGCTGTAGGTGCTAGGTGTGTGGGCTAGGCTAGTCTATGACTTCATCTTTTGCTGGATTTCTTCAGTTATGCACGATTTGCATGGTGATGTTCCCATAGGATGATTTCCTAGAGTCTTTACCCATATTTGCTTGCACCAAATGGCTTTGTGGCAGATGATGACACAATCTTGGGTATCACACCTGTTGATCATGTGTGCTTGATGCATATGCTTATATATGAACAAAACCATCTGGTTTGTCCATGATGCTTGGTATACCTCACTCCGGCTCCTAGAAATAGTGTGTTGGTGTAGAGGTTTTGCTACAGTGGTTTGCTTGACTTGCCCTGCTCCTCCTTGTGGCTTGTGATTCTTGGTTTGGTTCGGTGGTGAGTTTGGACAGATTGAGCAACGACTGGCTGTTCTTCTTGTTCTATTGTTCTTGGTGTTCTTGGTGACTTACCACTGTTGATTGTCGATGGATGAAGCAAATAGATAGGGTTTTTTCTTTGAAAAGATTATATATGGCTTGCAATTGCTTATCTGGTAGACAGCTTAGCCTGGCATGTGTTGGTGACTCCCCACTGTGTGAGTGTCTTTGGTGAGCATGCACACATGCGATGTGAGCTGCACGTGTGTGTGTGTGTATTCCTGGTACTTTGCACTTGGCTGTGAGATGATCAGCTCGGCAGAGCTGATCCATATCCTCTCATTTTCATTATTCTTCTAACCTGCCAAGTGGCAATGCCACTTGGCATAATTGTTGCTTTGCTTTGTTATGTGCAGGGAATCAAGAGTATAATCAAGTGAAGATGAAGATCATCAGGCTCAAACATCTTATGAAACTAGACTTGTAGTTTAGGTTAGGTCATTGATTGTAATCTTCTTTTTTCTTTTTCCTATTAAAGCAATTCTTGTAAAGTGTTGTATTATTCATTTATTTTCTCTTATGAATATTGTAATGACAATGTAAATTATGTGATGATCAATAAAGCTCAAAGTTTTCTCTAATGAGCTTTACTTTATTTTAATTGTTCATATTGTTTATTATTTATAATTTACTTAATGAATTTCCTCACAATTGAATTATTTAGGGTAATTATTTAATGTTTGAATTTAAAATTCAAATTCAACTTTGGTTTGAATTCAACCATGCTACTTCATTTAGAATTCAATCATGCAACTTAAGTTTGATGCAAACTCTCCCCTCTCTTCTCAAAACCCTAAACTAGTTAAGTGAGATGCAAGTTTGTCGCACTCTTGAAACCCTAACCCTGTAAGGTGTCGAGAGAGAAACTTGTTCCCCTTCGATGCAGTTTTTGTTTAAAAGCGCGAAATTTCCCCAGAATTTACCATGCAATGCACATCCCTTTCTAAAATCTACCCCTCGATCGTCTCTAAACCTGGGACATTACAGTTTCAAGGGAGGAACCTGATAAATTTGTCGATGAAGAAGGGGATGCCTTGGGCATCCCCAAGCTTAGACGCTTGAGTCTTCTTAAAATATGCAGGGGTGAACCACCGGGGCATCCCCAAGCTTAGAGCTTTCACTCTCCTTGATCATAGTATATCATCCTCCTCTCTTGACCCTTGAAAACTTCCTCCACACCAAACTCAAAGCAAACTCAATAGAGGGTTAGTGCATAATCAAAAACTCACATGTTCAGAGGTGACACAATCATTCTTAACACTTCTGGACATTGCCCAAAGCTACTGGAAGGTAATGGAACAAAGAAATCCACCCAACACAGCGAAAGAAGCAATGCGAAATAAAAGGCAGAATCTGTCAAAACAGAACAGTCCGTAAAGACGAATTTTAAAGTGGCACCAGACTTGCTCAGATGAAAATGCCCAAATTGAATGAAAGTTGCGTAAATATCTGTGGATCACGCACGTAAATTGGCAGATTTTTCTGAGTTACCTACAGAGAATTCTGCCCAGATTCGTGACAGACAGAAATCTGTTTCTGCGCAGTAATCCAAATCTAGTATCAACATTACTATCAAAGACTTCACTTGGCACAACAATGCAATAAAATAAGATAAGGAGAGGTTGCTACAGTAGTAAACAACTTCCAAGACTCAAATATAAAACAAAAGTACTGTAGTAAAATAAACACATGGGTTATCTCCCAAGAAGTTCTTTCTTTATAGCCATTAAGATGGGCTCAGCAATTTTAATGATGCACACACAAGAAATAGGAGTTGAAGCAAAAGAGAGCATCAAGAGGCAAATTCAAAACAAATTTAAGTCTAACATGCTTCCTATGAAAAGGAATCTTGTAAATAAACAAGTTCATGAAGAGCAAAGTAACAAGCATAGGAAGATAGAACAAGTGTAGCTTCAAAAATTTCAGCATATAGAGAGGTGTTTTAGTAACATGAAAATTTCTACAACCATATTTTCCTCTCTCATAATAATTTTCAGAGGCATCATGAACAAACTCAACAATATAAGTATCACATAAAGCATTCTTATTCACATGCATAAAAGTATCATTACTCTCCACATAAGCATAATCAATTTTATTAGTTGTAGTGGGAGCAAATTCAACAAAGTAGCTATCATTATTATTCTCATCATCAAATATAGGAGGCATATTGTAATCATAATCAAATTTATCCTCCATAACAGGCAGCACCAAAAGACCACTATCATTATAATCATCATAAATAGGAGGCAAAGTATCATCAAAGTAAATTTTCTCCTCAATGCTTGGGGGACTAAAAATATCATGCTCATCAAAGCCAGCTTCCCCAAGCTTAGAATTTTCCATATCATTAGCAACAATGGTGTTCAAAGCGTTCATACTAATATGTTCCATAGGTTTTTTAATTTTCGCATCAAACCATCCATGTCTTAAATCAGGAAATAGAATAAGAAGCTCATTGTTGTCCATTATGCCTAACTAGTGTAAACAAGAAACAAAAAGATGCAATTGCAGGATCTAAAGGAAATAGCTTCGAGCACATACACAACGGCAATAGAAAAGTACTTTACCTGGGACCGGAGTATGAATGCCTTTTACCTTTCCTCCCCGGCAACGACGCCAGAAAAGTGCTTCGTTGCCGGGATCCGGTGTGTGTGTGCCGTTTACCTTTCCTCCCCGGCAACGGCGCCAGAAAATAGCTTGATGTCTACGGGTGCTTCTATTCTTGTAGACAGTGTTGGGCCTCCAAGAGCAGAGGTTTGTAGAACAGCAACAAGTTTCCCTTAAGTGGATCACCCAAGGTTTATCGAACTCAGGGAGGAAGAGGTCAAAGATATCCCTCTCATGCAACCCTGCAACCACAAAGCAAGAAGTCTCTTGTGTCCCCAACACACCTAATAGGTGCACTAGTTCAGCGAAGAGATAGTGAAATACAAGTGGTATGAATGAATATGAGCAGTACTAACGGCGCCAGAAAGTGCTTGCTGGCGTGCAGTTGATGGTAGTAATATTGCAGACAGTATAAATGCAGTAAAACAGTAAACAAGCAGCGATAGCAGTATTTAGGAACAAGGCATAGGGATCATACTTTCACTAGTGAACACTCTCAATATTGATCACATAACAGAATAAATAAATAGATGCTAGACTCTACACCCTTTTGTTGGATGATGAACACCACTAACTGTGTAGGATTACACGAATCCTCAATGCCGGAGTTAACAAGCTCCACAATATTCAATGTTCATATTTAAATAACCTTAGAGTGCATAACAGATCAACATAACCAAACCAAGTACTAACATAGCATGCACACTGTCACCTTCACACTACGAAAGGAGGAATAGATCACATCAATACTATCATAGCAATAGTTAACTTCATAATCTACAAGAGATCACAATCATAGCCTACGCCAAGTACTACACGATGCACACACTATCACCATTACACCGTGCAGGAGGAATAAACTACTTTAATAACATCACTAGAGTAGCACACAGATAAATTGTGATACAAAACACATTGCAATCATAAAGAGATATAAATAAGCACTTCACTATGCCATTCATAACAGTGAATAAGTATTCTGTGAAATATAGCCTAAGAGACCCACACGGTGCACACACTGTCACCTTTACACACGTGGGACAAGGAGTCTCCGGAGATCACATAAGTAAAACCCACTTGACTAGCATAATGACATCTAGATTACAAGCATCATCATATGAATCTCAATCATGTAAGGCAGCTCATGAGATTATTGTATTGAAGTACATAGGAGAGAGATTAACCACATAGCTACCGGTACAGCCCCGAGCCTCGATAGAGAACTACTCCCTCCTCATGGGAGACATCAGCGTTGATGAAGATGGCGGTGGTGTCGATGGAGAAGCCTTCCGGGGGCACTTCCCCGTCCCGGCGGCGTGCCGGAACAGAGACTCCTGTCCCCCAGATCTTGGCTTCGCGATGGCGGCGGCTCTGGAAGGTTTTCTCTGGTTTCGTCGAACGTGATAGGGTTTTCGCGACGGAGACCTTAAATAGGCGGAAGGGCAGCCTCGGAGGGGGCCTGGTGGGCCCACACACTAGGGGGCGCCCCCCTGGGCCGCGCCGCCCTGTGGGGTGGGGCCCCCCTGGCTCCTCTCCGGTACTTCTTCGATGCTCTGGAACCTTCCGGAAAAAATAGGATGTTGGGCGTTGATTTCGTCCGATTCCGAGAATATTTCCTTACTAGGATTTCTGAAACCAAAAACAACAGAAAACAACAACTGGCCCTTCGGCATCTCGTCAATAGGTTAGTTCCGAAAAACGCATAAATATGACATAAAGTATGCATAAAACATGTAGATATCATCAATAATGTGGCATGGAACATAAGAAATTATCGATACGTCGGAGACGTATCACCCCCCTTCACCCTTTCAACCACTAAAGTTGAAAGGATAAGTTAGTCCACTAAGAGGTATCGTGAGATCTTACCCGTCCACAGGAAGACAAAGTTTGAATAGGGGATGACTCCGAAGCAAAACGCTATATTTATATCTAATAAAAGGTAATAGATATATGTTTCCAGTCCAAATCGTATTTCCAACCTAAATTTCGAGCCTGGTATAATGCACATTCAAATACATATCTGGTCATTACAACGTCAAATCTGTAAAAAATATATGGTAGAGGATATGGAGAGAGCATTATACATCCGATAGGATCCGTGTACATATCAAATTAGATTACTAGCCATCGGAATAGAAAAAATTAAATGTCCATATTTATTTAGGTGCAACTTAAAATTTCTACATCTATAAATATACCCAACAACACACGTGGCTGCGTCAGTCCTCCACCAACCACACACGCAAAAAAAAAGTGATTTAACACATATAGGTCGATTGATCATGGCGAACTGGGCATCACTTCTACCGGAACTCGTCCAGAGCATCGCCAACTGTGTCCTCTTAACCTCCACCGGTGGCGTTGGCTCGTACATTGACATGTGGGCTGTATGCCCCAGCTGGCACTCTTCCATCGCCAAACCATCTCCACTCGCCGCGGTTGTCGACCTCCGTTTCCGACCACGGCATTGGATCATGGTTGATCAGAAATATGACGACCGGTACGATGATGATGATAGTCCCCGCCTATTTTTTCACGTCCTCTCCGGTCGCTTCCGCCGCATGCGTCTCCCTATGCTCCACGACCAAATCATCTATGGTGCCTGCGACGGTCTCCTCGTGCTCGGCGAAGACGTCCCAGGGAGGGTTTCCTCCTTGTCTAGTGTCCTCAACCCCTTAACTGGTGACATGATCCACTTTACATCGACGTTAGAAGATTATTATGGGAGTACAATGTTTACCTTGGTGAGTGGCGTCTGTTACTCAACGCTGGTCTTGTGGTGGGCCAGTAGGGACGCAATTGAATGTGCTCGTCCAACCAGCTGCGATGTCTTCACGGAGAAGGACATGGATACGAACTTGATGAGCATGATTGCCTTCCAAGGTAACATTTATTATGCCGATCTGCATGGATGCGTGTTCCAGATTGTCGGACCACCTGAGCAGTTTCGTCATGAGCTCGTAGCCCAATTGTTGCCGGACGTGGACACATTTTTGGGTGGAAAAAGTGGCGGACGGCGTGGCCTTGTCGAGTCTGATGGGGAACTGCTGTTCGTACGCCATGGCAGAACAGCCTTGAAGGTTTTCAAGGTCGACATCGAGCGCAGGTTGTTGGAGGAGGTCAAGAGCCTTGGCCGCTGCCGTGCATTGTTCGTCGGTGATAAGAGGTGCTTGTCTGTGGATGCGGATAATCTAATTCCTTCAGTCGAAGGTGACTGCATATACCTGTCTAATATGGTGGACACTAATATGCTAGGAACTAATCGGATGCTGGAAATGTGTTCCGCGTGCATGTACAACCTAAGGGACGGCACGATTGGGATTATCTCCAGGGATTACTATCTTGATCGACCTTTTAGCCTTGTCAATGTTCTCTTGAAGTACTGCGATGCCTGGTTCATGTGATGTGAGTACCGAACTTGTTCTAGCATTGCTGCTAGTGCTTCCGGCCACATGAGTGCTTCTAGGCTTAATATTTTTTTTATGTTGGAACAGCTTATTCATTTCATCTTTCATCAGTCCTATTGGTGCATCAGCTCGAGTGATGCTGTTTATCTGTTTGGCTCAGTGTGCAGCAGCTGTTCTCGTTTGTTTAATTCATTTTCACGGTGTAATTAAGCGTGACCTTGTTTTTCGAGCTGACCTTCCAACCCAATAATCCGTGTCTTTATTTTCCTGTACTGTAATTGCTCGTAATGGTGGGCTATATTTCAAAGAAGTAACTTGGATCAGAGAGAGTTTCAAATTGCCCACTGGAACGATATGAGTTGGGTCCTGCAATGGCACTAGAAAATTTTGAAGCAAATTGAAATGGTTTCATGTTCCACATTATGTGATTTCATTGCAGTCAAAAGTGAGTCTAATCAAGCCTCAACAAAAAAAAAATTAAGCCTAAAAAAGTGAGTCTAATTTGCGTGTGGTGGTCAGTTGTACCATAACCATCTGCGTGCAGCTCCAAGTCATTTCTTTCAATACAAGGAGTCTACTAATATCACGAAGGTACTAATTACACTAGCCTCTGCACTAAAAAGATGAGCGAAGATATTAAGAATGCACACATCAAAAAAGGAAGAAAAAAAGATCCCTTCGCGGTGATGAAATATCCAAAATAAAAACACACTCTAACCACCACCAACACAACACCGGAACTACAAAAATGGTTCTCCAAAAGAAGCGTCTTTAAGAAGGGAAAGATGCACAACTGTTGTCGTCATTCGATCAAAGATCTTAGATCCTTCTTTTCACCCTAAAGAAAGTTCGAGTTCACGAAACAATACCTTCATCAAGGACATACGTACAACCAACAAAGGCCAGACACCCTGAAAATCGCGACTTGGTACTCGAAGAGACTGCAATGGCACTAGGAAAACTTCCAAGCGAATTGAAATGGTTTCAGGTTCCACATTATGTGATTCCATTGCAGTCAAACTCGAGTCTAATTTGTGTGTGGTGGTCAGTTGCACCATAACCATATGCATGCAACTCCAAGTCATTTCTTTCGATAAAGGGAAACTACTAATATTACGAAACTACCAATTACACTAGCCTCTACACCAACAAGATGAGCGAAGACATTAAGGATGCACACATAAAAAACAAAAGAAAAGAAAAAATAGATCCCTTCGAGGTGATCAAACACTCGAAATAACAACACACTCTAACCATCACTAAGGATAACATAGGGACTACGAAATGGTTCTCCAAAAGAAATCGCTTGCCGAGGCCGCTTCTACGAGTCACCAAACACCCGACACACAGAAATGACATGTCTGGAATGGACAGGAATAAAGCATCACAAGCCATACATAAAGGTACAACATGTGTATGATTACAACAATTTGGACATATCAACATATTGTTATATTCTCAGCATCGCAATTTGTGGAACTCTTTTCACAAGTTTTTAATGCCGAAATATAACTAAAATGCTCTGCTATTGTATGGTCTAATTAAACCATTGGCTCTTTTTTGTTTATATTGTTTTCATGGTGAAATTATATTTCTTTGCGTGTATTTATCTGATAATAGATATATGTATCCAGTACAATCATATTTCCAACCTAAATTTGCAGCATGGTATAATGCACATTCAAATACATATCTGGTCATTACAACGTCAAATCTGTCAAACGATATGGTATATGATATGGAGAGAGCATTATACATCCGATCGGATCCATTTACATATCCAATTGGATTAGCCATCGAAATGGAAAGAATTAAATGTCCATACTTATTTAGGTGCACCTTAGAATTTCTACATCTATAAATATACCCAACAACGCACGAGGCAACCACACACGCAAAGGACAAAAACCTGATTTAACACATAGGTCGATCGATCATGACGAACTGGGCATCACTTATACCGGAGCTCGTCCAGAGCATCGCCAACTGTGTCCTCTTAACCTCCACTGGTGGCGTTGGCTCTTACATTGACATGAGGGCCGTATGCCCCAGCTGGCGCTCTTCCATCGCCAAGCCATCTCCACTCGCCGCTGTCGCCGACCTCCGTTTCCACCCACGGCATTGGATCATGGTTGATCAAAAATACGATGACCGGGAGGACAATGATGATAGTCCACGCCTCTTCTTTCATGTCCTCTCTGGTCGCTTCCGCCGCCTGCGTCTCCCTATGCTCCGCGACCAAATCATCTTTGGTGCCTCTGACGGTCTCCTCGTGCTCGGCGAAGATGCCCCAGGGAGGGATTCGTCCACATCTAGTGTCCTCAACCCCTTAACTGGTGACATGCTCCACTTTACAACGACGTTAGATGATTATTATGGGGATAGTATTTACCCTGGTGAGTGGCGTCTCTTACTCAATGCTGGTCTTGTGGTGGGCGAGTACGGACTCAATTGAATGTGCCCGTCCAACCAGCTGCGATGTCTTCTCGGAGAAGGACATGGACACGAACTTGATGAGCGTGATTGCCTTCCAAGGTAACGTCTATTATGCCGAAGGGCATGGATGCGTGTTCAAGATTGTCGGACCACCTGAGCAGTTTCGTCATGAGCTCGTAGCCCAATTGTTGCACGACGTGGACGCATGGCACAACAGCCTTGTCGAGTCTGACGGGGAACTGTTGCTCGTACGCCATGGCAGGACAGCCTTGAAGGTTTTCAAGGTCGACATCGAGCGCAGGTTGTTGGAGGAGATCAAGAGCCTCGGCCGCAGTCGTGCTTTGTTCATCGGCGATCACAGGTGCTTGTCTGTGGATGTGGATAAGCTAATTCCTCCAGTCGACGGTGACTGCATATACCTGCCAAGTATGCTGGAAACGCGTTCTGCGTGCATGTACAACCTAAGGGACGGCACGATTGGGATTATCTCCAGCTCCAGGGACTACTATCTTGATCGACCTTTTAGCCTTGTTCATGTTCTCTTGAAGTACTGCAATGCCTGGTTCATGTGATCTGATTACCGAACTATTTTCTTCTAGCATTGGGGCTGTAGTGCTTCCTGTCACATGAGTGCTTCTAGGATTAAAGCCAACATGAGAGGAATAAAAGATTAAGTGGTGGGTGTTATTCATGTTGGAACAATTTATGCATTTCAGTTGTCTCTTTAATCAGTCTGAGTTGTTGCATCCGCTCGAGTGATGTTGTTTATCCATATGGCTCAGTCTGCAGTAGCTATTCGTGCATTTTTATTCCATTTTCTCACGGTGTAAGGGTCTGAATTTTTTTTCGAGCTGACTTCGAACCCAAACAATCTGTGTCTTTATTTTTATGTACTGCAATTTCCTAGTGGTGGGCTGGTAATAAAATACAATAATATTCTAGGGTTCTATGATTTTTATACACCCGACACTTCTCATAAATTTTCTCTTTATTTATCAATAGCGTACATGTACAACTTCCCTATTGTACATTCAAACACACGTCTATATATATAGACAGAACCACGGCTCACCAAACTTTGTAGTCTTGCTTTCCTAAACAGCCAACACTAGTCTACAGCCGGCTGGAAAATCCAAAATCATCAGCCACCTTTTCAACCGTCCGATTCATTTAAGTGACTATTCCCGCGCGTTCGATTAAGATACAAAAAGAGTTCGCATGTATCAATTTTTGCCAGAGTATGTATCATTTGTCTCCAACATTTTTCCCTCTAGTCTGTCTAGTCACGAGATTATGGTACAAATTTTTTTTTTGTCAATGGTACAAAAAAAGCTCAAATGTAACATTTTTTTTACTCTGCGCAAGTAACAGTTACAAAAAATGTTACATCTTTTTGCACAATTTTTCTGCAGTATATCTAACAATTTTTAAAAATTCATCAAACATTATAGAAACACGCTTGTAACATTCGTGCAATTTCTTTGTATCATAGATATAAAAATCATTGTACCACTTTGATCATACTTATACAACGAAAACGATATACCTGTGTAACAAATTGCAACAACCTAAGTATCATTAATAAAATCCCCGAAAATTTGCCCTTTGTCAATGACCGCCATGGCAGATTCGAGCTTGCCGGCGACAAATCCGCCGCGCCGGAGGTCAACCAGAGACGAAATCCCCTACCAATCTGCCATGACGGAGGTAGTTGGAGCCAAATCGGGTCAAAATCCCTGCTAAATTCGCACGAGGACGTCGGAGACACCACCGCGCTTGATTTGAGGTTGCCGGCGACAAATCGGCCGGCCGCGACCAGCAACAGGAGGAGCATACAGCAGCGGCGCGTGGGGGAAACTAAACTGCTAACTCGCCCGGTGCGCGCGGCGGCAGTCTGCTCGTGGCGGCGGTCGGCCGGAGTGCACGGCAGACGCGAGGCGCGACCTGCGCGAGATCAGCCGGTTATTCATAAAAGTTTTCCTTCCTAAACACAAGCTAAGACTCCACGGTATGATTTTCCATCAGGAACTAGAGCTCCACGTACAGACCAAATTGGACTAGGAGTAGGTTTGTTTCCGAAACAAACTCAGTTAGTTAACAGTATTTTTGAGCGGTTCGCTGTTCGTACATATCCGCGAATCCATCTATAATTGTAGGCAATGCACGAACACGCGTGGTTGCATGAATCCATCCATGTAGGAGTAGGACACACGCAAAAAAATCCGATCGAGCACACCGATCGATCATGGCGGACTGGGCGGAGCTTCTACCGGAGCTTGTCCAAGCCATCGCCGACTGCGTCCTCTCCACCACCGGCGGCGGCGGTGAGGGGTACATGAACATGAGGGTCGTCTGCTCCAGCTGGCGCTCTGCAATTTCCAAGCCATCTCCACTCGCCGCCATAGCCGACCTCCGTTTCCGGCCACGGCACTGGGTCATGCTCAACCTGCCATCCAAGTACGAGGATGGTGACGACGACGATGCCTGCCTCTTCTTCCACGTCCTCACCGGGCGGTTCCGCTGCTTACGCCTCCCGCTGATTCATGACCACATCCTCATTGGTGCCTCTGATGGTCTTCTCGTGCTCGGGGATAGGGATCAGTCCCCGCACCTGGCTTGTGTTCTAAACCCCTTGACAGGCGATATGCTCCCCTTTCCCGCGCCAGTACATCAACGTTTTGACGATATTATGTCAACAGCGGTGAGCGGCGGCTCTCATACGACGCTTTTCTCGTGGGCATCTGAAACAGTTGTATGTGCTTCTCCAACCAGCGATGTCCTTAGGGAGGTGGACGTTGGCTCGAGCATGAATAGCATGGTTACCTTCCAAGGTAACGTCTATTATTCCGATCAGGATGGATGGGTATTCAAGATTGTCGCACCATGTGAAGAAAAAACAGTAGTAGTAGCCAAGGTGTCGCCGGATAAGTACATAAATTTCGAGAGAAAAGGAAACACGTGCTCTGAACTCGTGGAGTCTTGCGGGGAACTTTTGCTCGTTCACGGTTGGGACCAAACCTTGAAAGTTTTCAGAGTAGATATCGAGCACAAGTTGTTGCAGGACGTCAACAGCCTTGGCAGCGACCGCGCACTGTTTCTCGGCGATGAGAGGTGCATATCTGTGGACGTGGGTAACCTTCCGTCTGTCGACGGTGACTGCGTATATTTGTTTAATTGGGTGGAAAATTCAAAATGCATGTGCGTGTATAATCTTAGGGACGACAAGATGGAGGTTATCTCCAGCATATACCATCTTGATCGACCTTTTAGCCTTGTTCAGGTTCTCTTGAGGTACTGTGATTTCCGTAGCTAGTGACATATAAATCTCCAAGTCATATATTCTAGCTTGCGAAAATATAACTGTTTTGGCATTGGTTCTGGTGCTAGCTGCCACTTTCAGTGCTTCTGGGGGTTACAACTCTGGCTTAAAACCAATATGTGAGGAGACTATCATTCTGTGATGTGCTATTGGGGTTAAAAGATATGGGGATGTTGATCCCCGCTATCTAAAATGACTATTGGGGTTAAAAGATCTCCCCATCCCCATTCCCTACTACACCGTTATACTTGTATATACAGATAAATTGGTATAATTTTACATGAATATATTGTAATATTATGTCTAGTATATATTGTATATTTCAATAATATTTAACATATGGTACTAATTTGTTGTTATTTTACCACCTATATAATACAATGTTGCTTTTTTATGTGTAAAACCTATAAGATCGTAAAATTATGAAAATATCATTTAAATTTAGACTTTTTATTAATGGGGAACTCGATTCCCGCCCAGAACCTGATGGGGAAATTGATGGGGAAAAGACATGTTGACATCCCTCACGTGTCTCAATATTTTTTCGGGAGTGCTGGCCGTCCCCTGGGGGATTAGAATTCTAATTCCCCTGGTCCACAACCGTCCGATCAACAGATTCAGGATGTTTCCAGCCGTCCGATCAAACCAACCAACCCTCTTTCCCACTTTTGCTACCATAATGCACCAAAGTAGCAAAAAACGGTTTAATTGTAGCAAACTCTATTTTCATCTAAAAGCACAGACCTCGCCGGAGACTCACCGGAGACTCATCAGAGATGTCGCCGGAGACCCACCGGAAACCTCACAGGAGACTTAGTAGCAAAAAATATATGCTATAGTAGCAAAAACACACAAAGATTGTAGCAACCTTTTTTTGCTATTGTAGCAAAACCAACTTCGTTGGAGACTCGCCGGAGACCTCGCCAGAGAATTTGTAGCAGAAAAATTAACTATTGTAGCAAACAACTATAACAAATGTAGCAAAACCTAATTTCAATGGATTCTCACCGGAGAGATTGTAGCAAAAAAAAAACGGGTGTAGCAGCGCCCACAGACTTGTGTAGCAGGAACGTCGACCTTCTGTAGCGGCAACAACGACCTTTTGTAGCAGGGACACTCGCAGCAGCGCCGCCCTAGGCAGGGACTCGCGAGGTCGTCGGCGGCGGCTTTGGCGCGGCGGATCTTGCGAGATCGTCGCCGGCGGCAGGGACCATGAGGCTCTTGGGGGAGCGGGAGCGAAGCGCCGGGCGGAGTTCGACGGTGTGGACCACCTGGAGGCGCGCGTGGTCGTCGCCAGCGGCAGGGGTAGGAGGTGCGTGTGGTCTTCGCTGGCGGCAGGAACCAGGAGGCGCGCGGCAGCGGGAGCGAATTGTGGCGGACGAGCAACAGCGCGGTGGAGGAGTAGCAGCGCGACGGCGGAGGAGCAGCAACCCGGCAGGGGAGGAGCAGCAGCGACTTGCAGCGGCGACGGCGTGAGCCATGGCGGCGCGCCTTGAAGCAACGGCGGAGGGAGGCCCATGGCGGGGCGCCTTGTAGCGGCGGCGGCGGGAGCCATGGCAGGATGGTGTGCGAGAGAGATGGGGAAACGAGTGGAGGAGAGCCATCGGTGGAAGAGGATAAGCAATGGGGTGGGGCCCGCCATGTGCTGCCCGGTTTCTTCCGTCCCGCATGGACGTGTGGAGTGCGGAGGAGGGGGATCAGAACGCTGTTCCCCCGGGGGAACGTCAGCTTTTTCCATATTTTTTCTCTTTATTTAGCGTACGTAACTCAAAAAACTTGTTGCCTTCAAACCGCATGTGCATAAAACTACATTTCATCTCTTAAATTAACTTTGTACAGTTGTACTCGGACTCAACACTAAGTTTAGTTTCCTAAACACAAGTTACGACTCCTCCACGGTATATACGATATTCCATCAGGAACTAGAACTCCACGTACAGACCAATTTCGATTACGACTGGATTTAAACGGCAACTCTAACAGACTTCAACTTTGCCACTACGAGTAATGTGTCTCCGACTCGAACTCAGCTAGCTAACGTTTAATTTCCAACAGTTTGCAGGTATCCATCTCTATAAGTGTACGCAACACACGCGTGGTTGCATCAATCCATACATCTAGGAGTAGGACACACGCACGCGCGCGGTTGCGTTGCATGAGTATGACACGCGCAAAAAGACACGATCGAGCACACCGATCGATCATGGCGGACTGGGCGGAACTTCTCCCGGAGCTTGTCCAAGGCATCGCCGATTGCGTCCTCTCCACCACCGGCGGCGGCGAGGCGTACATGAACATGAGGGCCGTCTGCTCTAGCTGGCGCTCCGCCGTCGCCAAGCCATCTCCACTCGCCGCCATCACCGATCTCCGTTTCCGGCCACGGCACTGGGTCATGCTCGACCTGCCATCCAAGAAAGAAGACGACGATGCCGACGGCTGCCTCTTCCTCCACGTCCTCACCGGGCGGTTCCGCTTCTTGCGCCTCCCGGTGCTTCATGACCACATCCTTGTTGGTGCTTCCGACGGTCTTCTCGTGCTCGGGGACAGGGATCAGCCCCCGAACTTGGCTCGTGTTCTCAACCCCCTGACAGGCGACATGCTGCACTTTGCCGCGCCATTCCATCAACCTTTCTCGAACCTTTGGTCAACCGCGGTTTCTCATTCGAGGCTGATCTTGTGGGGATATGCAATGCTTGCATGGGCTGCTCCAACCAGCGACGAGTTTACCAAGGAGGACATTGGAAAGAGCACGGCTAGCATGGGTGCCTTCCACGGCAATGTCTATGTGGTGGATCTGCAAAGACAGCTATTCAAGTTTATCTCACCAGCAGAGCAGTGTGATGCCGACGTCGCGCTCATAGCACAGGTGCCGCTGAATGTCGACGTATATTCAGACGAAGACGAAGAGGAAGAGATCCTATTCTCTTATAGTCTCGTGGAGTCTGCAGGGGAACTGCTGCTCATTCGCCCCCATGGTCGAGCCTTGCAAGTTTTCATAGTCGACGTCGAGCGCAAATCGTTGCAGGAGGTCAAGAGCCTCGGCGGCTGCCATGCGCTGTTCCTTGGCCCCATGAGGTGCATGTCTGTGGATGCGGCTAACCTTCCGTCCGTCGACAGTGACTGCATATACTTGCTTCATTGGGTGGGAAAATCGGAACACATGTCCGTGTATAGCCTAAGGGATGACAAGATGGAGTTTATCTCTAGCGGGGACCATCCTGATCGACCTTTCAGCCTTGTTCAGGTTCTCTTACGGTACTGTGATTTTCTTGATGAGTAAATCTTTAAGTCCCGAGGTTGTAAAAACAAACCTGTTCTACCATATACACTGGTGGAAAAAGGGCCTTTGGTCGTGGTTCGCAACTGCCATTAGTCGCGGTTGCGCAACCGCGACCAAATAAGCGTGACTAAAGGCCCCCCCCCCCCCCCCCTTTAGTCGCGGTTGCTTAAGAACCGCGACTAAAGGCCCGTCCACGTGGGCGCCAGGCGGCCGTCGGGGCGGAGGACCTTTAGTCGCGGTTCTTCTGGCCAACCGCGACTAAAGGCCGCCGCAGGTTTAGGGTTTTAGCCCCCCCTAAACATGTTTTCTGTTTAATTTGTATTGTTTTATTTTTTTTTGTGCTTTATTTTAATTTTGAAGGAGTTTCACATATTCTACGGTACTACATACATGCATATGAATGTACAATTTCAAATAAATTTGAAATTAGAACCAAAAAGAATTCAAGAGGAATATACAATATATATTCAATATCATCGGATGACCATATACAATTTTGAACAAGTTTCCATACATAATTTAATGCATATGAAGTTCTACGTCATCGTAATAGTGTTCTCCTTTAGGATGGAGGACTTCCCTCCTGAACCATCTAGCTAGTTCCTCTTGAAGTGGTCGGAAGCGAAATTCTGGACTAAGCATCTTCCGGAGGTTATTCCTCTGAGCATTGGTATCACTCGGAATCCGCTCAGAGGTGTATCTCCGGATCATCTCACAGACATAGTATCCACATAGATTGGTCCCCGGTGGCTGAATATCGCCACCATTCTTAGCCACTGACTTTTTGAATTCTAGCTCTTTTTTGAAATCACCGACCCTTTGATCTGAGAACCGTCTCCAAACCCTACGAGGCAAAGAAAATTAAATGAACAAGAGAGTTATTAGTTACTTGATATTAGGAAATGAACGAAATAGGCCGATCGATATAGAGCGCCAATGAATGAAAATAATTACTTCTGCAGCATTCTTCTCATGCCGCCCCAAAGATTTGAATCCAGAGTCAGAGAGTCGTGGATGAGACATGTTGAGGTGTCAAATTTAATTACTAGCAGAATCCAGTGGAACCTGCGGAGACGATACATGCACAGTACGTCATGCATAACTCATCGATTAGCCGGCCACATACCATGCATGGAGTAAACAAAAGAGAATGTGCTCAAGACAGAAACACTCACCCAAAATGGTAAGGAAATAGAATATCACTTTTGAGTTCCTGCTTTGTAAGAAACTGCCACAGGTCTTGCTCCACGTCGGCGGGGTGATGCTCTAACACATATCCATTAACGATGTGTGGGTCAATGAACCCAACATCATGGATGTTCCTTACTCTGCATTCCTTAATCTTCATTCTGCATGTATAATAGCGGAGACAACAATATAGTTAGGACATATATATAGTGCAGGCAATATGAACGAGATGGGGTAGAAATAAATCACTTACAGAACGTAGCAACTGATGATAGATTTGTCGAGCTCGCGCAGATTGAAAAGCTGGAACAATTCACTCAGATGAATTTGTACATAGTAATGTTTGAAGTGATGCTCATATCTAACTTCCGCATAAATATATTCTTTGGCGTTTTTATTTTTTATGTAACCCTTGTACCATTTCAGCAGACTTGTCATTTGTGGAGGTAGATCCTCTTCCTGCGCAGGCTCGACGAGAGGCCCATTCTTCACATATGTAATTACTACCTCCTTCACTGGCGCCTCATCAAGGCCTAACAGTTCACGAAGAGTCATACCTAAGTTGGCCGCTTGTTCTGTAATAACCCAGAACATAGGAACAACGAAGGGTAGATTTAGAAATGGGATGTGCATTTCATCGCAAAACGGGGGAAATTTTCGCGCCTTATTGCAACTAAACCTAAGAGGGATCGAGGTTCTCTCTCATTTTGCACTTAGGGTTAGGCAATGTGAGTTAGGGAAATTTCGACATGATCTCTTTTGTAACTTGTTACTTTGGGGAATGTTTGCATTTGATAAGTGTTAAACAATTAACTATAAACATCACACCATATAAACAATGAATTTAGAATTCAAACACAAGAGATAAAATTCAAATCACTTTGAATTTCAAAGTGAATATCAAATAATATTTCATCAAGAATATAAACATTGCATAATACAAAGCTCATAAACCAAAACTTGAGCTTTATTGATCATCAACACAGAATACATAGTCTTTACAATATTTTTGATACAAGAATTGATGTATAATAATAAACAGAAATGAAAAAGGAAAATTACAAGATTTTCCTAAACTAAAACCTAGACTAAATGCTTGAAGGACATCTTCTGGTCATACTCAACTTCAAAACCTGCAAAACAAACCACAAGTGCTAGACAGGATACTAAGTGTTAGAAATTCAGTTTGGGCAGAGTGAAAAACATCACAGAAATTCAGTTTGGACAGTGAACACTGTCACTACACACTTGTGCTTGTCCAAAACCTGGACAGCACAGGATAGGATCAGGCAGACCAAACCTGAGCAGCCATAGAGGGCTCAAGTTTCACCATATCAAGGCTGTTGCTAGGCAAGCAACAGCAAGGCAAGCAAGGGGTGAGTCATAAAGTAAATGAGCTGGTGTGTCATGGCCAGGGATGAAGTAGAGGCCATATAAATAGCACACAAACCCTAGAACCATGACAGTCGACCACTGATACGTCTCCGACGTATCGATAATTTCTTATGTTCCATGCCACATTATTGATGATATCTACATGTTTTATGCACACTTTATGTCATATTCGTGCATTTTCTGGAACTAACCTATTAACAAGATGCCGAAGTGCCAGTTCCTGTTTTCTGCTGTTTTTGGTTTCAGAAATCCTAGTAACGAAATATTCTCGGAATCGGACGAAATCAACGCCCAGGTTCCTATTTTGCCCGGAAGCATCCAGAACACACGAGAACCGCCAGAGAGGGGGCACAGGGCCACCAGACCCTAGGCCGGTGCGGCCAAAGGGGGGGCTGCGCCCCCCTATAGTGTGGGCCCCCCAAAAGTCCACCGACCTTGCCCTTCCGCCTATTTAAAGCCTCCGTCGCGAAAACCCTGATACGTTCGACGAAACCCACAGAAACCTTCCAGAGCCGCCGCCATCGCGAAGCCAAGATCTGGGGGACATGAGTCTCTGTTCCGGCACGCCGCCGGAACAGGGAAGTGCCCCCGGAAGGCTTCTCCATCGACACCGCTGCCATCTCCACCGCCATCTTCATCACCGCTGCTGCTCCCATGAGGAGGGAGTAGTTCTCCATCGAGGCTCGGGGCTGTACCGGTAGCTATGTGGTTCATCTCTCTCATATGTGCTTCAATACAATAATCTCATGAGCTGCCTTACATGATTGAGATTCATATGATGATGCTTGTAATCTAGATGTCATTATGCTAGTCAAGTGAATTTTACTTATGTGATCTCCGGAGACTCCTTGTTCCACGTGTGTAAAGGTGACAGTTTGTGCACCGTGTGGGTCTCTTAGGCTATATTTCACAGAATACTTATTCACTGTTATGAATGGCATAGTGAAGTGCTTATTTATATCTCTTTATGATTGCAATGTATTTTGTATCACAATTTATCTATGTGCTACTCTAGCAATGTTATTAAAGTAGTTTTATTCCTCCTGCACGGTGTAATGGTGACAGTGTGTGCATCCGTGTTAGTACTTGGTTTATGCTATGATTATGATCTCTTGTAGATTATGAAGTTAACTATTGCTATGATAGTATTGATGTGTATTATTCCTCCTACATAGCATGAAGGTGACAGTGTGCATGCTATGTTAGTACTTGGTTTAGTCGAATTGATCTTTCATGCACTCTAAGGTTATTTAAATATGAACATTGAATTGTGGAGCTTGTTAACTCCGGCATTGAGGGTTCGTGTAATCCTACGCAATGTGTTCATCATCCAACAAGAGTGTAGAGTATGCATTTATCTATTCTGTTATGTGATCAAAGTTGAGAGTGTCCACTAGTGAAAGTCTAATCCCTAGGCCTTGTTCCTAAATACTGCTATCGCTACTTGTTTACTGTTTTACTGCGTTACTACTGCTGCAATACTACCACCATCAACTACACGCCAGCAAGCTATTTTCTGGCACCGTTGCTACTGCTCATATATATTCATACCACCTGTATTTCACTATCTCTTCGCCGAACTAGTACACCTATTAGGTGTGTTGGGGACACAAGAGACTTCTTGCTTTGTGGTTGCAGGGTTGCATGAGAGGGATATCTTTGACCTCTTCCTCCCTGAGTTCGATAAACCTTGGGTGATCCACTTAAGGGAAAACTTGCTGCTGTTCTACAAACCTCTGCTCTTGGAGGCCCAACACTGTCTACAGGAAAAGGAGGGGGCGTAGACATCAAGCTATTTTCTGGCGCCGTTGCCGGGGAGGAAAGGTAAAAGGTACTCACACTCCGGATCTCGGCTACTAAGCTATTTTCGCCGTTGTAAGTACTCAAAGCTATTTCCTTTAGATCCTGCAATTGCATCTTTTTGTTTCTTGTTTACACTAGTTTGGCATAATGGACAAGAATGAGCTTCTATTTCTATTTCCTGATTTAAAACATGGATTGTTTGATGCGAAAATTAAAAAACCTATGGAATCTTATTTGCATGCTGGTAGTAATATTAGTATGAACGCTTTGAACACCATTGTTGATAATAATATAGAAAGTTCTAAGCTTGGGGAAGCTGGTTTTCATGATCTTTTTATTCCCCCAAGCATTGAGGAGAAAATTTACTTTGATGATACTTTGCCTCCTATTTATGATAATAATATTGGTCTTTTAGTACCGCCTGTTATAGAGGATAAATTTGATTATGATTACAATATGCCTCCTATATTTGATAATGAGAATAATAATGATAGCTACTTTGTTGAATTTGCTCCCACTACAACTAATAAAATTGATTATGCTTATGTGGAGAGTAATGATACTTTTATGCATGTGAATAAGAATGCTTTATGTGATACTTATATTGTTGAGTTTGTTCATGATGTCTCTGAAAATTATTATGAGAGAGGAAAATATGGTTGTAGAAATTTTCATGTTACTAAAATACCTCTCTATGTGCTGAAATTTTTGAAGCTACACTTGTTTTATCTTTCTATGCTTGTTGCATTATGCTTCTTGAACTTGTTTATTTACAAGATTCCTTTTCATAGGAAGCATGTTAGACTTAAATGTGTTTTGAATTTGCCTCTTGATGCTCTCTTTTGCTTCAAATACTATTTCTTGCGAGTGCATCATTAAAACTGCTGAGCCCATCTTAATGGCTATAAAGAAAGAACTTCTTGGGAGATAACCCATGTGTCATTTTGATACAGTACTTTGTTTATATTTTGTGTCTTGGAAGTTGTTTACTACTGTAGCAACCTCTCCTTATCTTAGTTTTGTGTTTTGTTGTGCCAAGTAAAGTCTTTGATAGTAAAGTCAATACTAGATTTGGATTACTGCGCAGAAACTGTTTTCTTGCTGTCACGAATCTTGGCAAAATTCTCTGTAGATAACTCAGAAAATTATGCCAATTTACGTGAGTGATCCTCAGATATGTACGCAACTTTCATTCAATTTGGGCATTTTCATCTGAGCAAGTCTGGTGCCATTTTAAAATTCGTCTTTACGGACTGTTCTGTTTTGACAGATTCTGCCTTTTATTTCGCATTGCTTCTTTCGCTGTGTTGGGTGGATTTCTTTGTTCCATTAACTTCCAGTAGCTTTGGGCAATGTCCAGAAGTGTTAAGAATGATTGTGTCACCTCTGAACATGTGAGTTTTTGATTATGCACTAACCCTCTAATGAGTTTGTTTCGAGTTTGGTGTGGAGGAAGTTTTCAAGGGTCAAGAGAGGAGGATGATATACTATGATCAAGAAGAGTGAAGAGTCTAAGCTTGGGGATGCCCCCGTGGTTCATCCCTGCATATTTCAAGAAGACTCAAGCATCTAAGCTTGGGGATGCCCAAGGCATCCCCTTCTTCATCGACAAATTATCAGGTTCCTTCTCTTGAAACTATATTTTTATTCCATCACATCTTATGTACTTTGCTTGGAGCGTCTGTGTGCTTTTGTTTTTGTTTGTGTTTGAATAAATTGGATTACATCATGCTTGTGTGGGAGAGAGACACGCTCCGCTGGTTCGTATGAACACATGTGTTCTTAGCTCATAGTATTCATGGCGAAGTTTCTTCTTCGTTAAATTGTTATATGGTTGGAATTGGAAAATGATACATGTAGTAATTGCTATAATGTCTTGGGTAATGTGATACTTGGCAATTGTTGTGCTCATGTTTAAGCTCTTGCATCATATACTTTGCACCTATTAGTGAAGAAATACATAGAGCTTGTTAAAATTTGGTTTGCATGAGTGGTTTCTCTAGAGTCTAGATATTTTCTAGTGAGGTGTTTGAACAACAAGGAAGACGGTGTAGAGTCTTATAATGTTTTCAATATGTCTTTTATGTGAGCTTTGCTGCACCGGTTCATCCTTGTGTTTGCTTCAAACAACCTTGCTAGCCTAAACCTTGTATCGAGAGGGAATACTTCTCATGCATCCAAATCCTTGAGCCAAACAACACTATGCCATTTGTGTCCACCATACCTACCTACTACATGGTATTTCCTGCCATTCCAAAGTAAATTGCTTGAGTGCTACCTTTAAACAATTCAAAATTTATCACCTCTGATTTGTGTCAATGTTTTATAGCTCATGAGGAAGTATGTGGTGTTTATCTTTCCAATGGACTAGTGGCTTCATCCGCTTATCCAATAATTTTGCAAAAAGAGTTGGCAATGGGATTCCCAGTCCCAAATTAATTAACAAAAATAGACACTCCTCCATGGTATGTGATTGTTGGACGGCACCCGAAGGATTCGGTTAGCCATGGCTTGTGTAAGCAAAGGTTGGGAGGAGTGTCATCACAATAAAACTAAAATAAAAAGGCACTCCTTCATGGTATGAGATTGTTGGCAGGCACCCGAGGATTCGGTTAGCCATGGTTTGTGAAAGAAAGGTTGGAAGGAGTGCCACCCAAAAATAAAATAAAATGGGAGCCGCTCTTTGAAGGTTTGTCTGGCAAGGGGGTTAGAGTACCCGCTACCATTAGTTGACAACAACATACACCTCTCAAAACTTTATTTTTATGCTCTCTTTATGTTTTCAAAATCAAAGCTCTAGCACAAATATAGCAATCGATGCTTTTCCTCTATGGAGGACCATTCTTTTACTTTCATTGTTGAGTCAGTTCACCTATTTCTCTCCACCTCGAGAAGCAAACACTTGTGTGAACTGTGCATTGATTCCTACATATTTGCATATTGCACTTGTTATATTACTCTATGTTGACAATTATCCATGAGATATACATGTTATAAGTTGAAAGCAACCGCTGAAACTTAATCTTCCTTTGTGTTGCTTCAATACCTTTACTTTGATTTATTGCTTTATGAGTTAACTCTTATACAAGACTTATTGATGCTTGTCTTGAAGTACTATTCATGAAAAGTCTTTGCTATATGATTCACTTGTTTACTCATGTCATATACATTGTTTTGATCGCTGCATTCACTACATATGCTTTACAAATAGTATGATCAAGGTTATGATGGCATGTCACTCCAGAAATTATCTTTGTTATCGTTTTACCTGCTCGGGACGAGCAGAACTAAGCTTGGGGATGCTGATACGTCTCCGACGTATCGATAATTTCTTATGTTCCATGCCACATTATTGATGATATCTACATGTTTTATGCACACTTTATGTCATATTCGTGCATTTTCTGGAACTAACCTATTAACAAGATGCGAAGTGCAGGTTCTGTTTTCTGCTATTTTTGGTTTCAGAAATCCTAGTAACGAAATATTCTCGGAATCGGACGAAATCAACGCCCAGGTTCCTATTTTGCCCGGAAGCATCCAGAACACACGAGAACCGCCAGAGAGGGGGCACAGGGCCACCAGACCCTAGGCCGGCGCGGCCAAAGGGGGGGCCGTGCCCCCCTATAGTGTGGGCCCCCCAGAAGTCCACCGACCTTGCCCTTCCGCCTATTTAAAGCCTCCGTCGCGAAAACCCTGATACGTTCGACGAAACCCACAGAAACCTTCCAGAGCCGCCACCATCGCGAAGCCAAGATCTGGGGGACAGGAGTCTCTGTTCCGGCACGCCGCCGGAATGGGGAAGTGCCCCCGGAAGGCTTCTCCATCGACACCGCTGCCATCTCCACCGCCATCTTCATCACCGCTGCTGCTCCCATGAGGAGGGAGTAGTTCTCCATCGAGGCTCGGGGCTGTACCGGTAGCTATGTGGTTCATCTCTCTCATATGTGCTTCAATACAATAATCTCATGAGCTGCCTTACATGATTGAGATTCATATGATGATGCTTGTAATCTAGATGTCATTATGCTAGTCAAGTGAATTTTACTTATGTGATCTCCGGAGACTCCTTGTCCCACGTGTGTAAAGGTGACAGTGTGTGCACCGTGTGGGTCTCTTAGGCTATATTTCACAGAATACTTATTCACTGTTATGAATGGCATAGTGAAGTGCTTATTTATATCTCTTTATGATTGCAATGTATTTTGTATCACAATTTATCTATGTGCTACTCTAGCAATGTTATTAAAGTAGTTTTATTCCTCCTGCACGGTGTAATGGTGACAGTGTGTGCATCCGTGTTAGTACTTGGTTTATGCTATGATTATGATCTCTTGTAGATTATGAAGTTAACTATTGCTATGATAGTATTGATGTATATTATTCCTCCTACATAGCATGAAGGTGACAGTGTGCATGCTATGTTAGTACTTGGTTTAGTCGAATTGATCTTTCATGCACTCTAAGGTTATTTAAATATGAACATTGAATTGTGGAGCTTGTTAACTCCGGCATTGAGGGTTCGTGTAATCCTACGCAATGTGTTCATCATCCAACAAGAGTGTAGAGTATGCATTTATCTATTACATTTATGTGATCAAAGTTGAGAGTGTCCACTAGTGAAAGTCTAATCCCTAGGCCTTGTTCCTAAATATCGCTATCGCTGCTTGTTTACTTGTTTCTTTGCGTTACTACTGCTGCAATACTACCACCATCAACTACACGCCACAAGCTATTTTCTCGCACCGTTACTCTTGCTCATATATATTCATACCACCTGTATTTCACTATCTCTTCGCCGAACTAGTACACCTATTAGGTGTGTTGGGGACACAAGAGACTTCTTGCTTTGTGGTTGCAGGGTTGCATGAGAGGGATATCTTTGACCTCTTCCTCCCTGAGTTCGATAAACCTTGGGTGATCCACTTAAGGGAAAACTTGCTGCTGTTCTACAAACCTCTGCTCTTGGAGGCCCAACACTGTCTACAGGAAAAGGAGGGGGCGTAGACATCAACCACATTTGCAAATCACCAGGTAAGGGTGAAGCAAGAACAAGCACAGTTCATCCAGTTCATAACCAAGAACAGAAACCAACACAACCAACTTAGCCACCAGGAATCATGGTGACCTGAGAAGATCAACCAGAGATTGGAGGTGAAGGGCTGAGTACAGAAACCCCAAGTCTGCATCAACCAAATATTTCACACTAGGAGCTGGAACAAGGTATACCAAGTTCCTGGACAGATCCAATGGATTTGATCCATCACATATGCATGAAATAAGCATGGGAATGAGCAGATGCTCATATGGGTAGATCATCACTTGGTTTTCACCAAGGATTACTGCCAGTCAAAAGCTACTAAAAAAGAAAGCATCTAGGTACAGATCTTATACACAGAAACTAGCACATATGCACAGATGCACACACTAGCCAGATTAGATGCACAGATAGCACCAGTAGATGGCAAGGATTAGCAGCTAAGACTACACAGTAAATCCTAAGCTATGAACCATCAGTAAACCCTAGATTTTCATCAGGCAAGCATATTGGCATTCATCTCAAGGATGATTCCCAAATATGCAAGCAAAGGTTGAGTAGCCACAAAATCCAACTAAATAGGTGAGCAACCAATCAGTAGCAAGGCCACTGAGGTCACATCACACTTAGCATCAATTAAAATAAAGCCAAATATATCACATCATTATCCAGGAATGGATTCAGATTCAATTGCTTGCCAGATAATCATGAACAGCTAAGTCATTTGCAAGCAAATCATTTAAATCATTACTGCATAAGCAGTTCATCATAATTTAATTAATACAAGCATGAATTTATCACAGATCCATGCTTAGCACTGACAGTAGCACACTATTAAGCAACACAATTTACTCACTGCACCATAACCACTGGAGCAAGTCCAGTAGCTTAAGTAAGCAACAGCATAGTGATGCTTGAGCATCAGCATCACAAGATAATTGAATCACTTAGTCACAGTATTAGCCGATGGCTATCATCGATAATTGAATTGATCAAATGGATCAATTATAGCAAGCCAAGCTACACAGAGAGGTTAGCCAACAAGCAAGGAATGATCCAATGGATCATTGGCTTGCATAGGAAGCACTGAAGCATATCACAGGCACCACTGGCACACACACAAGTGTCATTGATGCATCACAAATACACCTAGACAAGCAAGTATGATATCCCAGTAGGAATAAGCAAGCCACAATCAAGCATAGCATGGCATAGCTAGCTTTTGAGCAAGCACAGCAGAGCATGGCAAGTACAGAGCATGCTAGGAGCAGCAGAGAAGCAAGCACAGCATAAATAGCAAGCAAATCGACATGTGCCAGTACCAGTAACTGGTAATTGGGCCATGAGCTTGCAGTAAACAGAAGCACAGGCAAATTGCACAGCAATAGCATGGCTCTGCGTGATCACAGGATCACCAGAGAGCAACAGAGCATGAGGAGGAAGAAGAACAGTGGCAAGGGAGGCGCACATAAGAGAAGGAAGAGATGCAACACTTACTTGCGCCTGGAAGCAGAAGCTAGGGCATGGCGAGGCAGTGCTCGCGCGGCCCTAACAGCTGCAAGTCCAGGGAAGGCGCCGACGTTACGCCGGCGAAACCCAAAACACGAACCAGCACCACCGTAGCAGATGCACCTGAGGCGACGGCACGAGTACTGCGAGCAGCACCCGCGCCAAGCCAACCCCAGGAACGCACCCATCGTCGGCGAGGACGAAATCTCGCCGGAGTTCGTCGAGGCGATTCTTCCCGAGATTCAACACGGAGGCGATTCGCCAGGAGAGGAAGAGAAGGGGAAAACTACGCGGACAGATCGATAGATCTGCACGCGGCGGTTCTAGATCGGTAGGTGGTTACGGCGGAGGAGCACGGCGATGGCCGGAGCGAGGCGGCGGCCATGGCGGCGACGCCATCGCCAGGGCGTCGCAGAGAGAAGCTAGGGTTAGAGACGAAAAGCGAGAGAGGGCCGAGTGAGTGAGAGCGGTGGGCCGTTCGGCTCCACCGAGCCGCTATGGGGCAAGCCTTAGTGGGCTGTCCCATGGGCTTAGGTTATTGGGCTGGGCCCAATAAGGTCCAGGGGGTATTTTAGTCTTTTAACATTTAATAAAAAGCCAGAACTTTACCAAATTTTAATAAATCAAATACAACTCTAAAAATCCATTAAAAATTGGATTAATGAATGAAAAATAAACCTTAACAAGAATAAAATATGAAATGGAATTCATGAAACAAATTCAAAATTATGAATTTTCAGAATTTAAATAATAACTTGGAATTTTAAACTATTATTTCCTTGTATTTAAAAATTCAAGGAAAAATCTCAAATAAGTTCAAATACTTATTTTCAAACATTTCAAAATGAAATTCTAATAGTCCAAGTCATTTCTATTGAAAAGGGTATTTTTCTAAGAAAAATACTATATTCCTTTTTATTCCAAAAACTATAGAGGTAACTCTATAATTTCAAATTATTTTTTTGGAATGATTAAGGGAATCATCAAGTAAAATAGTTTTACTTTTAATTGTTGTACTTTGTGTGAATTACAATGATTAATACTTTTAAATCAATTGTAAATTACTGTCAAAGACATAAATCTTAAACGCAACCCTAAATTGATATAACTCAGCGGGGTAAAGGGATACAACATGAAATAATACATCCATGATTGCATTATTTGGATTTTATAACATTGTCCTTACCGGACAATGATGCTTCTTACAGAACCCGAGGTCCAGGTTCCATCAACTGCATTGAACTGCACTATCTCGCAGTCCACAGGCAAGTTCACCCTTGCTCATATCAACTTGAGTATTTTCTACTACTTTAATGCAAAGCTATATACTTATCATTCCTGCATCACAAATAAAATGTTACTTTCCAACTATGAATATGACTATGTGGCTGGCAATGGAACCATGGTATGTGTTGATATGGTGGAGGTTCCATTGCAATGGGTTATATCACCCTAGGATTAATTACCAATGCCGTCCAGTGATTCTAGCGCCGTACAAATCGCGTTGACCATGAGATCTATAATGGCTCTAGGGAAGCCAGCTGTATCTTTTCCCTTCTGCACGCCAACGGATTGGTAGAGCCGGTGGGGTGTTGGAGGCACTTCCGCAATAGGTTGGGATATCCTTTTAAATCCCCATCCATTAGTGATGATAAGCTCTACCATCTATGAAGGATTGTCCGGAGTACACCGTGAGTAAAGCCGTATTATCGGGGGAAGTCTACTGTGGGTGTACGGTTGGACAAAAGGGTGGGTTTGCAGTCGCGGAGAAGGCGGTGTGGGCTTGGATCTTTATACCTGGCCTCACACCAAAGGAAGTGTGAACGGGGGCAAGTCCCTGCGGATGGCAAAAAGGGTGAGATCTCTTGTGGGAAAAGTAACGCACCTCTGCAGAGTGTATCAAATTGTGGCTGTCACTCCTTGTTCCGGGAAGGGAACTGCGAACGCGGCAGGAAAGGAACTCCACGAAGTTCTAATCAACCTGTGAAGACTGACGGGCATAGTTTTCATAATAAAAGCAACCTTTTGAAGAAATGATTGCAAAACATGCATTGACCTGAGATTTCCTGATCAATGGTCGTAGCTAGTGCATCAAACACCTTTTTACTCTTTTAGAACTTGCTGACTACCCCTGTACTCACTTTCTTTCGACACCCTTGCTAGACTGTGATACGGAAGTGGAGGCCATCAACGATGGAGCACCGGAAGGAAGTTATGAGCTGGTCTACGAAGAACCTGATCTTACCGGCGGAGTGGAAGGCGTAGACTATGGGATAGTCTACGGACCAGATGACACGGAGGTGGAGGAGTAGTGACATACCCTAGCATCATAGAGCCGAGCAATGTAGAACTTACCTAAATAAGTTGTTGAGCTCTCTTTATATTTGTTATGAGTTGTAATTGTACTTAAGTAGTATCTTAGGGTGTTCTCATAGGACCTGTGAGAATACCAACTTGTTAAGACAATGTTTGTAATAAAGTATGGAGTGTTATGACCTGCAATGTTTCTGTTGTACCACTCTGAGGGATATGGCAAATTGTGAAGAAGTCCCTTCGCAAAGATCATATCAACGACTTGTATACTACAACATGCAGTGGTATGCTGGGTCACCGCATGTTCTCTGGCACTCGTTACAGTCAATCCGTGTGCTGCCGCAGCTTCTATGATATCGGGGGCATCCGGACCGGCGGCTGTCACTATAAGCGGGGCAATCAATTGTTTACTTTGTTCCCCGAGCTGGACAACTCGTTTCCCGCTTTTTTTACTTTCTAATTCTTTCTCGGCCTCCTCCAGCTCTTTCTTCTCCTTCAACATGAGTGCCTGCTTACGAAGTTCACGTGCATAGTCGTCAGGCAGATTCTTCGCGGCTTGGGACGGTGTGTTCAAAAATGACTTAGCCCACTTCTTTTGCTCATCAGAAAATACTGGCTTGGGCTCGGGCTCTCTTTTCTTCTTGCAGTCCGCCTTCCATTTCTCATAATCAGCAGTCGCGGCCGTGTCGACTTCCTCGGCACTACGTTCCCAAGGCCTCGTGGGGAGAGGCTTCAGTGATGGCTCCGGTACCTTTGTTATCTTAGGTACATAAGGGTCCAGGTTAATACTCCAGGACTGCTTCTGCTTCTTCGCCGGAGGTGGATTGGGGGGCGTCGCCACCCGCCCGGGGCGGACTAGGGGGCGGCGGCTGCTTACCCGCCGGAGGTGAATTGGGGGGCGGCATCGGCTGACGTGAAGGAGGTGTAGGTGAAGCACCACCACCACCACCGCCACCGCCACCACCACCACCGTAGGGGGTGGACTTGTTGTCCTTGGCGCCTCGCCTGGAAACTTGATAAACTTCTTTTGCCATAGAATGAAATGGCGCTTGACATCTCCAAGTCTTCTCTCCCCTTCAGGTGTAGCAATGTCAATCTCCAGGTCCTCAAACCCTTGTATTATGTCCTCCACCGTGACACGAGCATAGCCATCTTGAATGGGCTTGTTGTGGTGGAGTGCTCCAGGTTCACATGGTAAAGCACTGCCGATGGCTACCTTCATGGACATGTTCCCGATTGGATAATACAGATGACATTCTTTCATCTCCTTTACATCGTCCACGGGGTAGCGAGGATGCTCCGGTGCAGTAATTTCGATCGCCGGAGGCTCAGGTGCAGTAATTTCGATCATCGGTGCATGTGCACCAGCCGGTGGGGCCTCCGTGGAAGCCACGCTGCTTCTCCGCTGCTGGCTTCCGAGATCCACTGGATGATCTTGTAGGACAACGTTGCATAGAAAACAAAAAATTTCCTACCGCGAACACGCAATCCAAGCCAAGATGCAATCTAGAAGATGGTAGCAACGAGGGGGGTATCGAGTCTCACCCTTGAAGAGATTCCAAAGCCTACAAGATGAGTCTCTTGTTGCTGCGGTAGACGTTCACTTGCCGCTTGCAAAAGCGCGTAGAAGATCTTGATCACGATAGCTTCCGGCGCCACGAACGGGCAGCACCTCCGTACTCGGTCACACGTTCGGTTGTTGATGAAGACGACGTCCACCTCCCCATTCCAGCGGGAAGCGGAAGTAGTAGCTCCTCTTGAATCCGACAGCACGACGGCGTGGTGTCGGTGGTGGTGGAGAAATCCGGCGGAGCTTCGCTTAAGCGTGCGGGATGTGGTGGAGGAGAGACCGCTAGGGTTTGGGGAGAGAGGGGGGTTGGGCGCCGGCCCTCTAAGGGGTGCGGCCAAGGCTGAGGCTTGAAGTGATCAGCCCCCTCTCCTATGCCCCTCATTATATAGGTGGAAGCACCAAGAGTTCTAGTCCAAGTCTTCGAATAAGACCCCAACAATGAAACCTCCCATATGTAGGGAAACCTACCCAAGGTGGGAATCCCACTTGGGGTGGGATTCCCCCCTTCCATGAGGGGGGTTGGCCGGCCACCCTAGGGGAGTCCACCTTGGACTCCTCCCCTTTAGGGTTGGCTGGCCATGCAAGGTGGAGTCCCTCCGGGACTCTACTTTCCATGGTGATTTCTTCCGGACTTTTCTAGAACCTTCTAGAACCTGCCATAAATGCACCGGATCATTTCCAAACTTGGAATATGACTTCCTATATGTGAATCTTATTCTCCGGACCATTCCGGAACTCCTCGTGATGTCCGGGATCTCATCCGGGACTCCGAACAAATATTTGAACTCCATTCCATATTCAAGTTCTACCATTTCAACATCCACCTTTAAGTGTGTCACCCTACGGTTCGTGAACTATGCGGACATGGTTGAGTACTCACTCCGACCAATAACCAATAGCGGGATCTGGAGATCCATAATGGCTCCCACATATTCAACGATGACTTTAGTGATCGAATGAACCATTCACATACGATACCAATTCCCTTTGTCACGCGATATTTTACTTGTCCGAGGTTTGATCATCGGTATCACTCTATACCTTGTTCAACCTCGTCTCCTGACAAGTACTCTTTACTCGTACCGTGGTATGTGGTCTCTTATGAACTTATTCATATGCTTGCAAGACATTAGACGACATTCCACCGAGAGGGCCCAGAGTATATCTATCCGTCATCGGGATGGACAAATCCCACTGTTGATCCATATGCCTCAACTCATACTTTCCGGATACTTAATCCCACCTTTATAACCACTCATTTACGCAGTGGCGTTTGGTGTAATCAAAGTACCTTTCCGGTATAAGTGATTTACATGATCTCATGGTCATAAGGACTAGGTAACTATGTATCGAAAGCTTATAGCAAATAACTTAATGACGAGATCTTATGCTACGCTTAATTGGGTGTGTCCATCACATCATTCATACAATGATATAACCTTGTTATTAATAACATCCAATGTTCATGATTATGAAACTAATCATCCATTAATCAACAAGCTAGTTAAGAGGCATACTAGGGACTTCTTTGTTGTCTACATATCACACATGTACTAATGTTTCAGTTAATACAATTATAGCATGATATATAAACATTTATCGTAAACATAAAGATATAAATAATAACCACTTTATTATTGCCTCTAGGGCATATCTCCTTCAGTCTCCCACTTGCACTAGAGTCAATAATCTAGATTATATTGTAATATACCTAACACCCATGGCATTCTGGTGTTGGTCATGCTTTGCCCTAGGGAGAGCTTTAGTCAACGGATCTGACACGTTCAGAAACGTATGTATTTTGTAATTCATTTGCGTCTCAACGCATCACTCATTTCCAAATGAGTCGGCATTAAATATGTTTGATCTTCTAGTGGAACCTTAATTCCGCGGTCTGAAATATGTCACTAATATTGTCACACACAATATAGCTTCAAAATTCTGACTCTGTCGGAACTACAGCAAGTTCTCAAAGAACCTCTTGACTTTAACATCTTTTATCATTTGTCAAAACAATGACATATTCTGCCTTCTTTTGTAGAATCCGTCACAGTATTTAGAACTCTTCTAAATTTAGCATAGACAACTTCTAGCTCATTGTGCTAATTTTTAAAACAACACTTAGTCTAATTTGAGATTGAAATTTTATTTTTATATGTGACAAAACAAATATCGATGTAATCACCTTACAGCGATTTGTTTGTCATTTCTCCATACAAAACTATATATATCCTTGGTTCTTCTAAAGTACTCAAGGATATTCTTACTGTCGTCCAATGATCATCTCATGAATCATTCCGGTATATGCTCATAACATTTTAGAGCACAACATATCTGATTTTGTACATATTATTCGTGATCTAAAATCACTCATGTGTTTTTACTCATCGAGTGTCAGATACACTCAAGTCTTGTTAAACCTTCACATGACAAGAACATTTTCTTAATATTTCTATATTGAACTATTTCAATATCCATTCTATGTACTTTGACTTAAACTTATTATGTGTTTCAATCTATCTTCATAGATCTTGACACTAAATATGTTTTAGTCCATATCCTTTCATTGAAGTTAATTTTCAATGAAACATTTTAATCAAGTATATAATTACATTATTTATAACCAACTATATGTCATCTACATAAAGTATTATAAAGATGTCTCAGCGCTTCCACTTAATTTCTTGCAAATGCAAGCCTCTTCATCATTTCTGATGAAATCAAAAACTTTTTGACTATTTCATCTGGTGAAGATTCCAACTCCGTAATACTCACTTCATCCAATTGAAGTTCGTATACCTATCTAGTATTCTACGGACTAGCAAAACAATTGGTTGTATCTTGTATACATACTTCTGTTAAGTAGTGTATTTTGCCATCCTACTAGCATATCTCATAAAAGAAATATGTAGTGATTACTAGAATAATCCACATAGACTATAAGCATTGCTACGGAAGATCTAATCTTATCGTAGTCAACTCTTTGAACTTTGTCGTAAACAATTTTTCGACAAGTCGAGCTTCTTTAAGGATATTTCATCCAAGTCTATAGATCCATTTACTTTCAAAAAGTATTCATCTATTATGGATTTCATGGCGTATGGCCATTTTAACGGAGTCAGGGCCCATCATAACTTCTTTGTTTGTAGTTGGTTTATCATTGTTCAAAATCAATCCTTTGTCCACAAATCATTTATTTGATCACAAAGTAAACCATACCTACAAGGTTCAATATGTACTTTGATCTCCATGGCTAAAACACTTTGTAGTCATGGGAGCCATGATCGTCGTGGCCGCTTCCGAAACCAATTCCGATGCTGCGCTACTCTGATCATTATGCTCAGGTTCATAAACCTGATCAAATTATATTGTCCTCCCACTCAAATACTTCACTAGAAACAATTTCTTGGAAATAAGAAACATTGACAAACACTTTTGTCTTTGTCTCCATAGTGAGAAGAATTCCCAATCAATTCTCTGGGATAACCAACAAAGACATACATCCAATTTTGGTTGTAAACTTATTTACTTATGCTATGCATACCAAAATTTTAAGAAAAGACTATTAGGATTCATACCCATGCCATAACTCGTATGGTGTCATTTCAACGGATCATGATGATGCTCTATTAAGTGTAAAAGCGGTAGTCACTAAAGCATAATCCACACCAAAAATATAATGGCATCAATATTTTATCTCATCATTGATCCAACAAGGTTTGGATACATCTCTCGGATACTTCATCATCACTATGATATTCCAAGAAATGTGAGTTGTAGAACAATTTCATGACTCTCTTAGATGTTCGCTAAAACTCGTAATTCAAATATTTTCCCAATGATCCAATCATAGATATTTGATTTTTCTATTACGATGATTTCCACTTCATGCTGAAATTTATTTGAATCCATTCAAATGTTTCAAACTTCTTCCTTATTGAATATATCCACATATATACTCGATTCATTGTTGAAAGTTTTCATGAAGTAGAAAAATCTCCCGCACACAACTATGCCCAGTGAACCACATATATCATTATGTATTTTTTCACTAAGTTAGTTGCCCGTTCAACTCTTGGCCTATGAACGGTATTTTAGTCATTCTCTTTTAGAAAAGATTTGCAAGCGCCAAATGATTCAAAAAATCAAATGACTCCAAAAATCCATTTGCATGGAGTTCCTTCATGCGTTCCTTTCTAACATGACCTAAATGGCGGTTCCACAAATAAGTGGAATTCAAATCACTTGCCTTATGGCATTTTAGCGTCAGTGTTATGTATGTGTGTTTCACCATTAAGATTTATAATAACTTATCCATCGTACATGGAGTAATGTCATAATTTGAACAACTCATTGTTTTCATTTGACCAGAGCAAAATAACAATTATTAAGTTCTTTATTATAAATTCTAAGGGCTAGATAGAATGCCAACGACGAACATAATAACACTTTATTTTGTTCCAGACGTGCATTTCTATCATATTCCTTGTCAGTCACTTAGGCCATTGTATTCTTGTATTGCGTTGTTTTGTATGACACTTCATACCAACCAATATAGTAATAACACCCAAGAATTTCATAGTGTGACCTAACTAGGAATACAACCATAACATGTATATCATTTATATACACCTGAGCTAGACTTTCTAGTCTTTTCTATCTTTCTGCCAATAATCTTTTGTAGTTTCTCTTTTAGCTTTCCTCATTATTCAGAAAAACACTTCAACATCAATAACTTCTAGGTTTGTTGGTCAAATATCAATAACCTTGAGGTTCTTACTTTGAAGTTGATCATCATATGACAAGTGTTCCGGATTTCTCTATTAATAACCTTTTAATATGATGAACAATTTCACTCATAATTTTATCCATCATATCATGACGAATTTTCGAGACCATGTCTGTACATGCTAGGCTCGTAAAGTTTAACCTTAGTATTCGCATGTGCAAATCTGGCTTGTACCCATTGTAAGCACACGTAGAATCTATAACACCCGATCATCACGTGATGCTTCGAAACGACGAGTCTTAGCAACGGTGCATACTAAGGACAATCACTTCATGGATATGCGAATATCGTTAGTGCCCCAATAGTTGGAGGATTGGGACGCCTTGCGTCTTCAACCTTCGTACATTCCCATAAAACTTATGAGTTTATGTAGTCTCACCAAAATATATTCTATCATCTTGCAATAAGGTCTTAGATATCACATATATCCCATACCTTGATTATTTCTGAAAACTAAATTTTCAGCTCCTTATTTTTCAAACAGATTTGAACTTCAAGTTTTACGGAGACAAGATAACTTTAGGTACTAATTGAAACCACAACTCTTTGAATCAACAATGTGAGGTTTACTAAAAGTTTGCAATAGGACTTAATCAATTCTTGATTCTTAACAATACGGTACCAATCCGTAAAGTTTCTTGTCAGATTTTAACAGTATTTCTATCTCAATTACAAGACTAGTGCATAGTAGTAAACGGATGCCAATACTACAAAATTAATTCAAAATACTACTCAGACTAAGTTTATGATAATTATTTCATGTTTTAATCTAATTACTAATGAACTCCCACTTAATACAACATCCCTCATAGTTGTTAAGTGGTACACGATCCAAATTCACTACACCAAAAACCGATCATCACGTGAGATGATGTAGCTTCAATGGTGAACATCAACATGTTGATCATATCATCCATATGACTCGTGTTCAACCTTTCGGTTTCCGTTGTCCCGAGGCCATGTCTGTACATGCTAGGCCCGTCAAGCAAACCCAAGTATTCCGCGTGTGCAACATGGCTTACACCCGTTGTATGTGAATCGTTGAATCTATCACATCCGATCATCACGAGATGCTTCGAAACGACGAACTATTACAACGGTGCATACGAGGGGAGAACACTTTATTATCTTGATATTAATGTGAGGGATCATCTTATAATGCTACCGTCGCGTTCTAAGAAAATAAGATGCATAAAGGATTAACATCACATGCAATTCATATGTGATATGATATGGCCCTTTTGTCTTTGCGCCTTTGATCTTCATCTCCAAAGCACGGACATGATCTCCATCATCTTCGGGCATGATCTCCATCATCGTCGGCGTAGCGTCAAGGTTCATGGCGCCGTCTTCATGGTTGTTCACCTCATGTAGCAACTATTACAACTACTTTGAAATACTACTCAACATGAAATATAAAGACAACCATAATGCTCCTGCCGGTTGCCACAATACAATAATGATCATCTCATACATATTCATCATCACATTATGGCCATATCACATCACCAAACCCTGCAAAAACAAGTTAGACGTCTCTAATTTGGTTTGCATATTTTACGTGGTTTAGGGTTTTCGAGAGAGATCTAATCTACCTACGAACATGAACCACAACGGTGATACTAATGTTGTCAATAGAAGAGTAAATTGAATATTCACTATAGTAGGAGAGACAGACACCCGCAAAGCCTCTTATGCAATACAAGTTGCATGTCGAACGAGGAACAAGTCTCATGAACGCGGTCATGTAAAGTTAGTCCGAGCCGCTTCATCCCACTATGCCACAAAGATGCAAAGTACTCAAACTAAAGATAACAAGAGCATCAACGCCCACAAAACCATTGTGTTCTACTCGTGCAACCATCTATGCATAGACACGGCTCTGATACCACTGTAGGACAACGTTGCATAGAAAACAAAAAATTTCCTACCGCGAACACGCAATCCAAGCCAAGATGCAATCTAGAAGATGGTAGCAACGAGGGGGGTATCAAGTCTCACCCTTGAAGAGATTCCAAAGCCTACAAGATGAGGCTCTTGTTGCTGCGGTAGACGTTCACTTGCCGCTTGCAAAAGCGTGTAGAAGATCTTGATCACGATCGCTTCCGGCGCCACGAACGGGCAGCACCTCCGTACTCGGTCACACGTTCGGTTGTTGATGAAGACGACGTCCACCTCCCCGTTCCAGCGGGCAGCGGAAGTAGTAGCTCCTCTTGAATCCGACAGCACGACGGCGTGGTGTCGGTGGTGGTGGAGAAATCCGGCGGAGCTTCGCTTAAGCGTGCGGGATGTGGTGGAGGAGAGACCGCTAGGGTTTGGGGAGAGAGGGGGGTTGGGCGCCGGCCCTCTAAGGGGTGCGGCCAAGGCTGAGGCTTGAAGTGATCAGCCCCCTCTCCTATGCCCCTCATTATATAGGTGGAAGCACCAAGAGTTCTAGTCCAAGTCTTCGAATAAGACCCCAACAATGAAACCTCCCATATGTAGGGAAACCTACCCAAGGTGGGAATCCCACTTGGGGTGGGATTCCCCCCTTCCATGAGGGGGGTTGGCCGGCCATCCTAGGGGATTCCACCTTGGACTCCTCCCCTTTAGGGTTGGCTGGCCATGCAAGGTGGAGTCCCTCCGGGACTCTACTTTCCATGGTGATTTCTTCCGGACTTTTCTAGAACCTTCTAGAACCTGCCATAAATGCACCGGATCATTTCCAAACTTGGAATATGACTTCCTATATGTGAATCTTATTCTCCGGACCATTCCGGAACTCCTCGTGATGTCCGGGATCTCATCCGGGACTCCGAACAAATATTCGAACTCCATTCCATATTCAAGTTCTACCATTTCAACATCCAACTTTAAGTGTGTCACCCTACGGTTCGTGAACTATGCGGACATGGTTGAGTACTCACTCCGACCAATAACCAATAGCGGGATCTGGAGATCCATAATGGCTCCCACATATTCAACGATGACTTTAGTGATCGAATGAACCATTCACATACGATACCAATTCCCTTTGTCACGCGATATTTTACTTGTCCGAGGTTTGATCATCGGTATCACTCTATACCTTGTTCAACCTCGTCTCCTGACAAGTACTCTTTACTCGTACCGTGGTATGTGGTCTCTTATGAACTTATTCATATGCTTGCAAGACATTAGACGACATTCCACCGAGAGGGCCCAGAGTATATCTATCCGTCATCGGGATGGACAAATCCCACTGTTGATCCATATGCCTCAACTCATACTTTCCGGATACTTAATCCCACCTTTATAACCACTCATTTACGCAGTGGCGTTTGGTGTAATCAAAGTACCTTTTCGGTATAAGTGATTTACATGATCTCATGGTCATAAGGACTAGGTAACTATGTATCGAAAGCTTATAGCAAATAACTTAATGACGAGATCTTATGCTACGCTTAATTGGATGTGTCCATTACATCATTCATACAATGATATAACCTTGTTATTAATAACATCCAATGTTCATGATTATGAAACTAATCATCCATTAATCAACAAGCTAGTTAAGAGGCATACTAGGGACTTCTTTGTTGTCTACATATCACACATGTACTAATGTTTTGGTTAATACAATTATAGCATGATATATAAACATTTATCATAAGCATAAAGATATAAATAATAACCACTTTATTATTGCCTCTAGGGCATATCTCCTTCAGATCTTCATGCTGCGCCCGAGCTGCATCTCTTTCGGCTACTAGTTGATACGTCCAATTTGCATCACTATTTTGTATCATAATTTGCTGTTATTCATTGATATATTTCATGTTTGGACACAATACTTATGTTATTTCATCTATTTTGCATGTTTCATCATTGTTGGAGGATCAAGCACCGGAGCCAGGATTCTGCTGGAAAAAGCACCGTCAGAACGCAATATTTCGGAAGATCAACTGTGGAAGGAAATTATACCAAAAATCCTATTTTTCCAGATGACGAAGGAAGCGGAAGGGGAGCTGAGAAGGCCCAAGGTGGGGCCAGACCACAGGCCAGCGCGGCCCATGGCCTGGCCGCGCCACCTTGTGGTGTGGGGGCCCCACAGCCCCTTTCGCCTCCTTTTCTTCGCGAAATCCTTCGTCCCGAAGACCTAAGCCACAGAGGGTACCTCACGAGGAGTTACAGCCGCCTCTGCGGGGCGGAGAACACCAGAGAGAAAAGAGCTCTCCGGCGGGCTGAGATCCGCCGGGGAAATTCCCTCCGGGAGGGGGAAATCGACGCCATCGTCACCGTCATCGAGCTGGACATCATCTCCATCACCATCATCATCATCTCCACCATCATCACAGCCGTCTCCACTGCTGGACATTGTCACCGCCGTAGCAATTTGGGTTTGATCTTGATTGTTTGATAGGGGAAACTCTCCCGGTATTGATTTCTACTTGTTATTGATGCTATTGAGTGAAACCGTTGAACCAAGGTTTATGTTCAGATTGTTATTTGTCATCATATCACCTCTGATCATGTTCCATATGATGTCTCGTGAGTAGTTCGTTTAGTTCTTGAGGACATGGGTGAAGTCTAAATGTTAGTAGTGAACTATGGTTGAGTAATATTCAATGTTATGATATTTAAGTTGTGGTGTTATTCTTCTAGTGGTGTCATGTGAACGTCGACTACATGACACTTCACCTTTATGGGCCTAGGGGAATGCATCTTGTACTCGTTTGCCAATTGCGGGGTTGCCGGAGTGACAGAAACCTAAACCCCCGTTGGTATATCGATGCAGGAGGGATAGCAGGATCTCAGAGTTTAAGGCTGTGGTTAGATTTATTCTTAATTACTTTCTTGTAGTTGCGGATGCTTGCAAGGGGTATAATCACAAGTATGTATTAGTCCTAGGAAGGACGGTACATTAGCACAGGTTCACCCACACAACATTTATCATAACAATGAAGATTATTTAGCCGTATGTAGCGAAAGCACTAGACTAAAATCCCGTGTGTCCTCGAGAACGTTTGGTTATTATAAGTAAACAAACCGGCTTGTCCTTTGTGCTAAAAAGGATTGGGCCACTCGCTGCAATTGTTACTCTTGCACTTTACTTACTCGTACTTTATTCAACTGTTACATCAAAACCCCCTGAGAGAGTGGATTTGGTGACCGCGTGTATACGTGTGCACCCACTCTCTAACGTTAGATTCGCTTTGAGATTCTAGCCTCACAAACAGACACCAAACGGCGTGAAATCTTGTGCGGAGTAGTAGTTTATCTTTTCCCCACCCTAAACTTCCCTGGCACACACCAAGCCCACCTTATCATCCCACGACCGCGCCTTGGGGAGCAGCGCGCGAGGCTGCCGCCGAGCCGAGCGCCGCCGCGGAGTGGACGCTGCGAGCACCACCATATGGAGTAGCGGGCGAGGCTGCCGCCGAGTGCTGCCGCGGGAAGGTCGTTGCCGAGCTCCGCCGCGGGGTGGATGCTGCGAGCACCACCATGGGGAGTAGCAGGCGAGGCTGCCGCCGAGTGCCGCCGCGGGAAGGTCGTCGCCGAGCTCCTCCGCGGGGTGGACGCCGCGAGCACCACCATTGGAAGCAGTGGGCGAGGCTGCCGCCAAGCGCCACCGCGGGATTCCCACGCTCGCGCTCGCATCCCCAATCGTTCGATCGATCCACCCCAGCGTCGCGCTCGCATCTTCCCGCCGGCGCGCCGGCGGATTCCCACGCTAGCGCTGGAAACCCGTGCTCCGCCGCTGCTTGAGGTCGCCGTCACTGGAGCTCGCCTCCTCCTGCGTCCATGCGTCCGGCTGGAGGAGGCCGGTGCCACCGGGCCAGCGTTTCCTCCCATCCTGGTGGCCCCGACTGCACCCTGCTCCCTGCCGGCATCCCTCTGAAGATGAGACTGGATTTCAGAGGATACTCTAAATCCTTGCATTGCGGACTGATGAAGATGAGATAAAAGAACACATCGCTTGTTTGATCATTCCTACTCTGGAATGTTGCCTGACTACTACCTGGTTTAGAAGTCTTCCGGAACAAAATGACCTGCATGCAAATTATGATCATGTTAGTAAATCAAGAAGCAACAATCGCAACACTTATCTGCTTTGAACACCATTTTTTATCCAGCAACAATTGCAACTGTCATTTTCTTTTTCATGATAAAACAAAAGGGCAGTTCCAGGAATAGGTTCAGTTCAGAGAAATGGTTATTACCGTCTCCCTGAGTAGTTCAAACCAGGCCTGTTATGTTTTTCAGTCCAGTTTAACTCCGCTTGATAATGGCGAGCCTAATCAGCGACCACCTTCACCAAAAGAGAAGCCTGAACATTCTTGTAATACTAAAAACACAAAAGATGTTGAGCAGTTGAAATCTGGTAGCAATGAAGGTACAGAATCTCCTGATGCAAAGCCCAACGAGTCATCTGATGTTGATTCAGACGAAGACCTAAAGCTCAAACCCTGCTAGTCTGTGGCAACTCTGCATTCTAGTGTTGATGTTGACAAACAAGCTCTTGTAATCATACTAGTATGTTAATGGAGCCATTATCTGAAGGAAGTGTCGTTTGTGTGGCTTTCATTCTGGTACTGACTACTGATTTTTTTTGTTAACATCTGGCAACTTTTTGGGGTTTCTTGGCCCTGTGTTGTACCTAATCAATGTTTCTTAGTGAGGAGATCTTCCAAGGACAAAAAAAAATCGAGAGAAATCCGTATCTTACCTAAGGAGCATGTCAGACTAGAGAACCTGCTGTTCTGCGGCATCTTGAAGAAGTCCCCGAAGTACCGCGGCGGCTCGTAGACGAGCTTGGCGATGATGTGCCCGACCGTGATGAGGCCGCCCAGGTTGCCTTCCCCCTCCACCACATAGATCCCCTCCCTCTTGTCCGCGTCCAGCTTCAGGGGAAGAGCGTCCAGCCTCTGCGATTTTGCTCGGGAGCAACATCAGCAAGCCAGGGGAAGATGCGTTTTTTTGCTCCGGCAGCAGCAGCTCCCCGTCGTCGATGGCTCCGGTGCGCACTAGCAATGCAAATCTAGAGGCGCTGATGCGAATCTGGCCTCAGTATCTGACTCGCCGATGGGGATCAATCCCAGCCACAAGCAGTGCAAATCAAGCGGCGCCGCTGCGAATCCGGCCGCCGGAGGTGGGGAAAACTTATGGATGAAGAGGAATACGTGCGGGGGGAAGAGGAAGACGGCGAGGGTTCACAAGAGGGATGCGGGAGCGCGGCGCAAAAGAAGCAGGATGCGACACGGCGCGGCGCGCCGGCGGCGAGAGGAAGAGGGATGCGGCGTGGGTCGGCAGCGGGTGGAGCAAGGCGGCCGGTGGCAGTCAGCGTCGCGACGGAGCTAGGAGACGACAAAGTGAGCGGGGAAGAGGGAGAATGTCGCCAGGGAGTAATAGCGATCGAAGTGCACAACACGAGTTGCCGGCCAGCGCACGGAAAAGTGACGGCGTTAGACACGTGTTGTCAACCTAGTGCGTGCTCACGTATACACCCGGTCACCAGGCTTCATCCGACCCCCTGAATACTTGTCTGTGAGCATTTACAGTGAATCCTTCATCAAAACTGCTTGTCAACACCTTCTGCTCCTCGTTGGGATCGACATTCTTACTTATCGAAGATACTACGATACACCCCCTATACTTGTGGGTCATCAAGACTATTTTCTGGTGCCGTTGCCGGGGAGTGAAGCGCTATTGGTAAGTGGAATTGGTAAGGGAAATATCTACTGTTTGTGCTGATTTTATTTCTGCCTGCTGCCATAATTCATTATGGAGAGATCTTCTCTCGAATGTTTATTTGGGAAATCCGCTACTACTGCAAAGGTAGTGGATGAGGCGCCAGGTAAAGAAGAGATACCATACAAAATACCTATGAAAATTATTGAACGCGTAGTGAATAACCGTTATACAGGGGATGGAACTGTCCACCCTGGAGATCATTTATTGTTCTTGCATGAATTATGCGGTTTATTCAAGTGTGCAGGTATTGCTATGGATGAAGTGAGGAAGAAACTATTCTCTATATCGCTGTATGGTAAAGCGGCGCATTGGTATAAATTACTGGATAATGGGGATTCTCTTGAATGGAATGATATTGTGCCCCGATTTTATTCTAAGTTCTATCCTCCAAGTGAAATTCACAAGGATCGGAATCGCATATATAATTTTTGGCCTCATGATGGAGAGAGTATTGCCCAAGCTTGGGGGAGATTGAAGTCTTTAATGCTCAAATGCCCCATTCATGAGCTTCCTGGTAATGTTATTATTGATAATTTCTATGCAAGACTTTCTTTTGAAGACAAGACCTTGCTGGATACTTCTTGTTCTGGATCATTCACGCGTAATAAGGAAGAGTTTAAAAGGGACCTTCTTAATCGGATCCAGGGAAAATGCGAAGGATGGGAGATCGACAAAGATAGAGAATCAGGTATAAATTATGATTACAAATGCGTTGAAGCTTTTATGGATACTGATAAATTTCGTAATATGAGTGCTACTTATGGTCTTGATTCTCAAGTTGCTGCAAATCTTTATAAAGCTTTTGCCTCTCATTATGAATTGCCTAAGAAGAATTTTGATAAGTATCATGAACCGTACAAAGATAAAATTGATTTATCTATTAATAAATGCGTTGTAGTTGAAACTGTTGATCATGTTAATCCTGAAGCTTATATTGAAAAAACTCCTTTCCCTGCTAAAATGAAGGAGTACTCTGTTATAAATAGTGCGGTTCATAAAAGTGAAAAGAAACCTATAGAACCTGAAGAACAAATAAAAGTTGAACCTGCTGTTGCAATAGTTAAAGATCTTGTGACTGAAAATTTGGAGGAAGGTCATATTATTTTCTGTGAAGATGCTTCTAATATTGTTTCACATCCTAATAAACCCAAGCAAGCTAGTGTTCCTATGCTATCTGTTAGAATTGGTGATCATTGCTATTATGGTTTATGTGATATTGGTGCAAGTATTAGTGCTATTCCTTATGAGCTTTATACGGAGATTATGCACGAAATTGGTTCTTGTGAACTTGAAGATATTGATGTGGTTATTCAGCTGGCTAATAGAGAAACTATTTCTCCAATTGGTATTGTTCGAGATGTGGAAGTTCTATGTGGTAAGATTAAATATCCTGCTGACTTTTTGGTACTTGGTTCTGCTGCTAGTGATTATTGTCCTATCATTTTTGGTAGACCTTTTCTAAATACTTGTGGAGCTATTATAGATTGCAAGAAAGAGAAAATTTTGACTAAATTTGCTGGTGAATCATATGAGTTTAACTTCTCTAAATTTACCAAAACTCCTTATAAAGCTGATTTGCCTAGTAATGATTTTAAAATGGAATAGTGTGCATCTATTGTTCTTGTTCCTAATAATCCTTTGCAGCAACATTTGGAGAATAGCAAGAGTGAAGTTTTTAGGAAAGAAAGAGATGAGCTTGAGGAAATTTTTCTTCGCCAACCTATTCTTAAGCATGATTTACCGGTGGAAGATCTGGATACAACACCGCCACCAAAGGAAGATCCTGTCTTTGATTTAAAACCTTTGCCTGATAATCTTAAATATGCTCATATTGATGATAAGAAAATATATCTTGTTATTATTAGTTCTAAGCTTACAGAGTTTGAAGAAGAAAGGCTATTGGAAATATTGAAGAAACACCGAGGTGCTATTGGCTACACTCTTGATGACTTGAAGGGGATTTCTCCCTCTATTTGCCAACACGCCATTAATATGGAAGATGATGCGAAGCCTGTTGTTGAACCTCAGCGTCGTCTAATTCCTAAGATGAAGGATGTGGTAAGAAATGAGGTATTACGACTTCTTGAAGCTGGTATTATATATCCTATTGCTGATAGTAGATGGGTTAGTCCTGTGCATTGTGTTCCTAAGAAAGGAGGAATGACTGTTGTGCCTAATGATAATGATGAGCTCATACCTCAAAGAGTAGTTGTAGGGTATAGAATGTGCATTGATTATCGAAAAGTTAATAAAGTTACTAAAAAAGATCATTACCCTTTGCCTTTTATTGATCAAATGTTAGAAAGGTTATCTAAAAATACTCATTTTTGCTTTCTTGATGGTTATTCTGGATTTTCACAAATTCTTTGTTAAAACTAAAGATCAAGAGAAAACCACTTTCACTTGTCCCTATGGAACTTATGCTTATAGACGTATGCCTTTTGGTTTGTGTAATGCTCCTGCTACTTTTCAGAGATGCATGTCTGCTATTTTTCATGGTTTTTACGAGAGTATTGTAGAGGTATTCATGGATGATTTTTCTGTCTATGGGAATTCTTTTGATAATTGTTTGCGGAACCTCGATAAAGTTTTGCAGAGATGTGAAGAAACTAACCTTGTTCTTAATTGGGAGAAATGCCACTTTATGGTTAATGAAGGAATTGTATTGGGACATAAAATTTCCGAGAGAGGTATTGAAGTTGATAGAGCTAAAGTTGAAGCAATTGAGAAGATGCCCTATCCTAGGGATGTTAAAGGTATTCGTAGTGTTCTTGGTCATGCTGGGTTTTATAGGAGGTTTATTAAAGATTTCTCCAAGATTTCAAAGCCTCTTACTAATCTTCATCAAAAAGACGTACCTTTTGTTTTTGATGACGATTGTAAGGAAGCTTTTGAAACTCTTAAGAAAGCCTTAACAACTGCTCCTATAGTTGAACCTCCTGATTGGAACTTACCATTTGAAATTATGTGTGATGCTAGTGATTTTCTTGTAAGTATTTGTTCTTGGACAGCGAGTAGATAAAAAATTGAATGTTATTCATTATGCTAGTAAAACTCTTGATGCTGCTCAAAGAAATTATGCTACTACTGAAAAGGAATTGTTAGTTGTAGTCTTTGCTTGTGATAAGTTTAGATCTTATATTGTTGATTCAAAAGTTACTATTCATACTGATCATGCTGCAATCAGATACCTTATGCAAAAGAAAGATGCTAAGCCTAGGCTTATTAGATGGGTACTTCTGTTGCAATAATTTGATTTACATATTGTAGATAGGAAGGGTGCTGATAATCCTGTTGCTGATAATTTGTCTAGATTGGAAAATATTGCTTATGATCCTGTTCCTGTTAATGATAGTTTTCCAAATGAACAATTGGCTGCAATAAAGGTGAGTTCGCGAGACAGTCCTTGGTATGCTGATTATGCTAACTTTATTGTTTCCAAGTACTTGCCTCCAACCTTTTCAGATCAGCAAAGGAGGAAATTCTTTTATGACTTGAGGCATTATTTCTGGGATGACCCACACTTATATAAAGAAGGAGTGGATGGTATTCTGCGAAGATGTGTTCCCGAATATGAACAACGGGAGATATTGAGTAAATGTCATGGTAGTGCTTATGGAGGACATCACGCCGGAGAAAGAACCGCGCAAAAGGTTCTACAATCAGGTTTTTATTGGCCAACTCTCTTCAAAGATGCAAGGAAGTTCATTTTATCTTGTGATGAATGCCAAAGGGTTGGTAATATCTCTAGACGCAATGAAATGCCGATGAATTATACTCTTGTTATTGAACCATTCGATTGTTGGGGATTTGACTTCATGGGACCTTTTCCCTCTTCAGAAGGTAACACTCATATACTTGTTGCTGTTGATTATGTTACTAAATGGGTGGAAGCCATACCTACAAAAAGTGCTGATGGTGAGACCTCTTTAAGAATGCTTTTAGATATTATTTTTCCTAGATTTGGAGTTCCTAGATATATTATAACTGATGGAGGTTCTCATTTTATTCACGGTGGTTTTAGAAAAACTCTTGCTAGATATGGTATTAATCATAGAATTGCTTCCGCTTATCATCCTCAAACTAGTGGGCAAGTAGAATTATCAAATAGAGAGATTAAATCTATCTTGCAAAAGACTGTAAATAAAACTAGAAAGAATTGGGCTAGTAAATTGAAGGATGCACTTTGGACTTATAGAACTGCTTATAAAAATCCCATGGGAATGTCACCTTATAAAATGGTTTATGGGAAAGCTTGTCATTTACCTTTAGAACTAGAGCACAAAGCTTATTGGGCTGTTAGAGAATTAAATAAAGATCCTAAACTTGCCGGTAATAAGAGGTTGTTGCAATTGAGTTCTCTAGATGAATGGAGAAGTGAAGCTTACGAAAATGCTAAACTCTTTAAAGAGAAAGTTAAAAAATGGCATGATAGAAGGATTATCAAAAGAGAATTTAATATTGGGGATAAAGTCCTATTGTATCGGTCTTGTCTCCGATTCTTTGCAGGGAAATTACTCTCGAAATGGGAAGGACCGTATGTTGTCGAGGAGGTGTATCGTTCAGGAGCAATCAAAATTAGCTCTCTCCAAGGCAATGCCACGCAAGTGGTGAATGGACAAAGACTCAAGCATTATATCTCAGGTGATTCCTATAACGTTGATGTTGATATTATTCGAGTGGAAACACCGGAGGCTTTCATCAAAGGACAAATTGACAGTCCGCCAGAACTCGACTTTGAATAGGTAACAGTACTGGTAATGAAAAGTTCGCAATTTACTTTCCGAGCAATATTTTTGCTGTTTTTGGAAAATATGAAAAATTACGAGATCGAAACGGAGTGGAAAAGACGCACGAGGGCGTGCCACCATAGGCCAGCGCGGCCTGGCCTGGGCCCGCGCCGCCCTATGGTCTGGCCGCCTCGTCGCCCCTTTCCGACTCTGGTTCGATCTGGTACTTTCCTTTTATCGAGAATTTTTTTGCTATATAATCCCCCGAACCCCTGGAGGTCCGTATATCGCTTTCTCGACGTGTTTTGTTTCGAGCTGTTTCTGCCAGGATCTGTTTTCAGTTTAGAAGCACCATGGTCTCCAAGAACAAGGGCAAGGAGCTTCCGGATGAAGACAATCAAGATCTTGGGTGGAAAGAAGAGGACAAGAGCGTCAAGGAAGAGGATGAAGAAGAGGTGGAGGAAGACTCGCGTGCACACCCGCGTGCTACCATCGCAAGCGTCAAGGTGGTGGACAACCCCTTCAGTGCAAACAAGAGCGCAAGGATTCGCACCGGAGGAGGGGTTCCACGTCATTACCTAGCTCCGAAGACATCTTTCTCAGGCACTCACCATCCCTTCTGTAATCTAATTTTCAATAATCAAATTGAAAGGATTCCCAGGGCAGCATTGCCTAGCAATTGGGATATAGATCGTTCTAACACTGCAGGAAGGACGAAGCCTGAGGGTGAAGAGTGGGGAAATAGCTCCAAAAGTTGGGACTCACCGTCGGACATACTTCTTAACCGCGTCGAGCACAATTCGGAGATGATTCGCAACCTCACGTACAAGATTGATGAGCTTCAGGAGCTTGTTGAGAAGCTTGTCAGGAATTCATCACCACCATCGCCGAAGGAGTAATTCATCATCGGTATTGGCATCCCCTTGGTTTGTTCCAAGCTTGGGGGAGTGCCGCGGTATCACATCATCACTACCTTTTACTTTTTACTGTCAAGTAGTGTCATATCATGAGTAGGGAAGTTATCATATAAGATGGGTTGCAGTTTGGAAGTATCTCTCCTTTAGTTGGTTGTCTATGTATCCCTTGGTGTGAGTTATCGTTATGGAATATCAATGAGAAGTCTTATCATTTACATATTGCACATCTTATTTTAGTTTGCAATCTCTATTATATGATTTACCTTGTTGTTAGTATTGGTATCACTTTGGGAGCATTGAATAAATCTATTTGGTTTTGGCAAACTTAGCATTGGTCAATAGCAACAACACTTTGAGGTTTAAGTAGACAAGAGAAATACATGTAGTTGTTTCATTGTCTTTCTTTCATGTTAGCTCATAGCTTATTCTTCTGAAGTTAAAACTTTTTGTGCTTACAAGGAAGATGCATGATTATCTCTATCGCATGTATATTTGTTTGTTTCCTTCAACTCTTATGCTTGCTAATTAACCTTGCTAGCCAAAGACTTGTACTGAGAGGGAATACTTCTCGTGCATCCAAACCTTAACCCAAACCTATGCCATTTGTGTCCACCATATCTACCTACTACATGGTATTTTCTGCCATTCCAAGTAAATACTTCATGTGCTACCTTTAAACAATTCAAAATATACTATCTCTTATTTGTGTCAATGTTTTATAGCTCATGAGGAAGTATGTGGTGTTTTATCTTTCAATCTTGTTGGGCAACTTTCACCAATGGACTAGTGGCTTCATCCGCTTATCCAATAATTTTGCAAAAAGAGCTGGCAATGGGATTCCCAGTCCCAAATTAATTAAACTAAATAGACACTCCTCCATGGTATGTGATTGATGGACGGCACCCGAAGGATTCGGTTAGCCATGGCTTGTGTAAGCAAAGGTTGGGGGGAGTGTCATCATCATAATAAAACCAAAATAAAAAGGCACTCCTTCATGGTATGAGATTGTTGGCAGGCACCCGAGGATTCGGTTAGCCATGGTTTGTGAAAGAAAGGTTGGAAGGAGTGCCACACAAAATAAAAATAAAATGGGAGCCGCTCTTTGAAGGTTGTCTGGCAAGGGGGTTAGAGTACCCGCTACCAATCGTTGACAACAACAAACACCTCTCAAAATGTTACTTTTATTCTCTTTATATGATTTCAAAACTGAAAAAGCTCTAGCACATGATTTAATCACTGCTTCCCTCTGCGAAGGGCCTGTCTTTTACTTTATGTTGAGTCAGTAAACCTATTTCCCTCCATCTCAAGCAAGCATTTGAGTTGTTGTGATCAAACCATTATATTGTGACTTGCTTCATCATGTCTTTATTCTTCCTTGTTTAGTACAAGTTTTATCTGAATGAATATAGCTTTGCAAGTTATCAATGATCATGAGGAGACTATTATGATTGAGTATGCAAGTTGTGCAATATAAACTTTAATATGAGAGCATTGCTCGTTAGATAAGTATAACCTGTTAATTGTTCTCTGACCAAGAACGAAGTTTGCCATCACCAACTATGATTTCTTATGCACCTTTATTTGTGATTACCTTATACTTGTTTCAAGTTGGGTTATATGAGGAAGTTGTTTACTAGAATGTCTTGTGTGAATGAATATGATGCTTCTTGTCCGTATTTTATTTATCGACTCTTCACTCCATAAACATGTGGTCCTGTTTACTGAGTTCAGTTTTGCTTGGGGACAAGCGAAGTCTAAGCTTGGGGGGAGTTGATACGTCCAATTTGCATCACTATTTTGTATCATAATTTGCTGTTATTCATTGATATATTTCATGTTTGGACACAATACTTATGTTATTTCATCTATTTTGCATGTTTCATCATTGTTGGAGGATCAAAAGCACCGGAGCCAGGATTCTGCTGGAAAAAGCACCGTCAGAACGCAATATTTTGGAAGATCAACTGTGGAAGGAAATTATACCAAAAATCCTATTTTTCCAGATGACGAAGGAAGCCAGAAGGGGGAGCTGAGAAGGCCCAAGGTGGGGCCAGACCACAGGCCAGCGCGGCCCATGGCCTGGCCGCGCCACCTTGTGGTGTGGGGGCCCCACAGCCCCTTTCGCCTCCTTTTCTTCGCGAAATCCTTCGTCCCGAAGACCTAAGCCACAGAGGGTACCTCACGAGGAGTTACAGCCGCCTCTGCGGGGCGGAGAACACCAGAGAGAAAAGAGCTCTCCGGCGGGCTGAGATCCGCCAGGGAAATTCCCTCCGGGAGGGGGAAATCGACGCCATCGTCACCGTCATCGAGCTGGACATCATCTCCATCACCATCATCATCATCTCCACCATCATCACAGCCGTCTCCACCGCTGGACATCGTCACCGCCGTAGCAATTTGGGTTTGATCTTGATTGTTTGATAGGGGAAACTCTCCCGGTATTGATTTCTACTTGTTATTGATGCTATTGAGTGAAACCGTTGAACCAAGGTTTATGTTCAGATTGTTATTTGTCATCATATCACCTCTGATCATGTTCCATATGATGTCTCGTGAGTAGTTCGTTTAGTTCTTGAGGACATGGGTGAAGTCTAAATGTTAGTAGTGAACTATGGTTGAGTAATATTCAATGTTATGATATTTAAGTTGTGGTGTTATTCTTCTAGTGGTGTCATGTGAACGTCGACTACATGACACTTCACCTTTATGGGCCTAGGGGAATGCATCTTGTACTCGTTTGCCAATTGCGGGGTTGCCGGAGTGACAGAAACCTAAACCCCCGTTGGTATATCGATGCAGGAGGGATAGCAGGATCTCAGAGTTTAAGGCTGTGGTTAGATTTATTCTTAATTACTTTCTTGTAGTTGCGGATGCTTGCAAGGGGTATAATCACAAGTATGTATTAGTCCTAGGAAGGGCGGTACATTAGCACAGGTTCACCCACACAACACTTATCATAACAATGAAGATTATTTAGCCGTATGTAGCGAAAGCACTAGACTAAAATCCTGTGTGTCCTCGAGAACGTTTGGTCATTATAAGTAAACAAACCGGCTTGTCCTTTGTGCTAAAAAGGATTGGGCCACTCGCTGCAATTGTTACTCTTGCACTTTACTTACTCGTACTTTATTTAACTGTTACATCAAAACCCCCTGAATACTTGTCTGTGAGCATTTACAGTGAATCCTTCATCGAAACTGCTTGTCAACACCTTCTGCTCCTCATTGGGATCGACATTCTTACTTATCGAAGATACTACGATACACCCCCTATACTTGTGGGTCATCACTAGTACACTCACGGTTTTCTTCATCACATCCATTTCCGATGCCAACCGCGCCACAACATCTGCCTCCCGATCCATCTTTCTCTTACGGCTTCTGTAACCGTACGGGTCATCGTTATAGGAGAACCCTATTTTCCACGGAATGTGCCCCATGCCTCGTTCACGTCCTCCGTGTTCAGGATTCCCGAGGGCTTTTGTCAGCGCGTCGTTCTCTCTGTTGAACTTGATCTTCCCCTCTTGAGCATCCCTCATTGCGTTAATAAGGGCTTGGGTGGGTTTAATTATTTTGCCCCGGTAAACACACTCCCCTGTCTCCGGGTGTAGCGTTTCCCCATGCCCGTACCACCAGCTTTTGGCCCTTGGGTCCCATCCCTCCGTACCTGGACGGATTCCTCGCGCCCTCAGCTCGTTCTCCATCTTCTCCCACCTAGGCTCCCAAAGGCGATACCCTCCTGGCCCCATAATATGATTGTACTCCTTCTTAGCCGCATTTTCCTTATTTTTTTCGATATTTGAATGAACTGCTTCGATTTCTTTTGCTTCACAAATTCTGGCCAATCATATTTCAGTTTCTCATATTGTCCTTTGAAATCCGGAGTCTTGTTCTCGTTGACATAGTCACGGGCTAGATTTTGCTTGAATTTCCGGAATGCGTCGGCCATCTTATGAAGAGCGAACTGTTTGACTAGCCTCCTCCTCTCCTTGTTTTCCTCAATCTTGTTACCCTCCTCATCGAATTTGTTGTATTCTGGAGGTAGAACGAAATGTTCCATAAGCTTTTTGAAGCAATCTTTTTTTGTTCTCGTATCGACAAAAGTGAAACCAATTCGTGCCTTCTTTGGCTCATTCCACTCCTGGACGGTGATCGAGACGTTGTCTCTATCAACGGCTCCACATTGGTTGATAAACTTGGTGGCGTTCTTGCGGGGCTCCAGCGGCCTGCCGGTTGCACTGTCGACAACCTCGATGGTGCATGTTTCTCCTTGTTTCATCGTCTTGGTTGCGCCACGCTTTGACGACGTACTCGATTGTTTCGACGATCCGGCCGAGGGCTAAAATAAGAAAGAGAGTCGCGCGCGTTGATACGTCTCCGACGTATCGATAATTTCTTATGTTCCATGCCACATTATTGATGTTATCTACATGTTTTATGCACACTTTATGTCATATTCGTGCATTTTCTGGAACTAACCTATTAACAAGATGCCGAAGTGCCGATTCTGTTTTCTGCTGTTTTTGGTTTCAGAAATCCTAGTAAGGAAATATTCTCGGAATTGGACGAAATCAAAGCCCAGGGGCCTATTTTTCCACGGAGCTTCCAGAAGACCGAAGAACACATGAAGTGGGGCCACGAGGTGGCGACACCACGTGGCGGCGCGGCCCAGGGGGGGCCCGCGCCGCCCTATGGTGTGGCCCCCTCGTCTGGCCCCCGACTCTGCCCTTCCGCCTACAAATAGCCTCCGTGACGAAAACCCCAGTACCGAGAACCACGATACGGAAAACCTTCCAGAGACGCCGCCTCCGCCGATCCCATCTCGGGGGATCCAGGAGATCGCCTCCGGCACCCTGCCGGAGAGGGGAATCATCTCCCGGAGGACTCTACGCCGCCATGGTCGCCTCCGGTGTGATGTGTGAGTAGTCTACCCCTGGACTATGGGTCCATAGCAGTAGCTAGATGGTTGTCTTCTCCCCATTGTGCTATCATTGTCGGATCTTGTGAGCTGCCTAACATGATCAAGATCATCTATCTGTAATTCTATATGTTGCGTTTGTTGGGATCCGATGAATAGAGAATACTTGTTATGTTGATTATCAAAGTTATGCTTATGTGTTGTTTATGATCTTGCATGCTCTCCGTTACTAGTAGATGCTATGGCCAAGTAGATGCTTGTAACTCCAAGAGGGAGTACTTATGCTCGATAGTGGGTTCATGCCTGCATTGACACCGGGACAATGTGAGAAAGTTCTAAGGTTGTGTTGTCGTTGCCACTAGGGATAAAACATTGATGCTATGTCTAAGGATGTAGTTGTTGATTACATTACGCACCATACTTAATGCAATTGTCTCTGTTGCTTGCAACTTAATATCGGAGGGGGTTCGGATGATAACCCGAAGGTGGACTTTTAGGCATAGATGCGGTTGGATGGCGATCTATGTACTTTGTCGTAATGCCCAATTAAATCTCACTATACTCATCATGATATGTATGTGCATTGTCATGCTCTCTTTATTTGTCAATTGCCCAACTGTAATTTGTTCACCCAACATGCTGTTCGTCTTATGGGAGAGACACCTCTAGTGAACTGTGGACCCCGGTCCAATTCTCTTTCTTGAAATACAATCATCGTAATATCGTTTCTACTGTTTTCGCAAACAATCATCTTCCACACAATACGGTTAACTCTTTGTTACAGCAAGCCGGTGAGATTGACAACCTCAACTGTTTCGTTGGGGCAAGGTGCTTTGGGGGTGTGGGGCAGGTTCCACGGTGGCGCCGGAATCCCTGGGGTTGCGCCGCACTACATCTCGCCGCCATCAACCTTCAACGTGCTTCTTGGCTCCGCCTGGTTCGATAAACCTTGGTTTCTTTACGAGGGAAAACTTGCTGCTGTGCGCATCATACCTTCCTCTTGGGGTTGCCCAACGAACGTGTGAAATACACGCCATCAAGCTCTTTTTCTCGGCGCCGTTGCGGGAGATCAAGACACGCTGCAAGGGGAGTCTCCACTTCTCAATCTCTTTACTTTGTTTTTGTCTTGCTTTATTTTATTTACTACTTTGTTTGCTGCACTAAATCAAAATACAAAAAAATTAGTTGCTAGTTTTACTTTATTTGTTATCTTGTTTGCTATATCAAAAACACAAAAAAATTAGTTTACTTGCATTTACTTTATCTAGTTTGCTTTATTTACTACTACTAAAATGAGTAATCCTGAAGTTGAAGTTCGTACGTTTAAGCAACGAGGGGGAGAATGTTTGAGAGATGCTTGGTATAGAATTAGCGATGCTCATAATAGATGCACTAAGAAGCACTCCACTATTATTTTACTCAGGAATTTTTATGTTGGTATCTCTAGTTGGAATAGATATGTTCTTGATAGTCTCGCAAAAGGTGACTTCTTAAGTACCCCTGCATTAGAAGCTAGTTGCATTATTGAGAGTTTATTTGGAATACCCTCTGTTGATAAAGTTAAAACTGAAATCTCTCTTGAAGATGTTATGAAAAAATTGGAAACCATAGAGAAAATTTTTCCAAGTATTGAAGCTAAATTGGAAATATTACTTGATAAAACTGATGAACTTGATAAATCCTTAGGAGGAATTGATGAAAGAATTAGTGTCCTAGGAACTAATGCTGTCCATGATGATCAAATCAATAGGATTGACGAACTTGAAAAAGCTATGGGAACCTTGGGTTCAACATTTTCTTCTCTTAAATATAAGGAGAAAGCTTATGTGGGTAAGGAGCAAAAGTTTATGTATGTCTCTAAAGTGCCTAGACCAAAGAAGTATTATTATAGGCCTAAAATTGACAAAGCCCTTAGTACCACTATGGATGGGGGAGCTCATGATAACGATGCACCACCCTTTGATAATACTTGATGCACACTTTACTGCGCCTAGCTGAAAGGCGTTAAAGAAAAGCGCTTATGGGAGACAACCCATGTTTTTACCTACAGTACTTTGTTTTTATTTTGTGTCTTGGAAGTTGTTTACTACTGTAGCAACCTCTCCTTATCTTAGTTTTGTGTTTTGTTGTGCCAAGTTAAGCCGTTGATAGAAAAGTAAGTACTAGATTTGGATTACTGCACAGTTCCAGATTTCTTTGCTGTCACGAATCTGGGTCCACCTCCCTGTAGGTAGCTCAGAAAATTAAGCCAATTTACGTGCATGATCCTCAGATATGTATGCAACTTTCATTCAATTTGAGCATTTTCATTTGAGCAAGTCTGGTGCCATTTTAAAATTCGTCAATACGAACTGTTCTGTTTTGACAGATTCTGCCTTTTATTTCGCATTGCCTCTTTCGCTATGTTGGATGAATTTCTTTGATCCACTAATGTCCAGTAGCATTATGCAATGTCCAGAAGTGTTAAGAATGATTGTGTCACCTCTGAATATGTCAATTTATAATGTGCACTAACCCTCTAATGAGTTGTTTCGAGTTTGGTGTGGAGGAAGTTTTCAAGGATCAAGAGAGGAGTATGATGCAACATGATCAAGGAGAGTGAAAGCTCTAAGCTTGGGGATGCACCCGGTGGTTCACCCCTGCATATATCAAGAAGACTCAAGCGTCTAAGCTTGGGGATGCCCAAGGCATCCCCTTCTTCATCGACAACATTATCAGGTTCCTCCCTGAAACTATATTTTTATTCCATCACATCTTATGTGCTTTTTCTTGGAGCGTCGGTTTGTTTTTGTTTTTGTTTTGTTTGAATAAAATGGATCCTAGCATTCACTTTATGGGAGAGATACACGCTCCGCTGTAGCATATGGACAAGTATGTCCTTGGTTTCTACTCATAGTATTCATGGCGAAGTTTCTCCTTCGTTAAATTGTTATATGGTTGGAATTGGAAAATGATACATGTAGTAATTGCTATAAATGTCTTGGGTAATGTGATACTTGGCAATTGTTGTGCTCATGTTTAAGCTCTTGCATCATATGCTTTGCACCCATTAATGAAGAAATACATAGAGCATGCTAAAATTTGGTTTGCATATTTGGTTTCTCTAAGGTCTAGATAATTTCTAGTATTGAGTTTGAACAACAAGGAAGATGGTGTGGAGTCTTATAATGTTTTCAATATGTCTTTTATGTGAGTTTTGCTGCACCGGTTCATCCTTGTGTTTGTTTCAAATAAGCCTTGCTAGCCTAAACCTTGTATCGAGAGGGAATACTTCTCATGCATCCAAAATACTTGAGCCAACCACTATGCCATTTGTGTCCACCATACCTACCTATACTACATGGTATTTTCCGCCATTCCAAAGTAAATTGCTTGAGTGCTACCTTTAAAATTCCATCATTCACCTTTGCAATATATAGCTCATGGGACAAATAGCTTAAAAACTATTGTGGTATTGAATATGTAATTATGCACTTTATCTCTTATTAAGTTGCTTGTTGTGCGATAACCATGTTTATCGGGGAACGCCATCAACTCATTGTTGATTTTCTTGTTTGTTGATATGCATGTTCGTCTTGTCTGAAGTAAGGGCGATCTACTCTGAGTTGAATGGTTTGAGCATGCATATTGTGAGAGAAGAACATTGGGCCGCTAACCGAAGCCATGTTCCATGGTGGAAGTTTCAGTTTTGGATAAACATCCTCAAATCTCTAATGAGAAAAGAATTAATTGTTGTTGAATGCTTAAAGCATTAAAAGAGGAGTCCATTATCTGTTGTCTATGTTGTCCCGGTATGGATGTCTAAGTTGAGAATAATCAAAGCGAGAAATCCAAATGCGAGCTTTCTCCTTAGACCTTTGTACAAAGGCGGCATAGAGGTACCCCTTTGTGATACTTGGTTAAAGCATATGTATTGCGGTGATAATCCAGGTAGTCCAAGCTAATTAGGACAAGGTGCGGGCACTATTAGTACACTATGCATGAGGCTTGCAACTTATAAGATATAATTTACATGATGCATATGCTTTATTACTACCGTTGACAAAATTGTTTCATGTTTTCAAAATCAAAGCTCTAGCACAAATATAGCAATCGATGCTTTTCCTCTATGAGGACCATTCTTTTACTTTCAATGTTGAGTCAGTTCACCTATTTCTCTCCACCTCAAGAAGCAAACACTTGTGTGAACTGTGCATTGATTCCTACATACTTGCTTATTGCACTTATTATATTACTCTATGTTGACAATATCCATGAGATATACATGTTACAAGTTGAAAGCAACCGCTGAAACTTAATCTTCTTTTGTGTTGCTTCAATGCCTTTACTTTGAATTATTGCTTTATGAGTTAACTTTTATGCAAGACTTATTGATGCTTGTCTTGAAGTGCTATTCATGAAAAGTCTTTGCTATATGATTCACTTGTTTACTCATGTCATACACATTGTTTTGATCGCTGCATTCACTACATATGCTTTACAAATAGTATGATCAAGATTATGATGGCATGTCACTCCAAAAATTATCTGTGTTATCGTTTTACCTGCTCGGGACGAGCAGAACTAAGCTTGGGGATGCTGATACGTCTCCGACGTATCGATAATTTCTTATGTTCCATGCCACATTATTGATGTTATCTACATGTTTTATGCACACTTTATGTCATATTCGTGCATTTTCTGGAACTAACCTATTAACAAGATGCCGAAGTGCCAGTTGCTGTTTTCTGCTGTTTTTGGTTTCAGAAATCCTAGTAAGGAAATATTCTCGAAATTGGACGAAATCAAAGCCCAGGGGCCTATTTTTCCACGGAGCTTCCAGAAGACCGAAGAACACACGAAGTGGGGCCACGAGGTGGCGACACCACGTGGCGGCGCGGCCCACGGGGGGGCCGCCCCGCCCCCTGGTGTGGCCCCCTCGCCCGGCCCCCGACTCGCCCTTCCGCCTACAAATAGCCTCCGTGACGAAAACCCCGCATCGAGAACCACGATACGGAAAACCTTCCAGAGACGCCGCCGCCGCCGATCCCATCTCGGGGGATCCAGGAGATCGCCTCCGGCACCCTGCCGGAGAGGGGAATCATCTCCCGGAGGACTCTACGCCGCCATGGTCGCCTCCGGTGTGATGTGTGAGTAGTCTACCCCTGGACTATGGGTCCGTAGCAGTAGCTAGATGGTTGTCTTCTCCCCATTGTGCTATCATTGTCGGATCTTGTGAGCTGCCTAACATGATCAAGATCATCTATCTGTAATTCTATATGTTGCGTTTGTTGGGATCCGATGAATAGAGAATACTTGTTATGTTGATTATCAAAGTTATGCTTATGTGTTGTTTATGATCTTGCATGCTCTCCGTTACTAGTAGATGCTCTGGCCAAGTAGATGCTTGTAACTCCAAGAGGGAGTACTTATGCTCGATAGTGGGTTCATGCCTGCATTGACACCGGGACGATGTGAGAAAGTTCTAAGGTTGTGTTGTGCTGTTGCCACTAGGGATAAAACATTGATGCTATGTCTAAGGATGTAGTTGTTGATTACATTACGCACCATACTTAATGCAATTGTCTGTTGCTTGCAACTTAATACTGGAGGGGGTTCGGATGATAACCTGAAGGTGGACTTTTTAGGCATAGATGCAGTTGGATGGCGGTCTATGTACTTTGTCGTAATGCCCAATTAAATCTCACTATACTCATCATGATATGTATGTGCATTGTCATGCTCTCTTTATTTGTCAATTGCCCAACTGTAATTTGTTCACCCAACATGCTGTTCGTCTTATGGGAGAGACACCTCTAGTGAACTGTGGACCCCGGTCCAATTCTCTTTCTTGAAATACAATCTCTTGCACATCTTGTTCTCATCGTTTTCGCAAACAATCATCTTCCACACAATACGGTTAACTCTTTGTTACAGCAAGCCGGTGAGATTGACAACCTCACTGTTTCGTTGGGGCAAAGTACTTTGGTTGTGTTGTGCAGGTTCCACGTTGGCGCCGGAATCCCTGGTGTTGCGCCGCACTACATCTCGCCGCCATCAACCTTCAACGTGCTTCTTGGCTCCTCCTGGTTCGATAAACCTTGGTTTCTTTCTGAGGGAAAACTTGCTGCTGTGCGCATCATACCTTCCTCTTGGGGTTGCCCAACGAACGTGTGAAATACACGCCATCACGCGTTAGTACACACATATTTATTCAAATCAGTTAGTTTGTATCACCAGATGCTCAATGTATATATATACCTCGGCGCCGGAGGTGGTTGCTACTTCCATTTGAAGATCGTCGTTTATCGACGTTTGTTCGGCATCATCTTGCTGACGGCCTTCATCTTCACCGTCAAGGTTCAGATAAGAAGAGATATCTTCTTCTTCTTGTTCGGTCGGCACATATAGAATATCGCCGTTTATGATGCCGAACATATGGTCTTCAGCGTCCGGATCATAGCTGGCCATAATCGGGTCAGCTCTATCGTCCGCCATATGTCAGTCCTGAAAACATGTAGTAAAAACAAATTAATTAAGTGAAGAAGGGGGCGGTGGCGGTGGCGAAAGGGCGGTGGCAAAAAGAGGGGGCCGGCGAGCTGGAAGGGGTGGGAGAGGGTGTCGCGGAAGAGCGTGAGACGGGGCGGTAGACGACGGCGTCACGGAGAGGGAGGCGAGGACAACACACATAACCCTCGCCGCCCCCTCTCGATCCCAAAAAAAACACCGCGCGTATACGGAGGGGGCGACGAGGGGCTCGCTCCCCCCTCCGTATACGCGCGCGGTGGTTAAGTTATTTTTGTTATTTTAAAAGTGACAAACTTTTGTTAAGTTATTTTAAAAGTGACAAATTTTTAAGTCAAATTTTGAGTTCTTTTAAAAGTGACAAAGTTTTGCGTTAATTATCAAGTTTTACGGTTTTTTTGTTAATTATCAAGTTTTAAGTTATTTTACCGTTTTTGTTAAACTAATTAACTAGTTAAAATTACAAAGAACAAAAAAACACAAAAAACACAAGTTTTAAGTTAATTATCAAGTGACAAAGTTAATTATCAAGTGACAAAGTTTTAAGTTAATTATCAAGTGACAAAGTTTTGCGTTAATTATCAACTTTTACGGTTTTTTTTTGTTAATTATCAAGTTTTAAGTTATTTTACCGTTTTTGTTAAACTAATTAACTAGTTAAAATTACAAAGAACAAAAAAACACAAAAAAAGAAGAAAAATCCGGCCGGCCCTCTCCCTCTCTCCTTCTCCTCCCTCTCTCTCTCTCTCTCTCTCTCTCTCTCTCTCTCTCTCTCCGGCGGCCGGCCTCTCCCACGCGCACGTCTCTCCGGGGGCCGGCCGGCCTCGAGGCGGGCCAAGAATCGGCGCGCGCGGCCAAGACCGGCGGGCCTCCCTCTCCCCTCGTTCGTGTGGCGCGCGCGTGGCGGCGCCGGCGGGGAAGGACGACGCGGTACGGGCGAAAAGTCGAGCAACACGGCGGGGAGCGTACGGTGGTTCGGCGCGCGGCGCGCGCGGCGGCAATCGGCGAGGCGCGGCGGCGAGGGGCGCGCGCGGCACGATCGGCGAGGGCGGCGGTCGGCGATGGAGCAGCCCGACGGCGTCCTGCAGTTCCTTCGTGCGCGGAGAAGAAGAGAATGGGGCAGCGGCGGTTCGGGCGCGCAAATTTATACTAAGCGACCTTTGGTCGCGGTTGGGGACCGGTACCTTTAGCCGCGGTTGGCCTCCCCAACCGCGACTAAAGGGTATTTTTCGCCGGGTTCAAGTTTCCCGCGGAAAATACCCTTTAGTCGCGGTTGGCGAGGCCAACCGCGACTAAAGGTATTTTTCGCATGTCTTTTCTTTTTCAAAATGTGAAAAGTACATATAATATATCAACAAATTCAGAAAAATAAAACTAATTCATTTCAAAATCTGAAAAATACAAATAATATATCAAAAAGTAAAGAAAAATAAAACTAGTTCATTTAAAAATTTTAAAAATACAAATAATATATCAAAAAATTCAGAAAATAAAATTAATTCAATTCAAAATCTTAAAAATACCAATAATATATCAAAAAATTCAGAAAAATAAAACTAATTCAATTCAAAATCTTAAAATACAAATAATATATCAAAAAATTCAGAAAAATAAAACTAATTCAATTCAAAATCTTAAAAATACAAATAGTATATCAAAAAATTAAGAAAAGTAAAACTAATTCAATTCAAAATGTTAAAAATACAAATAATATATCAAAAAAATCAGAAAAATAAAACTAATTCAATTCAAAATGTTAAAAATACAAATAGTATATCAAAAAATTAAGAAAAGTAAAACTAATTCAATTCAAAATGTTAAAAATACAAATAATATATCAAAAAAATCAGAAAAATAAAACTAATTCAATTCAAAATGTTAAAAATACAAATAGTATATCAAAAAATTAAGAAAAGTAAAACTAATTAAATTCAATATGTTAAAAATACAAATAATATATCAAAAAATCAGAAAAACCAATTTCTTCCCTCATCTGTCTTCCTGTCCCCGCTTCCCACCAGTTCTTCCCGGCCACCTCTGTCTTCCCATAAGTTCTCCCCGGCCTGTCTTCCCGCATCTTTCTTCCCGCCTCTTTCTTCCCGCCTCTTTCTTCCCGCCACTTTCTTCCTGCCTCTTTCTTCCCGCCACTTTCTTCCCGCCTCTTTCTTCCCGCCACTTTCTTCCCGCCTCCTGTCTTCCCGCTCCCATTTTTCCCGCCATTTGTCACTACATATATGTAGCCCGGCTTGGCCAGCATTATCACATCTCTACAATCTCTCATCACTCTCTCATGGCTTCCACCGCACCCACTCTAACCTACCAGCAGGTGGAGGAGCTTTGCGCCTCGAACTACCCTTGCCCACCGGGCTACATCATTCCCGCCGGCTGGAGCCTAAGCGCCGGCGACGTGCCGGTCCCTCCCGTCCCTCAGGGTACTGCGCGCCGGGCGGCCATCACGAACCACTACTACCTCGACCTCACGCCGGAGCAGCGGATGAATCCCCGCTGGCATCCCGATAACCAGCATACTTGGGATGCCTTCTTCATCAATCGGCGTGAGAGGGCGCTCGCCAGGTATGAGGAGGACGGTCTGCGTCCTGGGAACTTCCACGAGGCCGGCCGTCGGCTATGGTGGTACGGCCGGACTCTGCAGAGCGTCATGGACTACATCACGGCCGGCGATATCCCCCGCCTGTGCTACCCTCAGTTCGAGCCACGAGCGCCGCCCGACGACAGCGACGACAGCAGTGACGACGACGGCGGCAACTTAGAAGGCGACGACTACCAGTACAACGGCGGCGGCTATGAAGACTACGAGTATGCATATTATACGCCTAGGCAGGAGTATGACTAAATCACTCCAAATTTCATGTATCATCAGTGGTATCTCGAATCATTCGAAAATGGACACCAAACACATCACGGGTAATATAATTCACATGATCCATTCAACAAAGTTTGGTACAATAAATTATTACACATCATTTCTTTCCTTGTGTCCCTGCTTGCTTACGATTGTGCCGTATCCATGGAGCATCCTCATCATTTAACTTAATGCTTGGGTCGGTGTTCACTTTGAAGAGCGGAATTTCAGCAAACATATTATAATCTTCTGACATGTCTGTCTTGTCCTCCACTCCCACGATGTTTCTTTTCCCTGAAAGAACAATGTGGCGCTTTGGATCATCGCATGATGTATTGATCATTTTCTTATCTTTCCGTTTCCTCGGTTTGCTACTCATGTCCTTCACATAGAAAACCTGAGCGACATCTTTCGCTAGGACGAATGGTTCGTCAAGGTAACCAAGATTGTTGAAATCCACCATTGTCATTCCGTATTGCTGGTCCACCTTTACCCCACCTCCTATTAGCTTGAACCATTTGCACCGGAACAAAGGGACCTTAAAGGAGGGTCCATAGTCAAGTTCCCATATCTCCTCTATGTAACCATAATATGTGACCTTTTGCCCATTCTCGGTTGCTGCATCAAAGCGGACACCACTGTTTTGGTTGGTGCTCTTTTTATCTTGGGCGATCGTGTAAAATGTATTCCCATTTATCTCGTACCCTTGGAAAGTCATTATAGTCGAAGATGGTGTCTTGGCTAACATGTACAGCTGATCTACAACATCATTGTCATTCATTAAATGTTTTCTCAACCAACTGCCGAAAGTCTCCATGTGGGCCTTCCTAATCCAGGATTCAGGCTTCCCCGGGTTGTCCAAGCGTAAAATATTCTTGTGTTTCTCAAAGTACGGAGCCACCAAGCTGGAATTGGTCAGAACTGTGTGGTGTGCTTAAGTCATAGAATGGCCGTCCATACATATCGTTGATTTCCTTCCGATCGTGCCTTTCCACTTAATCTCCCCTCGTGCCGCGATCGAGGAAGACCAATCGGCTTAAGGTCAGGAACAAAGTCAACACAAAACTCAATTACCTCCTCATTTCCATAGCCCTTGGCGATGCTTCCTTCTGGCCTAGCACGGTTACGAACATATTTCTTTAATACTCCCATGAACCTCTCGAAGGGGAACATATTGTGTAGAAATAGAGAATGGAAATCTCTTCGACTAGGTGAACCAGGAGGTGCGTCATAATATTGAAGAAGGATGGCGGGAACACCAACTCGAAACTGACAAGACATTGGACCACATCGTTCTGTAACCGTGGTAGAACTTCTGGATTGATTAGCTTCTGAGATATTGCTTTGAGTAATGCACATAGCTTCACAATGGCTACTCGAACATTTTCCGGCAGAGCCCCTCAAAGCAATCGGAAGCAATTGCGTCATAATCACGTGGCGATCGTGAGACTTCAGGTTTTGGAACTTTTTCTCCGCCATGTTTATTATTCCCTTTATATTGGACGAGAATCCAGACGGGACCTTCATACGCTCGGGCATTCAAAAAAGATGACCTTCTCTTCTTTGGTCGAGCGTAGCCGGCACGACCTTGAAACCATTCGGATGCCGGTCATCGTGGTCTTTCAAACGTTCTTTGGTCCTGCCGTGCTTCCTTTGTATCATTTGTCTTCCCATACACGCCCAAGAAGCTTAGGAGGTTCACGCAAATATTCTTCGTAACATGCATCACGTCGATTGCAGAGCGGACATCTAGGACTTTCCAATATTCTAGCTCCCAGAATATAGATTTCTTCTTCCACATGGCTGCGTGCCCGTCAGCTCCCTTCGGAACTGATTGTCCGCCAGGACCCTTTCCAAAGATGACTTTCAAATCCTTGACCATATCAAATACCTCAGCACCAGTGCGCTCCGCAGGCTTCGGCCGGTGATCTGCCTTGCCGTTGTAATGCTTGCCTTTCTTTCTTACTGGATGAATTTTCGGAAGAAATCGACGATGCCCAAGGTACACGTTCTTCTTATAATTTGGCAAATGTACACTTTCAGTCTCATGTAAGCAGTGCGTGCATGCATTGTATCCCTTATTTGACAGTCCCGAAAGGTTACTAAGAGCAGGCCAATCGTTGATGGTTACGAAAAGCAATGCTCGTAGGTCAAATTCCTCTTCTTTGTGCTCATCCCACACACGGACACCAGGTCTGCCCCACAGCTGTAAAAGTTCATCAACTAATGGCCTTAGGTACACATCGATGTTGTTGCCGGGTTGCTTCGGACCTTGGATGAGCACTAGCATCATAATGAACTTCCGCTTCATGCACAACCAATGAGGAAGGTTGTAGATGCATAGAGTCACGGGCCAGGTGCTATGGCTGGAGCTCTGCTCGTCAAAAGGATTCATGCCATCTGTACTTAGACCAAATCTTATGTTCCTTGCATCAGCTGCAAAATCTTTGAACTCTCTGTCGATCTTTCTCCATTGCGTTCCATCTGCGGGGTGTCTCAACTCCCCGTCCGACTTACGGTCCTCTTTGTGCCATCGCAACAACTTGGCATGCTCTTTGTTCCTGAACAGACGTTTCAACTGTGGTATTATAGGAGCATACCACATCACCTTGGCGGGAACCCTCTTCCTGGGTTTCTCGCCCTCAACATCGTCACCAGGGTCATCGCCTCTGATCTTATAACGCAATGCAGTGCATACCGGACATTCATTCAAATTCTCGTATTCACCGCGCTAGAGGATGCAGTCGTTGATGCATGCATGTATCTTCAGAACCTCTAAACCTAGAGGGCAGACAACCTTCTTTGCTTCGTACGTACTGGCGGGCAACTCGTTATTCTTTGGAAACATATTCTTCAACATTTTCAGCAAGTTTTCAAATGCCGAGTCAGCTACACCTGCCTGTGCCTTCCATTTCAGCAAATCCAGTGTGCAACCCAGCTTTTTCAGACCATTATCGCATCCGGGGTACAGCGACTTTCTGTGATCCTCTAACATGCGATCCAAATTCTCCCTCTCCTTTTCAGTTTCGCAGCGTCTCCGTGCATCAGCAATGGTCCGACCAAGATCATCAACGGGCTCATCACGTGCCTCTTCTTCACCTTCCCCTTCACCTTCCCCTTCACCTTCAGCATCCTCCATGAAAGTATCACCGAAATGAGCAAGATAGTTTTCATCGATGAAATCATCCCCTTCTTCATCTTCTTCCATTATAACCCCTCTTTCTCCATGCTTGGTCCAACAATTATAGCTTGGCATGAAACCGTGCCGAAGCAGGTGCAGGTGAACTTCTCTTGAGGAAGAGTAACCCTTCTGATTCTTACAGTCAACACATGGGCAGATAACAAAACCCTTCTGCTTGTTCGCATTAGCCACTACGAGGAAATCTTTCAAACCCGTAGTGAACTCGCCAGAGAGTCGGTTACCGTACATCCATTGCCGATTCATCTGCATTATTATAATATAAAATATATAATTAACCATCATGCATTTGTTAAACTAACTAGCTATAAACAATAGAAATTAAACAATGAACTACACACATGCATATTTTATCAATGACACACATGCATGAAAGGTTCAAGTTGCTAACCGCGATCGAGGAGGAAAAAATAAATGAGGAAGCTCAAGTGTGGCTCCAACACTTCATATCATGTTTGTTTCATGCTCTTGGGGCATTTTATCAAACACCTTGTGTGCATAAGAGGAACCAAAAACAAACCTACACCCCCTTGTGAAGCTTGTGAAGAGAAGTGGCACCAAATAGCTAAGTGCTGTGAGCTGAGGCCCTTTTATAGGGATGAGCCTTTAGTCCCGGTTGGCCTGGCCAACCGCGACTAAAGGCCTTCGGGCCAGGTCTGAGGAAATGCCAACCGCGACTAAAGCCCCTCCCGTCCACCAGCTGGCCAGCGAGCGCGCTGGGCCCATGTCTTTAGTCGCGGTTCGGCGAACCGCGACTAAAGACCCCATTAGTCGCGGTTCCTATATTTTGGCGACTAATGGGGCTGGACGGAAGATCATTTTTCTACCAGTGATATTGGTGCTAGTCTTGCTTCCTGTCACCTGACTACCTGACTACTTCTAAGATTTTAACCAACGTGTGAGAAGTAGGAGTTCAAGTAGTAGTGTTTTTCATGCTGGAACAGTTATGTGTATTTTAGTACTCATATCCATAATAATTGTCGCATCTTTAATTTAAATTTAATCAAGTTTGAACTAAAGCCTCAACATTTATTATGAATCGTAGGGAGTATGTCTTTGACTCTTCAACCAGTCATACTCTTGCATCCGTTCCGAGTGATGCTGTTTATATGTACGGTTCAATGTGCAGCGGCTGGTCGTGAATACGTCTCAATTCATTTTGAACGATTTCTTGCAAGGGCCTGAAGTTTGAACTGAATCCAATAAATATGACTCTTTTACTGCAATTGTGCAATGTTGGGCTATATTTCACAAGACAACTAGTATCATGTTCCGAGATCACCGCCGGTCTTCATGTATGATGGGTTTATTCTTGTTGTTGTTATCTGTTGGTGTGATAGTACCTTCAACGGCGGCGTCTTTGACAACCCCTTCTTTTGATCCTTCACGAGCAAGATCTTCATGCTGGTATGGCGATGCTAGCGCGACTTCTTGCCTAGATCTGGGCAGCGACCCTTTTATATGCTTACCGCTATTTCCAATCTCTATCGTACGAGGCATTCTATTGTTGCGGCTATTCAAATTGTCCTTTACAGGTCTTTACATGTACTTTAGTGGGTGAGTTTTCGAAGCTATCCATCGCTACGGCTGTGACGAGAAGTTTGAATCTTATGATCATAGTTGTATTTTTCACTTTTTCAAAGTTTTTCTATGTCTAAGGGTTCAATTATCCTATTATCTTGGTGTAAACATTGTTTTCTTTATCTAATATAAACATGATTAATTCTAAAAATGTCACACAAAAGATTTGAATTAGGTAAAATCATAGCAACCATATCATACACATTTGGGGCAAACTGGGTTTCATGGCTTTGCACTCAACTGCATGTCTTTTGTGCGTGGTGGTTTGTTGTTACCATCTCTGTGTAGCATCAAGTCTTTTTTTTGATAGGAGTGTAGCATCAAGTCATGTCAGCTTTATTGTGTATTCTGCACCTGAAGCCCTCTCATCAAAGATCCAGTTTTAGCGAATTTTGTTTGTAACTCAGAATCAATTCTTGCGATTATGGTTTTTCTTGTTCTAGGTGGGGAGTGTGGTGGCCATCAGAGGGCCGCGTGCATCACGGTCAGTTGTTACGAAATTGCTGGTGATTTGGATCATCCCATTCAATGCGAGGTCTTTTGCATCATATTTGTGAGTTTGGGTATGTCGGAGTAGCGTTACCCTATCGAGTTCGCCGATGAAGGCGAGCATGGGGGTTTTGTTTCAGATTCGTTGGTGGGAGTTTTTCACTTAACATAGTTACCCGTCAAACTACTCACATGCAGATCATGTCGCACAAATAGAGTGGACATACCCAAATGGCTTAATCCCAATTGAGATCCGTATCTAATGAATGGTGGCGTTAGGACTCTGTTCTATACTAGTGGCTCTAGGGCCCACTATCTAGTTGCCTTTCCTCAAACCTTCCCCATTTCCCATGAGATATAACTCCATCTCTATCTAATCCCCTTCCATCGTTTTCTCTCTCAAGCACCTTCTTCATTTCCCCTCCCATGTCTTCGTTTGTGGAGGCAATTGTGTTGACCAAGGTGGAGAGCTGTCGCGAAGCAAAGCTGGTGAAGCAGCGCGATGAGCGCAGATAGGGCAAAAAGAGGATTGAGGATGTACGTCAATAACATGCCTACACGTTTCTCCGACAATGCAGTGCGTTTAGCCCCGCCTCGTCCTCTTCCAATGGCTCAACATTCCTCCTCCGAAAAAATTGTGCTCTATTTTGGGGTGCTTTAGCGGTCCTTCATCATGACATGGTGCTCTATTTTTCTGAAAAATTGTTGAAAGCTCTATACTCTCAAAATATGTGGAAGCCTTAATTCCTCAAAGATTAGTTTTCCCAAAGTTTCTTTTCACTTTTTCCTGAACGTTTAATTTTTGGAAAGTTGCTTGTATCTTTCTAGAAGTTTACTTTTCTGAAAGTTTCTTAAAACAAGATTCTGAAAGTTTAATCACCTAGAAGTTCTCTATAAAATACTAGTTGAATGCCCGTGCTTCGCCACGGCCCATATCTCCATTCTGAATAAGGGTTTGTTTTCTGAAAATTTAAGCTTAGTAAACCTGGTCCGAACTTTTAAGAAAATGTACCAACCACTATAATTATATATATATAATATAGAAATATATTTCATGATGTATCTAATGACATTGATTTTGTGTCGTACATGTTAATTATATTTTGTAAAAATCTTGGTCAAAGTTTACAAGTTTGACTTTTAAAGAATAATATAAGGCTTATTCATTAAAATGGAGTTAGTATAATAATTGTAAAAGTACACTTGTATGTACCATTAAGCCACAAAATATTCGAAAAACTCATAAGGTCCCACCTCGTTTGGAGTTATGGATCTTAGGGCATCTCCAACGGGGCGACGCATATTTATGTCCGTTTGCATCGGGCACGGACACAAAAAACGTCCGCATGTCCGCATGCGTCTGCTCCTTCTCCAGCGGGTAGGAGAGAGGGGGCTGCATGCAGACCAAACGGACGCAAACGGACGCGCGAACGCGTCTGCACAGACGCATTCCTGGCGCATATTTGGTCCATGTTTGCGTCAGGACGGGCTGCGGACGTTTTGCGTCTAGCCGCTGGAGCGCGTTTTTTGTCCGCGCACGTCCTTTTGCGTCGCCCCATTGGAAATGTCCTTATGTTACTTTACTACTCCCTCCAGTTCAAAATAATTGTCTAAAAATAGATGTATGTTGAACCAGAGGGAGTATTATACAGAAAGGCTGGACAAGATCTATTCTCTATATATTCTCCTACCCCCACCAAAATAGAGAACATACATGATAAGCCAACGGTGAATGCAACTCAGTGAATTTTACCAGGTGATAGGTTTGTGTGCCTAAAACCACTTTCTCATCGGCAATTTGAAAACAATGTTTCTGCTCCTTGAATGCTTCATCAGTAAATTGAAGTTTTGCTGGCTCATATGTAATACTTCCAGATTCAAATCCATGCTTAATGTCCGCTATTTCTTGTTGACATTGTTGCTCGTTTTCTAGTTGCACACCTAATTAGAAGGACAAGCTTAATTCAGTTTTTCAGGGAGAGGGGACATGAAGTTGAAGAACTTTAGTTCAACAAAGATTGCATGGTCATTAAATCAGACGAATAAGTGTTTCGATCATCATATTTACAAGCGGATAAACAACGAAACCAACCACAAAGGAATTCAACAATCTCCACTCATTATATTGTAGTAGTATGAGTTACATGGCTATGATATCAGCGATCTGAGAGAGAGAATAGAGGCATGAAAAGTAGATAATAAATTGCCTTGCAAAACTATACAAAGAAAAGATCAACCCATTGCAACACTCTTTTCCTCTTTTTTTGACACAGTTTCTTTATGACAAAGAACACCCGTTTCCTCTTATTTCGAAGAGTGAACTGGAAAGATCAACGCATTGCAATACCCTTTTCCTCTTATTTGGTATAGTGAGCTGGATGAACATGCCCTCATCTTCCCCATGTTAACTGCATGCAGGATATACTATTCACATGACCAAGTAGCTTAAACAGCTGCTTGTACTCTAGTGAACATTAATATGCAATTTTTATAATTACCTAAGTAGTTCCAAAAAAGCTGGACAGTTCAGCCATTGCTGATCTCTAGCAACCAATTGTCAGGTTATAAATGCAAAACTAATCATATCTATGATGAAAATATAATGCATGAGATTATGTGCACTTTTGAACTCACATACATGAGATATCCATCTTTGATACGAATCATAGCTTTGCTCCTTCTATCTGAAGATTAAGAATATCATTGAGTGGTTATCAACCTTGATTTTTTCTTCAGATAAAAAAATGAGCGACAACCTCAAGATAAATGCAGTCAATCATGTTGCAGATATCACCATAGAAAAATAGATTTGAGTCTTGAAATAGATGCTTATCATTTAGGACTGGTAAAATTCTAAAATACAAGGGAAACCACCTAATCAGTGCAACAACTTATCAATTTGGCAATTCTATGTGTGAAGACTCTGACATGTGAATTTATAAGCACAAAGTCGAACATGTAGATCTATATAGCTAATGAAGGAAACATAAAGCATAGCACAAGATGCTAACCTGTAATGCAAAGAGATACAATAAATTCCTTCGTTTGTTGGACAAATTTGTTCTTAAATGCAGGTCATTGGCTATCTCCAAAGTAAGGGGCCTGATTTCTGAAGGCCCTTGTCATTCAAAAGCCTGCTTCTGATTAATGATTGATTTAAATAACTTCTTGAACTCAATCCATTATTATAGATTAAGGCTGCAACATGTATCTGTTCAAATACATGTCAATAGGCAGAGGAAGACATCAAACTTGAAGAAAATGCGGCAACCTGTGGTCGAACTGCAGGGGAAATGCAGGCTTCGGCTGCATTGTGCAGGGACCTGGAGGCCATGGCCGCAGCATGCAGGGTCCTGCAGGCCATGGCCACAAACATGCAAGACGACGCGGGTGTCAGCGTTCCGGCATGCAGGGAATGTGCAGGCGGCGGCCGCATCGTGCATTTTTAGTGCGGGTATCGGTGTAAATTCACAATTGCCCAAAGGCACAAATTCACCTCCGACCATATCTAAAAATTCACGATTGCATAACTAAACATATATAGCACAACTCATAATGGAGGATCTTTTTTCCTTGACTAGTACAAATGCCCGTGCGTTGCCACGGCACCTCAAATTTATTACTTATCCTACATGTAAATATGATGCGCGTGAATAATCCCAATGTGGAGAATATGCAAACAAAGCCACATTTTTAGCATATATTTCTAATAAATAAATTAACTGCGAAAATTTTCACAAGGGTTGGCAGTTTGGGTTACTCAAACTATATCCCTCCCTTCCGCTTCTTCTTTCTCATAGAGCAGAACATTTCAAAAACATAACAAAGATGCATCTTTCACTCTTTTCATTTCCACGAGATCCTCAATTTCACCTTTTTTTAAAACTATGTCAATAATGTGCATCTTATTTTTCTCACTCCTACAATATCCAAATTGTAATTTATAGTCACACATGCTGCCAATGTGCCACTCACCGGCTGTGCTCTGATGTTTTCTCCAACTCTAGTAAACTGTTGCCAATGGCTTCAGAGGGATTGTAGCAATCATCACCCCACTTTCGACAACAATAATCATTGTGACATTTCCATTCACGCCTCACGGGTCTGAATACCAAGCAATTTTCAAAAATAATTTTCAAGGTTCAAAACCCACAAAGGATACTCTATTTTCCTCTTGTATTTTCTAATTGTAGCGCAAAAACCAATGGTTCAGCTCATATGGAACATTCTAATTCAGTTCTAATTAAACTAACTCATAAAATAATAATATAACATTATTTATTATGCTATTTTATTTCTTATATCATAACCGTCTATATATATATATATCCAAATACAAACTTAGATTCGTTTTATTGAAGATAACTTCATTATCTCAAATAACGGTTACATATTTCATCAAGGTAACAAAATAATAATAACTTTAACGGTGCCGGCCACCATGAGCATGAGCACGAGTTCTTGGCCAGCGACCTCCACAACCATCGCTGGTGTCGGCCGGCTATCCCCATCAATACAAGTGTACAACTGAGCTCAATTTTTTTTTATCTCTCTCCTTCCTATCAGCAACTCAGATGCTTACCTATTCCCTGTATAATATTTATTCTCAATCTAATGGAAAATAGAATAAGAATGATAAAATGGCAATTCAATGCAAATAATATTCATTGCAAATACAGCGTCCCAAACCATGTAATGGATTAATCTGTCACCTGTGTGCTATCCCCATCTTTCTCACATTCCTTCTCTTCAACATCATGCTCCATCACTTCCCCTATTTAAAAACAACACATTAATCAACATCCCAAAACACGAGTGGGAGAAAACATGACTGAATTTTGAAAAATTTGTCTACAAAGAATCCTACTGAAATGAACTGGATTTAACACAAGCATCCAACTGGAAGTAAACATATCTACTACCTCCGGTCCTAAAAAAATCGACGCTCCCACCTGCCTAAGCACACGCACGCGCAGTTCTCCCTCTGCATCAATTAAATTCAACCGGAGGGAGTATGTTTCATTTTAGTTTGGATAGTGACAAAAGCTGGAAAAGTTCAGTTTGTTGGTTGAGAATTCTCTAGCATGGCTAACCGTAGCAATAACACTAACACCGGGCACGGCACAATAAGCTTTTCTATAAAATAAAACATAAGACAAAATAAAATGATCACACGGCTGAATAGAGAAGTGTCACCATCCTGATAGACATAGAAGACAAATGTTCAGCACAATAACAACCTAGATGTAGCGCACCATTAAAAGGCCATTTGGGTGTAATTTCATGAGTGTCTACTAATGTGAAAGCTTCAAACATGGTTTGAGCAGAATCCATGCCCTTTAATTTACGTTCGAAAGATAAACTGGCGGTGTACTTGTGTCACAGCCAAATAATATAGTAGCAATAAAGAAAAGAAAAAAATGCTGGACCAGTATGATATCCGCAAGAAAAGTTAAGTGCTGCTGCATAATAGACCACTTAAGTAAAATAAGCTGTCACCAATGTTCGGGAGCACCTAGGCCGTTTCGCCCCAATCAAATCATGTGTATAATGAAGAACGAACAACTGGCAGGGAAAGAATTGAGGCTGCATGTATACCTTTGGATTAGATCTAGAGGAAAATTCATGGCGAAGCAAGCGGTTGCGACGGTCTGCTCCTGACAGCGAGACAACAAAAAAAAATTTAGATCACAACCAACACTTTTGTTCGGAACATTTGTACTCTAAATAATAGAAGGAGAGAGAACTGGAGATCTAAATTGCACTATTTGGAAGGATAAAGAAATGTTTGCTTCAAATCAAATTAGCTAGCTAAGGCTTCAAAAACCACATACTGATCTAGCATGGATCTAGCAACCACCAAAGAACATTTGAGAAAAGAAAAATTGAGAAGCTGCAGACCACTTACTCGCTACCGATGAAAGAGACAACTATGAAATGCTCAAACACATACCTCATGGTCTCTAGAAATCATTGGTTATCTGCGTATCTATGTGATGGTACAAAGGAAGCATGATAACTGTACAGAATGAGTAATCATCTGCTATTTAGAGTTTCTGTCAACATGCGTCCATGCTTATTCTACTAAATGTGCTGAAACGGATGATGTGGTTCCAAAATACTGAATCAACAACAATGTTTTCATTACTGTCATAGTCTGCTATACTTCTGAAAGACTGGACCATGTTTATCTGCATGAAGAATAATGTATTAACAAGACTCAAGAAATACATATTTGTGCGACACTATCTCATCTCACGTTAATGATATATTTGATCATGACTACACTATATTACAGCCACAAGAAATGCAGTGTGCACTCAGATTTCCTCCATCAGACACACGTATGTCATCACTGAGCCTGACATGAGGAACCTCTGCTACTGCAGCAACGTTAGCCGTATTCGCTTCCTAAGATGCCCCGGATTCCTTGTGGAACTACCAATGAGTTATCAACATAAGAAGGCATGGAATTAGTTCACGTATTGAGCGTGGATAGGTTTTGATGCATCAACCAAGCGGAATTTGAACTTTCGAGCTGAATTAGTTCAGTGTGAATGGGTTTTCACATCTGATGCGTCAACCATGAGGAATCTGAACTTTCGAGCTCACCTTCCTCAGGATGAATCAGTTATTTCCTCTAGGCCTTTGTATAGTGGTTTCGCTTGAGAAGCGAACTGAAGATGATCCATTGAGAAAAAAATATTAACATATTAACTAAATGTTGCATTAATGCAGTGACCAACACGACAACTGAGCAAAGATACAGACTTTAACGCATCAATAATTCTAAAGAATAAGTCCCTCTTACATCAAGTATGTGAAGCAAGCTACAACCAAATTGCAATAGGCTTTCTAGTACGAAATGCATCATGGAGCATGAAACTAAATAATGGGCATGATCAAATTACGGCTGGTCTATGGTGAGCAAGTACTTCAGATAATAGGTTTGAAAATTTTATGTTCACTTATTTTCAAGGAACATGCACAAACAAGAATATTCAATTATATCAGAACAAATATATCTTGAGAAGAATGCTATCCTCTTGCAATATTAACAACCAAAACATGCATTTTTAGTCGAAGAACAAATTTATCTCCCTTTCAATGTATTGAACTAAATGCTAACAAAGGGATTTGTTCAACAAAATTAGGTGATACAAAGTGACAACCCTTAGGCTCATCTGTTGTCCATGAAAGCGAGAAATATCAAAATATTTTCATCATCAATAAGCACTTCCTGTACTATTTGAATAAAATGATCTTCTTTGGCATGTCTTCTTTTCTTATCATCAAAAGATCCATGCATCAACCAATATATAGCAATATAGTAGACCATTTTGACTACTTAATCTACTACTACCAACTTGCCGACTAAGAAACAGAATCACATCCAAAGATTTTGCTATTCACCTTTGTTCTCAGATTGAAAGGGAGTTTGCTTGTAACCATATCTGTTCTTTAATTCCGGATGCTCCTTACTGATCCTGATGGCTATCAAATCACATCCTGATGGCTATCAAATCACAGAGCAAAAAGACAATTAATTTAGAGAGCACAAATAAAATACAATCAAATTTAGTGCCGGATCATGTGTTCTCCGGACGATGACCCGCCCAGCTAAATCAAAATAAGTGAAAAACTTCAATCAAACACTCAACTGTAAAAACCACCTGTTGATGCTGTCGTCGAGGAGAACACTGCTTTCCCTGCGGAACAACTCACACAAAAAGTGCACCTTGGTCCACTTCAGCTAATTTCGTGCTATAACCTGCACACAAAAGGCAACTTAAACTAAGAATAATTTTGGAATGAACCATCATCAAATTCAGTAATCATGTAGTACTAAATACTAAAAAGCAATGAAGTCGCTAAACTGCACTTAACATCAAACTTCACTAACCATATGTATAAGGCTTCTACCCGTCCGAGCAAAATGATTCCAGGTCCATACTCTATACTCTTGAGATCAAACAAAACCATCTTATCTTATCCAAAATTTACTGTGTGTCTCGTACATCTGGGACGCGATGAAGCTGAACTGGAACATGTATTGGGCCTGATGGCTGAGAGGTGCGGGACGTTGGGCGGATCTGTACTGAGCTCTCGAGCTCCTCCACCAATGGATAAGATTCCATCTGGTGCATGAAAGAGGTAAACTCATTACCAAGTTTTGGTGTTTGCCGACTAAGTAATATAGTTATATTGGATCAGTGAGGTACAAACACCCATTAATTAGTAGAGGTTGGAAAATTCCATCACCTAGAAATCAAAGAAGGAAGCATGTAAAAAACAATGGAGCATATAACCAGCCAACAACATTATCAGCACTGATGGAGAACCGGCAAAGTAACAAAATAAAATAGATACTACGCATAACACATATTCAGCTTTTGAGAAAAACAAATGATGTCATTTCTGCCTCACCTTTCTTAGTTCCTCTACACGGATAGCCATAAGAGGGGTGATCTGATTCTCAAAATTGGGCGAAACACTACAGACTGTACATAGGGTGGGCGATATCATTCTCAAAATTAGGTTATTTGTGGCCATGATAAGCAGAACAGGGCCTTACCTTTTGCTGAAATTTCACTTCCCATTCTTAAATCATGTGATTATGAGCTAATACTAAATTTTAAATAGACACATAAATTTACGTATAGATTGGCAGATTGCAATTACATGTTAAGGATTCCAAAACACATGTACTTCTTTCTGTGAGTCCAGGTTTTTTTAATTTGTTTTCAAGCACCGTCTTTCACCCAATATTACTGCATTGACATGCAATTAACTGTGTGGTCTGGTCTAAAATCCCAGTGGATGGTCCCAACAAAATACAGTTTAGTCCACACATTTATTTCATTAGTTGTCTTCGAACATCAAGACATTATGTGGTGTCTGTATAATAATTCAAGCACAAAAAGGGAGTGTTTAGTAGACACAAAATCTGAAACCTGCTAAATTTGTCTTGGAAAAATGAAATACCTTTCAGAAAGAGCTAGACATGTATTCACCCTTACCATTCTTCTTACCATTTAAAAAAATGTCATAGATAATGGAGTGGAGGAGAGTAGTGTACCACTTGGTCTGGGGTGCTACCAAGCACCTAATGCTCTACTGTATTGAAGCTCTCAATTTATATAGTAATAGTACATAAGATGTTTGAAATCCCCAGGCAGAAACTACCATATCAGAACAGAATGAGGCACAAGAAAACTCTAGCGTGTTTAACATACTAATCAAGGAGCTTACTGAGTGCAGCCCAATAGCTCAAAATTGACCTTATCATCACCATCTTATCACATATACAAGTCTTATCACATATACTTGTGAAACACAGATTAAGTGTGCTAATTTTCACCCAAAATCAGGTGATTGTTTCAGATATAAAGGTATATATGTGTGAGACCAAAAGATGACAGCGTTTTCCATGCTTCCAACCATGTGTCTTTCAAATGAATTAGTTAAGACGCAAGAAGAAACAACAGATAATATTAGTTTTAGGCAGTAGAACAAGTGGGCATTACCTATGTTTCGTCCGCCAACTACAGAGGTATAGTTTCAGCTGGATGCTTAGTCAGTAGCAGCTGAGTGGATGAGGACTCGACATCTGGGCGCAAATACACAGAGGAGGATGGCGTCACGGAGGTGAGAAGAAGGCGGCGTGGTGGCTGTCCTGCTGGCCGGGTCTTGGCCTCTGCCCTCCTTCCTCCGCACTGCTCTCCTCTCCCAGCGTCTTCGCGTTCATCTTGACCTCCCGCCTCCAATCTGACTGATGCCAAAATGGTTCTCCCGGTCATGCTCCTGCAATTGACGAGATGGAGGTTAGCCCCTTGGAAGAGTTCAGGCCGCCGCATGTTCAGCTCCTTTCATGAAGCCGCCGCCATCCCCGTTCATCCTCGGGTCCGCAAACACCGCAGAACCCTCCGACACGCACCGTTGCAAGGGATTGAGGATGGGTAGAGAGATGGGCATGTAGAGAGAGACAGAGGAGCGAGAATGTACCTGAGTAGGCAGTTGCATCTGACGCCGCTGCACCATGAATGGAGAGATGGAGAGGAAAAGGGGAGGGGACGGTGACTCCTGGTTGGGGGCGAGACGGAGCCGAGACCGGCAGCTGCTGCAGAAAGACGACGGGACGGTCGGCGCCTCCTCGCCGACCTCGGGCTTCCTCCGCGCCGGGCCGCCGGCGATTCCGTCGCCTGTGGATCTGTAGGCACGGAAGGGGAGGGGCGTGCGCCAGGGAGATGTTTGGGATGGGGCGGGATTAGAGCGAGGTGGGCGCGTGATTTAGGGACCGGCGAAACGGAGTTGTCCACGGTGCGGAACGGGAGTACGACCACGACGACCAAAGGATTTGACGTATTGAGAGTTGGCAGAATAAGGAACATGTTCCTCCTTTTTAAGTAGTGTAGATGTAGAAGTCATGCAACTTCTGAAATTTCATACAATTGACTGAAGTAATAAGAACAAATATGATTGTCCTTCATATAATTACTAATTAAAGCAATCAGACAACATATATAACACATGGAACAAAGATGGTTACCTGATGACTGCAAATAATTAGCTAAATATCAATCATGCTATGCAACATGCAGACCATCACTGGGTACCATATGCCTGTGAGATTGGGATGGAAATCCTTCCGTGCCTTTGTATTGTCATGCCTCGGTCCAGCAGAGTAAAAAACCATTGTTTAGAGTGGAAATCCAATTCAATAGTGGTCAAGCAATATTACAGCCCAGCTTCAAATGCTACTTACGTTTCAAGAGAAAAATACCTAATGGATTTTGCTTGTTTAGAACATTTTGAAGCGACATACGAGAATAATGAAGAGCATATATTCCCTCCTGCCTGCACAAGATGAATGTGCTAATGAGTACATGCTCAACTAAAAATAATTAAATAATGTTCCTCAAACAACAAATCCAAGAGCTAATTACTTTGCTGGATTTGAAAAATATATGCTTCAGCTTCCAAGTTCTATACTGGAGCAATGGACCACACAAGTAACCAGAAATTTAGCTGCCAATATACAAATACGAAGGGTGTCTAATGCTGGCAAAGGGAGGTGCGATACCTGCAATTAGCCAGAATTATTATACAAAGCCAAAACATCAAACACCTTGAAGGCGCTGAACCATGTGTGATCAAATTTCAGTGGCAGCATGCCAATAGTCTTCGCGGGTGCAGCGACAGGTGACTCGCTGTCTTTGCTGGAGGCAGCAGGTGGCGGCATCGTCTTTGCGGGCGCGGCGACAGTTGGCGTCGTCGTCTTTGCGGGTGCGGCGACAGTTGGCGGCGTGGTCTCCACGGACATGACAAGAGAAATAGATAGTGAGAACTTGAAGTAGCTCGTCACTTAAAGGCCACAATTGCTAGTCCTCTTTCATTTCTCTTATACCAGAGATAATTAAAAAATACAAAATGCCTATAAAAATTAAGAGATCTCTTGATAGGTAGAATGTTGTCCAATCAATATTAGAGAAACAATACAGATGTTTCATCATAGATTGATTGTGTTGCACCATGATGAATAGAATTGATCATCCTAGATGGAAACAAACAGAAGCCATGGTCAATACCTTTCATATCAAGAACCACATAAGGTACTTCCTTGTGACTGGTATAGAATCTACAATTATCTAGGCCAACCTGGTTATAATCTTAAATTCCTGCGAAAATACAGCACATCAGGAGAAAGGAACATCAGGAGAAAGGAGAAATCACAGTAGCATTGACCAAGATCTTGGCAATCATGAGTGAATATAACGCAAAGAACACAGAGTATCCTCGTCCTATGTTCTTCATTCTTCTTCAGGATCATTCCAGTATAGCATAGGGACGGCATGTGAGCTACAATGGAGAAGGCGATCCAGAAATTAAAAGGACAACCATTAAGGTGCCTTGACAAATTGCAGTAGTGGGATGGATAGGATGGACATGAAGATTACTGGGGTTCTTGGAGCGGTGTCGCGAGGGCGATGAGTGCTCGTGGACTCCGTTAGCGCCGCCGGCTAGCGAGGACGGTGGGCGGCGACGGATCCCACCTTGAATCGACGGGTTCGGCTGCGTATCTGGCGGGGGTGTTCCCACGATTTGCAGGCTCCCGTGGCGGCGGAAGTGCAGGGATCCCGTGGCAGCGCAAGTGAAGGATCCCATGGCGGGGCTTCAGGCTCCGGTGGCGACGACCGTACAGGGGAAGGTGCGGGGTGAAGGACGGCGGCGCGATGGCGACGGTTGGGGAATAAATCCAAAAAGGTGCTACGGGGTAGCTATTCCACGGGATTTGATTAGCGTCTGACACTGTTTTACCGCAAAATCGTGGGTGGTTGTTGAGAACGAGATTGCGTTGAGATAAATCAGAGACGTGGGGGTATTATTGTCCATCCTAAAAATGTGACACCAGGCATTCACCAGTTTGCTCTTAATAGTAGAGATTCTCAAATTTACTTGCTGAATATGACATAGCCGCCTTCAAAATTGAAAGAGGCTTTGGTACTAATATACTCGCAAACTTTAAACCCTAGAGGAGTAGGAAAATCTCTCTCGGACCCAAATCCCCCAAAACCCTTTTCTCCCTCGGCCCGTCGTCATGAAGCGGAAGCAGAGAACCTCGGCGGCCGCCGCCGCCGCCACCGAAGTCGACGCCGACGAGCCGTCCCAGGCCCTGCTCCCCCTCGACGACTATTCGGGCGACGTCTGCGCCGCCCTCACCGCGCGCTACGGCCGCTCCGCCTCCGCGCAGCACCGCCACCTGCTCGCCACCGCCGCCGCCATCGGCTCCATCCTCGCGGACGACGGGCGCTCCCTCACAGCCGAGTCCTACCTCCCCGCCGTCGTCTCCGCGCTCCGAGCCGCCGGCCCCTCTGACCCGGCCGCCGCTTCCGCGCTCGCCTCCCTCCTCGTCATCCTCATCCCCCACATCTCCTCCCTGCCGCCGGCCTCCGCCTCCGAGTCCGCCTCCTCGCTCGCCGACTTCCTCGCCTCCCCTGACGCCTCCAAGCTCCCCACCGGCACCGTGCGCTCGGTGGTCAAGTCGCTCGGCCACCTGGCGCTCCTTCTCGAACCTGCAGCCGATTGGGGCGCGCCTCTGGAGGCTCTCCTCGCCGCGTCCGTGGATCAGCGCGCCAAGGTGAGGAAACTAGTAGCGGATTTTCAAAATTGCTTGGTGTAGAAACCACGCTCATGTCATGTGCATGCCATTTCTCGTTTTGACAGGTCCGAAGATGCGCACAGGAGAGTGTGGAGAAGCTCTTCGCTTACCTGGAGCGTTCCCGTTGCGGGAAGAAAGCTAGCAGTGCTGCAGTTGGCTTGTTTGAAAAACACATTTCATCCGTGAGAGGTCTTGCCAAATTGGATGCAGACGCCTCCGAGGCTAAGGAGACGGAGGCGGTGCACATGCTAGGCGCGATGGCAGTTTTAGTTCCGCATCTATCTAAGAAGGCAAGGAGTACGGTGTTCTCGGGTGCTCGTCGGCTGTTGACCGCCCGTTTTAGCCCGCTCACGAGGCATGTCCTCAGGCTAATGGAGGCCTTGCTGGAGCATCTTAAGGTTGAGAATGTTGAGTCGGAGTTGGAGAATTTCATCTCCTTGCTGTTGGCCTATCTGCCTTATGATGAGAAGAAGCCTGACGATACCATCATCGCAGCATTACAGCTGCTGAGAAGTTGTTTAGCGAAATTGGCTGGTCACTCAAAATTGTGGACAAAGGCTCTTCCATCTGCATTTGAGGCAGTTTCAGGTTTGCATCTTCACGCTTTTCATGTGCCAGGACTTCATGCAATGATGCTTCTTACAAAATATCCATATGCCCAGTTCAATAGAAATCGTATGCATTTCTAGTTGACTTACCTAGTTAATGCAATGACGCTTCTTTGAGAATAGTGAGTTCTTCTGGTTATCATTATTGTGCGTGCTGACACAGTAGTCCCCAACCATGCTTCGTCCAATTCTATTTCATGGGTTCATTTAGGGAAAAACTTATTCTCTTCGCTCAATTATGAAAGTTTGGACGCTCAGCTATGAAACTTATTCATGGGTTAACATATTTTCCCCCGGATTGCCTTTGTGAGCGCATCTGCTGAAAGTTTGGACGCTATCCTTCTTTTATGTGTATGACCAATGAGAATATATCTATGGGGATTACGTAGGATTCATGTCGATATGCATCTTTTGGTCAACCTTTTCCACACGTATGAGTTGGTGATAGATGTACTTGCGAATTATCTTCTGCTGTATTTGTGTTGTAATGCTTTAGTAATACTAATGTAACTTATTGTTCTGCTTCTCAACTTGGCAGGATACCTAATTCTGGACAGAAAATGTTCTGAAGATATAGCAAAACTGCTAATAGAGTGCATCTATTCTCATGTCGACCAAAGTATTTTGTTGACTAATGAATCACAGCCTGATGCTGGGGATTCAAGTGATGGCGCTGCTGTCAAATCAATCTGTTTGTCTATCAATAAAAGACTCAAAAAGTGTCCTGCTCCTCCTCTTCCTGATAATGTGTTAAAGATCGTCCTGGCTTTGTTTCTCAAACTGGGTATGTACTCTCCCAGCACCTTTTAACCTGCTAATATTTTGTGCATCATGTAGCCTTTCTGCATGCAGATATTCACATTGCCCTGCTTTACACATCGCCCACTAAACACTTTGGTATTTGATAATTCATCTGCAGGGGAGTGTTCTTACATTTTTATGAAAGACATCCTACTAACTTTGTCACGACTTGGTACGAAAATACACAAAGAACCACACCTGAAGAAGGTAAGTTCATTTCTTGATTACTATCACATCCAGAAAAGGACCATCTTAGCTTGTTTTGTAGATGCCACCACCACTTGTGGACATTCAACATTATATGTTTACATATTTAATTTGCCAACTAGCTTTTATTTGTTGCAGAAATGGTCACACATGAGATTATTACTATTTTCTTATTTAAGTGTTACATATCTACTGCATAAAGTAAGGATGAGGGTTGCAGAACATACCACCTGTCAGGCGATACCATTGATACCAATATACAAATAGTGGTTTAAATAGTTCTGAAAAAATTTGAGCTAGATGTAATGAAGCATCTTGCGAAGATTGAATTAGAACGATATACATAAGAGAAAAAAAAGGCAGAATTTAGTGAATAGTGTCTTTTCCTTTTCCTCCTTTTGTCTTCTTTTGTTTTCCATGTGTAAAATTTACATGATAGGATAATACTGTGTTGATGTTGTACATTTTATTCCTGATTTCTTCAGGACCATTACGGCCTAGTAAAATTTTGGCATTGGTATCATGGTATCCACCTAAAATTGTATCACCGGATATGTTCTCCTTGAGCCCCACATAATCTTAGTGCAGAAAGAAAATAACAGAATATCATGGTTTAGTTTATATTCAGTATTTGCGCCACACCTATTTGTATGTGTCAGGTAAAGAGAAACTGCATACACCTTAATTTTTGAACTTTCATTTAGCTACTTTTTTCTCTTAACTTTGTCATATTTGCAGGTTGAGGAGTGCATTGGGGCAGCAATAGTTGCCATGGGGCCAGATAAAATTCATTCACTACTCCCAATATCTTTTCATGAGGATTGGTTTACATGCTCAAATACTTGGCTCGTACCCATTTTAAGCAAGTATGTTTATGGGGCCTCACTGCAACACTTTATAGAGTACATTGTACCGCTAGCGAAATCTTTACGGGATGCTTCAAGCAGGGGTAAAGACAATCAATTCAATAGGCCATAAAGACTCATGTTTGTATGTTATACAACTTCATAATGTTTTCCTTTGTTCCTTTAGCAAAAAAACCACGAAAATGTAAAGAGTTGCAAGCTTGGAGTGATCAATTGTGGAACTTGCTTCCTGCCTTCTGCCGCTATCCGTCTGATGTATATCAGAATTTTGGTTCCTTGTCCAAACTGCTTGTAGAGATGCTGAAGTGTGATCGGTGTCTCTACAAATCCGCTTGTAAAGGCCTTCAGGTTGAGTTCTATACACTGCAATTTTCTTATATTTAATCTTTTGAACTCGTTTTCTACAATGCTTCTTCATTCGTTCTCTCAGATAATTTATCTATTGTGCCCCAGCAACTTATCGATGGAACTAGAAGATTAACTAGCAGCGATCAAGACGTAGAAATCCCTGCAGAAATTTCAGCCTTGTTCACGTCATCGGAGGCTAATAACTTAAGCTGTGTAAGCTTACAAAGATGCTCGAAAAAAGATGCCCGTAAAAGCATGAAAGTCCTGGCATCACATTCTGTGGATCTTCTTTGCACTTTTGCAGATGATTTCCTTGACTCTTCAGAAAAGCGTGCTCACTTAAAGGTGCATCACACACTCAGTTGTTCCTTATATCAGATGATTGTCTTGTGATTGTTTCCCAATTACTTAACTCGGTTACATACGCACATTTTGAAATAGCATCTCATACTTGTGGACCAGCATTTACGATTTTGATTAACTTGTGCATGTTAGATGCATGGATGCTTGTTAAATAGATGATTGTCTTGTGATTGTTTCTCAATTAGTTAACTCGGTTACATACGGACATTTTGAAATAGCATCTCATACTTATGGACCAGCATTTACGATTTTGATTAAGTTGTGCATGGATGCTTGTTAAATAAGTTATATTTGGGAGGCAGTTTTTCATTGAAATAGACGATGTTAGATGCATGGATGTCTGTTAAGTTTGGAATTTGAAACCATAGGCTGGGAGGGAGCTTAAGCTTTACCTACCTGACTCAGTAACCCAGTCCATGTAATTTTACATGAATGCTTCAGCCTTAGGACCTGTTAAGTTGGTGAGGGTGTCATGACTGTTTCACCAGATGCATGACTAAGTGCATTACAAATAAGGAGAAGCATGACCATTTGGAATCCTGTTTGCCTATCCTTAAGGATATTTAACTAAGTGGCCACATGACTTTGTAATAACGATTGCATGACTATGAAGTATGAATTACTTTAAAATATGTAATGCAAAACTCATGCATGGAGTCTTCTTCCTGCATATGGCTTGCTTGTGTATTTTGCTGTACATAATGATTGTGCTACTCCGTATTTTTTTCCTGTGTATGCTGTGTACATGATCCAAGCCTTGCCATTGAAGGACTAAATGCAGGCTTGTGTAAGATGGTTTTCACACATGTTAGAGCCTCAAATCTGTATGTTTATGACAATAATATGCCTCCAGCTCTCATATCGATCTATCCCAGAGTTGTGTTGCAGTATGCATTTTGACATGTGTACTGAAAATTGCTCTGTTCTTACGGATGTAAAATTTTTAGCTACTCGTAAGCCCATATCTTTGTTTGAAGACAAAGCATCTATTGGCCACTGATATTTATTCTGTCATCTTTGTGGTTTTGCAGGATGCTCTGAGATCCCTTGCTCAACTTTCTGGTAGCGCAAATATCTGTAACCTTTTTCTTTCACTAGTTAAAAGATTTGGTTTGGAAGATACTCCATTGGAGCCAGAGAATCTAGAATGTCAAACAAATGAGGTAGATGGAAAAGAAGAAGAGAGCAGTGATGCTACAGCGGAGATAAATAATAAGAGGTTTGCTACTTATCTTTGCCCACATAAGTTATTTCTTTAAATCTAGGTTAAACATTCTTGTAGAAAAACAAACAAACCAAGTAAAAAACAAAATCGTAGGTTCTCAGCAGCTTCAAAAATTCAAAAATTCGTACCATGTAAACGATTACCTACAAGTCTTCATTTTTTTTTTCAATCTGGTAACCTTTTGCAGCGATCTTACCATCCAGTTAATGGTCACCTTGATTACTTCATGCGTTTACATTCCATTCTTGACAATACAATCCACACGGCCTTGAGTTTCACTGTGCATTTAGGGCAAATGCTCTAGGGCATGAGAGAATTAGTAAGATAAATATTAATGATCTTGTGGTTAGTTGTACCAAGAAAGCAAGAATAAATATCTGTACTGGTATACTCATCTTCCCCCAGTTGTGTATTGGTATTTAGCTATTATTAAATTGTTTTATTAGTATATATTAATATTACTGGCCCCTAACTCATGCATCCTAGGTGATTGAGTGGAGCCAACTTGATTTCAAGAAGTTAGCATGAATATGCAGTTATGCTGTTTCGGAAACTGTAGATAACAAGGTTTTGAATAATACAGTTCTCGTTGAAAAACTTAGGTGTTAAATTCATGAAACCATTATCTAAAAAATAATGTCATGGAAACAACCATGCCCCCAAACTAGGATTTTTCTTGGGAGTTTTACCAGATATGTAGGGACTACTACGCTTATTATATGACTATGCATCATCATGTATTCACATGTTGCTATGTCATATGAACACATGATGTGTCCCATCCGGAAGCTTGTTATGCACAATATGATTATAGTTTTGTTTGTGCAGGTCACTTCTGATGGAACTCATTCCCACGCTAGCTGAAGCTGCCGATGAAGATGCGCTTGATTTATTTTTTGGATTCATCAAGTCTTCTTTACTGGTATCCTTGCTAATCTCTGCTCTTATTATGCCCCAAAACCCAACTATTAGTACATTTCATTGTTCATACCTCTTATCTTTTCTCCGCAGAACAACATCAAGTCGTGTGACAGCAGAGCTCTCTTCGCATTAAGCATAATTTTGAAGGTCAGCACATATGCAACTTTTGATTTTGACATGTACCTTTTCCGATATTAATTGTCATCTCATCCCTTTACTTTCAGGAACATCATGGATATTCTTTAACCCAGTTGGATGAAATAATGATGCTTCTTCATGGAATAAAGCCAGATTCTAATAATGCAGTTTTAGAAGGCCAATTAGTATGCTACAAGTATCTGTTGGTTCATATGATTAAGGTAGGTTGATAGTTGTTATTCTCTTTCAATAACAGGTGACATACTGCAAGTATCAAAAGCTTTCCCTTTGCATGATCTCATTTTCGAATTTGCTATGCTGATGTATGTGTGTGTGCCGCTGCAGTAAGTTTTCGAACATGCTGTTCTGTCTGCACAACTGCACATTGTGCCCATAGTGTTATCTTCCTGTCGATATTCTTGCATGCATAAGAGTTGTATTGTGGGAGGTGCTAAGTAATTTCGTTTTTTTTTGTTACACACCTTAGTCAACTTTCATCGGCGTTTGGTCAAGGCCTCAGGGCAGTACCAAGAAAGGAGCCATGTCATGCAGGAATTGCTATTCACATGAACAGTACCCACGTTGACAATGTCATTAACTGTGGAGAAAATGATAGTTGGTTATTTGAACAAGATAAGTTACTTACATTAAATCTGGGGCTAATGCAACTTAAATACGTTGAAACTTGACAACATACATTCTGTACAATTCCAGACTTACAAGAAATAAGAATGTATATCTCATTTAACTTAAATGTGTTAAAAGAGGACATTCAACTAAATCGATTGGTCTGTACTTATGAAATGTATAGATCTGCTGTATTTTAAATAAAAATAAACAACTACAAGTGTCTGAGCTGTGAGCACCATAAGAGCACAACTACTTGTTAATGAGAGCTGCACCCTTTGCATATGTTGACCAACTTGATCCAGAAGGGATCTAACTACAAACTCAAGATGCACCAAAGATAAAACCTAAGACCTTGGGTAATCTCCAATGTTTACTTGTCCATGTACGCCCTCTTGCTACCACTACTTGCCATATCCTGATGGAATACTAGCAGTGTCAAAGTAGTTAGCAGACTAGCTCATCTGTATCCTATGCCTTCCTTTATGGACACACACATGTACCTCCTACCAAGAGAGCATGAAGATATCGACATGATGTTCTTTGACTGCAATACTGCATACATGTTTTCATATGTTACTTTAGTCTAGTTCTATGCTTCGCTTGTCCTGCTTGTTGAATCATGGGATGTGTTTTTTTACTTACCACCTACCATTCTGAAGGTTAATGAAGAGAGCACCAGCAAGAAGGCATTCTTGATTCTAAATGAGTTAATACTTGCATTGAAGGTGTGTTTCCCTAGACTCATGTTTTGATAAATCATGTATTACGGGGATAGCATCATGTCATACGTATGGCATCATCATTTATACAATTATTAATTTATACCGACTTAAAGCAAGGCCGTGAAGAAAGCCACATGGCAAGGTTTTTTTTCCGTCTTCTGCCATCTGTCTTTTTTGTTTCATTCCCTTTTGTTTTCTTATTTTAAATGCAGTCTAAGAAGGAAAATAGAAGAATAGCATACGATGTACTCCTGGCTATCAGTACTAGCTTGAGGAGCTCCGAATCAAATAACGGAGATTCAGATCTTCAACGACTATTCACAATGGTCAGTTAACAATCTTCTCTGCTCTTGAGATGTTTTCCCTATGTTTATTTGATGCACACAAGTAGGGTGCCACGTTGTTTGAGGAGACGATTGTTTCTTGTTTCCTCTTCCTAATCATTGCACCTCAAGTACTTATTTCGCTTTTCATGTAAGAAATCTCGCAACACGATCTCTTCATTTCTAGTTCTGAATGTAGTATTATGAATTGATGTGCCCATTAACTCCTCTCATCTGTATAAATTATTGATGCTTAGTGTATGAAATCTATGCAAAGAAAAAGTCTCATGGAAAATGTAGAACTAAGGTTTATAGTTTTGCAGCAACCAGGCCTGGAAGCAGCCATATAGTCTATATTTTAGAAGAGCAACCTTCAAGCTCTGAGAGCACTACAATGGTGTTTGAGCACCACAGTGATGTTGTGTAAATGTCTAACCTGCATATCTCAGAGTAGAGATGTATCATACCTATGCATTTTCTTGAATTTAGTATCTGCTTCATCATGTAAGCTATATAATTCCACGTGGCAAGTGTTCTTGAATTTAGTAGCTACTTTATCATCTAAGCTATATAATTCCACATGGCAGGTAATGGGATATCTTTCTAGTCCGTCTCCTCACATAGTGAGTGGAGCAATTGCTGCGCTATCATTGCTTATATACAATGATGCTAATTTTTGCATGGAAGTTCCAAATTTGATACCATCAGTTCTAGTTCTGCTGCAAAATAAAGCTATTGAAATAATTAAGGTGAGTTCTGTGTCTTTTGTATACCTTATTAATCGTTTTCCTGTTATAAATGTCTGATTCGTTTATTTATCATATGCAATACAAGGCATCTTTGGGCTTTGTTAAGGTGTTGGTAACATCTTTGCATCCAGAAAAACTATTGAGTTTGCAAGCAGATATCATGACTGGCATATTACCATGGTCATCTTTTACAAAGCACCATTTCAAAGGGAAGGTTAGTCACTGCAATTGTTCCATGGTTTAGTTTCCAATTTTCCATCTCTTCCATGTTCTGTACGGTGCACTTAATAAGATCTGTTCTGATGTTGCAGGTTGTACTAATACTGGAAATATTGATTAGGAAATGTGGATTTGATGCCGTTAACCTAGTAACACCGGAAAAATACAAGGAGTTCGTTAGAGAGGTTGAAGAGGTGAGACTCCCATTCACTAATATTTTCTGACTTGGCTGTGGAAGACAGATCTACATTTGCACCCATTGGATTTTTGTTGTATATTTAAGCCTTTGATGATTTTGGCCAAGCTGCATATAGTGTGTGATTCATCCATATCCACCAATTATGTGTTAGTTTATCAAATTTAAATTAGCAAGCGGGGGTTAGTTCCTTCATAGTCCTCATAAGTTCATAATATAACTCCACTGTGGTGAGGTCGAATGGAGTTTTGATTTCTAGCTATTCACTGCAAAGATGCTGCATTTTTTTTGTTTATGAGCTCTTGTTAGAAGAACTATTCTTTCTCCTCAAATAAAAAAGAGCACCTCTTTAACTACAAACTTTTAAAAGGAAAAACAGCAAATTATGAGGCCACGAAGATCCCCCAAACCATTCCCTTCTCACATACTCAACTAAGCTTACTCGCATGGAAAGAAAAACATAGCTGAAAGTTTATTTATTGCACTTTTTTGCAGGGCCGCAAGGGGAATCATAATCCAGCAGATGGTGCAGAGCCTGAGGCAAATGATCCTGAGGATCCTACTCCGAAGAGGTGAAGCCAATGTCAGCTCCTTTTTTTTTTTTCCTTATCCTTTACTACAACTTATCACTTATATCATTTGGTATATACAGAAGAAAATGGGGCGACTCTAATGCTGAACCTGGGCAAGAGGAAACACCGAAAAGGGAATTCTTCGTCAAAGGGGATAGGAAACCTCACTTTGGGGGTGCCAGAAACCATACTGACAAAGCATCAGGCGGCAAAGGTGATAGAACTCATTTCAGACCCAAATCCAATGCACGGTCAGGAAATAGTCAAAATTACAGAGGCGGTAAATCGCAAGGCCGCGACACGAGGCCCAGAAATGGTGCGTTCAACAGCACACCGAACCGTGGGACGAGACAGTCCGCCCACTCTCCTAGATTCAAGAAGGCTAGGACTGCAGCAACATGAGGTGAAAGGAAGTCGATTTCTTTGCACTGTCCAGCTATCGTCACGCAGACCCATGGATTTCGGCGTTCTGGCCTGAAGAGCATGGTTCCAGTTTAGGACTTGAGCTATGTATTCTGCCCATTTTGCCAAGCTCTACGGGCTGAGTTTTTCCAGTGTTCTGCCAAACCGTAGAACCAGACTGGTGGTTAACAGTGCCAGTCACTTATCCATCTTTTTTTTGTGCAGTAAAATTTTGGCTTCTCAGTGGCTAGATTCGTGTAACAGTTTTTTCTATTCACACAAACATATCAGTGCAACCGCTCCAACAATTTATATAACGAGTTTTTAAAAAATTATGTAATGGCATGTTATGAGCTTTAGAATTTTGAAATCTGATTGGCATTTTCACCCAAAATTCCTTTTCCACACTTTTGGGAAAGAACTGCTCAAGCATTTTGTATCTGAAATTCGGAATTGCGGTTTTTGGAAAGGAAAAGATGTACGGTTGTTGGTCACGGATAACTTTATCCACTCGGACATGAAGGGCTCATGTGGCCCTTCCGGCCCATATACCTGGCGGCCCTCTCTTGTCTTGTCTCTCCCAGCCGCGGTGTCAGATTCCGACCCAGCCCGCCGGCAGCCGCCGCATCTCCACCTCGTGTCGTCTCTGTCGATTGCGGCGGCCGGCCATGGCGGTGGCGGGGCCGGGGCAGCTGAACCTGGACGAGTTCCCCTCGTGGGGCTCCCGCGGCGTCGACTGCTTCGAGAAGCTCGAGCAGATCGGCGAGGGCACCTACGGGTTGGTACCTCCTTTCCTCCCTCTCAACAGCGATTACTCGGTGGTTTTGAATCTAATTCCAAGTCACCGTCGCCGCCAGGCAAGTTTACATGGCGAGGGAGATGGAGACGAACGAGATCGTCGCCCTCAAGAAGATCCGCATGGACAACGAGCGCGAAGGCGTAAGTTTCTTCTTCTCCAACGGCGATGCGATTGTGTTTGTGTGCTTGGTTTGATGTTTCCGTTTCGGCGCAGTTCCCGATCACGGCGATACGGGAGATCAAGATCCTGAAGAAGCTCCACCACCAGAACGTTATCCAGCTCAAGGAGATCGTCACCTCCCCAGGTGCTCCAAACTCACCATGAAACACCACCCTTGAAACTGTAATTGAATTTAGATGCGAGGCTTATTATGGAGCTTCATCATCGGGCTGACGGAAATTCGTATGGTGGAAAATCTGCAGGCCCGGAGCGAGATGAGCAAGGAAAGCCAAGTACGGCTCGATTATTACACTCTTGCAATTCTAGTGCCCTCGGTTTTGCTTGGGGCATAGGATGGAGTTGTTTGTAGGTTCTCTGAGGTCTGACGCGTTGTCGTGTTGTTGAATTGAACGTAGTCGACGGCAACAAGTACAAGGGGAGCATCTACATGGTCTTCGAGTACATGGACCACGACCTCACCGGGCTCGCCGACAGGCCGGGGATGCGCTTCACCGTGCCGCAGATCAAGGTGCGGCTTGCCTTCACGCGCGCGCTGTTTCCCTTTTGGTGTTACGGTATTTATCGTGGTGTATGTATTGATCCTCCGATTTGTCCTGGTCCAGTGCTACATGAAGCAGCTGCTTACGGGCCTGCACTATTGCCATGTCAATCAGGTGCTGCATCGAGATATCAAAGGTATTATTATACTTCGACACCTCCACTCGAATTTTTGTGGACTTGTGATGGCTGCTGCTGAGCTAATATGTTGTATTTGATACTTCCCTTGCAGGTTCTAACCTTTTGATAGACAACGAGGGTAACCTGAAGCTCGCTGATTTTGGGCTGGCGAGATCGTTCTCGAGTGATCACAATGGAAACCTGACTAACCGTGTGATCACCTTGTGGTATAGGTACAGCCTCCTCCGCCCACCCGCAGGATCGTTGTCACAATTGTATTCGTTATGTATGCTTCATTTTTTTGCCTTCTATTTTTTTTCGGGTATTATCTTATTGTTGTTGGATTTTGCATGCAGACCCCCGGAGTTGCTACTCGGAAGCACAAGGTATGGTCCAGCTGTTGACATGTGGTCTGTGGGTTGTATTTTTGCTGAGCTTCTCAATGGAAAGCCAATACTGCCAGGAAAGAATGAGGTATATATGTACCTATGAGGCTTTCAGACATAAGTCTACAGCCAAAGCATTTGTTGCGCTCTCTTGTCGTTTTTACCTTTTATAATGAACCTTCACTTCATCATATTTGTGTATGAATGAACTACTAGGCATCAATAAGTTTTGGTTTTATTTGCGCCATGATCTCCATTGCATTGATTACATGAGTTATGCGGTAGAATACAATTTTTAGCTTCCCTCTATTATTTCTAATGCATTTTAACTTCCTCTGTTTCTCGGTGCTTGAAAGGTTCCATCTAGTCATGCAACCGTTTTCCATTCTAGTCATATACTTCCAGTTTTGATCTTACCGTTTTGTCTAGTTAAATAGCATGGCGTTTGTGATTTAGACCCTTTCGTAGTGCGTGTTTATGTTAAGTTACAGTTATAACCCTTTGTGGTTTTAACGTTTTATGACATTACCGCAGCCGGAGCAGCTAACTAAAATCTTTGAGCTTTGTGGCACGCCTGATGAGGCAAACTGGCCTGGCGTCACTAAAATGCCATGGTACAACAATTTCAAGCCTCCCCGGCAGTTGAAGAGAAAAGTTAAAGAAGCCTTTAAACAGTGAGTCCTATGCTTGGCATTGTTTTGTCGTGTAGCTTTAGTAGTCATGTCTCTGGTGCTCACACTTATGCATTTGCAGTTTTGACCGGCATGCTCTGGACCTTTTAGAGAAGATGTTAACTCTAGATCCATCACAGGTAATGTATACCAAATTTGAGCAGTTCCGATTTTTTTTGATAATAGCTGTTTTATTCAAATGATTGATTATTTCTCTTTCTCAAGGCCCATGCGTTGTAAAGATTTAACATTATTTTATTTTCGTTCCTTCATTTTATTTTGCAGAGGATGCCAGCGAAAGATGCACTCGATGCAGAGTATTTCTGGACTGATCCATTACCGTGTGATCCAAAAAGGTAGTTCTGATGGCTGTTTTCGTTATAGGGCGAAGGAAATTCCTTTCTAGTACCTTTCTTCTGGATCTAAGTTAAATCATGACCATTAAATGTTAAATTATACAGTTTGCCATCATATGAAGCATCACACGAGTTCCAGACCAAGAAAAAACGTCAGCAGCAGAGGCAAGCAGAGGAAGCTGCAAAGCGCCAAAAACTGCAGCATCCTCCTCCACACACTCGCTTGCCTCCGATCCAGCATCCAGGCCAATCACACCAGATCAGGCCCAGCCAGCACAATGCACCTCCCGTGGCAGCTGGCCCGAGCCATCACTATGCAAAACCCCGAGGACCAGGGGGGCCTAACAGGTACCCGCAGGGTGGCTCGGGCTATAATAATCAGAACCGTGGAAGCCAGGGCAGTGGCTATGGGAGCGGCCCGTATGCTCAGCAAGGACGAGGAGGACCTCCTCCGTTCCCTGCAGCAGGTGGCCGTGGTGCGGCTGGCAGCGGCTATGGAGTTGGTGGTGGGCCAAATTTCCCGCAAGGCGGTCCGCCGTATGGCGCGTCTGGTCCTGGCCGAGGTCAGAACTGTCCTCAGGGTGGTTCTCGCAATCAGGGTTATGGGAGCTGGCAATAGTGTATGCCAGTGGCATGGGGTGGTGAAACGCCCGTCCGAGTTTGGAATATTTATTTGTAGAATCTTTTATATTCATGTGCTACTCTCTGGGATTTGCTGCACTAGTAGCTCCTGGAGTATATTGTTTACGACTTCAGCTGTAATATTTTTATAAATGTATGAAATATATCAGCACTAATGAAATATTCTTGTAGCATGGAGGTCTTTGAAAAGTCATTAGAATGTTTGCAGTCAGCTCCTCTTTTGTGTTAGTATTCTTTGCACCAGGTTATCCGTAATTTGAACTGGCACAACCTGTAGTTTAAGCAAAAAATATGTACTTTAGGCATAGGAATCATATACTGTTTAGGATGAATGCCTGCTGCTGTTCAGCATCTGCATGGACTCTGCAATCAGGATGAACTGAAGAAACCTCAAGTGAGACGACTGCTTGCAGCTTCTAGCATGCTAGCAAAATCTTGTTACATGACAAATATTGATGACATGGCAAAAGAATTTTTGAGGATGTAGTGGCGAGGAATGATTTTTCTCCAAATGAAAATTTATGGGGAAATGGCTTCAACAAAGGCATCTGCATCAAAAGGCTGGAGGCCTTGCAAACCTGAGACAGATAAAGCCAGAGAATTCAGGTCAGGAAATTCTGAATACCACGCGGCCACCTTGCGCAGTTGCCATCTAGCTTGGTCAGGACGAATGAATCCTGTGATTCTGACAACCTTGCATGGATCCAAGAAATTCTAGCATTATCAGTTTATATCACTATGCGGTAGCATATTTAAGCCAGTTGTGACATCCAGAATCAGCAAGACCTCGTGCAGAGAATGGAAAACATGATACAAGGTATGACACATGATCAAAGAACAAATGATAAATGTACTACGCAAAAATGTTGACATAATAATACACCACAAACTAAATCTTTTCGAATATCAATAGAGCATACATTAGGAGCACCAGTTGTGGCCATCCAGAACCAGCAATAGTCGAGTTTTTTCACTCACAAAGATGTTCATCTCTAGAGAACACAGAGACGTATGCACCGCCCAGGACAAGTTTGATCACGTTTGGGCCGATGTTGCGGTACTCTTAGTAAGCCCATGATCATGTAGTAGGCCTGTCGCCAAACCAACATACAAGGCCGTGCTAACCCGAACGAACGAACGACGGGAATAGGCACCTTTTAGTCCCACACCGGGGAGGTAAGCGCGCTCATCCCATGTTAAAAGGTAGCCGGGCCGAATACGTGACGTGCGCCGATGACTTAAAACGAGTGCACACCATCCATCAACACGACCTGTGTCGTGCATGTGCGACACGCACAATGTAGCAACTCCCAAAACCGGAAACCAGCAGAATGCCGATTCGCCTTGATTAGAATCGTTGGGAGCGTATGACATGTACGCCTGGTAACAACATTTTTTTTTGATTTTTTAACGTGTCCAGCTTAATTACCATGAACACTTGCGCGCGCCTCTTTTTTGGGGAAAATGGCTTCAACAAATGCTTCACTGCTGACAGACTTCACTGCTGTTGCAAGTTCATATATATCTACGCTCACTTGAGATGTAACACTAGAAACTGTGCATAGTGCATACCGCGCAGCACAAAAGCTGAGATGACTTGATGCTGCACGCTGGTTTATTGGATTCAGAGTTTCAGACCGTTCCGTAAAATAATAATTTTCTTTAGTACAGTTGCTGTTTAGATTTTGCATTTTAGTCTGGCAAGCGAGTCCAGTTAAAGCGAATTTTTGGAACATGGGTACTCTTAAATTCGATTAGACTTACTTCAATACTTAGTTACATAGCTATCCAGTTGTAAAAAGAAAATTTACCAGCTATCCGACCACCAAGTTGCAGAAATTTTGGAAGGGGTTAGTTTCCTTTAAACTGTTTATTTCGAACTTATGCATTTTTTGCCTAAGCTACATACTTTTAAATTTGGGTATGAAAATTGGCACGCACATACATACGTGCCTCCTCTACCCACAATTTATTTTAAAGCGATAGAAATACGGATTTTGGAGCAAGAAAATTATAAGGTTCATGAGTACCCATGTCTCCCTGCAGTATTTACGGAGACCAGCTATCCTAGTCGACGTTGATTTCAAGCTCTACATACTCGACCGGAAACATAGGCCCGAACTTATCTTTATTATTAAACAACAATCGGTGGTGTCATATGTCAACGCTGGAGCGATCTCGCGGAAAATCCAGGCAAATCCCTCCGGGTGGTCGTGGGAAGAACATGTGAAAAAACATGTCAAGTTGGTTCGTTGGTCCCTGATGTTAGGTTGTATAGTAGTCAGTTCACTTTTCTTTTGTCTTGCAAGTTAGGGTTAGTCGGCTGCCCCTGTATATATAATTCGTAATCCCGCAATCAATTAATGAATTATGAGTTTATTTGAATTCTACATGGTATCAGATACTAGATCCTTGGTCATGGCTGCGCCACCACGCAGCCGCCCCTCCCTCCTCCCGACTACTTCACCATAAAGGATGCTGCTGTCACCGTCGCCACAAACACATCCTCCTTTCTAATTTCAGCCAATCCACCTGCCCCAATGGCGGCTCCTCTACACCGATACAATCTCCGATGTCAGCCCTTTTATTCCCATCACTCTAGATCTCCCCTCCCACAACTACTATCATTGGCGCCACCTCTTCGAAGTACATTTTGGTTGCTGCAATCTTCTCGATCACGTTCGCCTCTGACTCCGTTTCTTGCCCCACTGATCCGTGTTGGGCAAATGACAACCTCACCATCATCCACTGGATGTATACATGCGTCTCCGCCGAGATCTTCAACCTCGTCTCCGTGATAGGGCCACCGTGATGCATGTAAAATGCATGCATGAACTTTGTAGTTTGTTGACACATATTCTCACATATATGATGTTATATTCATGTTTATATTTTCTGGATGGTTATCTGGTCTACATATCTTCATCTGATGGACATGAAATCTATGGTATGAACTAGGTGAAATGGAACTATGATAAGTTTATTTTTTCTTTTATCTAATTTTTTATGGCTCTATATATTGTCCCTAAACTAAGCTGATAGACTCGTCTATGTTAAGCTACTGTGTAGAACATGGCAAGATATACTTTGCATATTGCTGGACCTTACTCTTTTTTGGTAGTAATCCGATATATGTGTCTCTGTCTGGAAACAAAATGAGATGGAGATAGAAACTGAATGACCAGGAGAGGAGATTCTACAATATACATATTCTAAAATAGAAGATATAATTTTATTGATTCTTTCTCTCCATGTATATTTTTTGGCCTCTTTTCAATGAGTTGTGTTTGTATGTTTGGTTCTCTGTTTGAAGGATTTTCAGTTCTCTATTTTAATGCAACCTCCATTGTTCACAGCCGGGAAAACACTAAACTTATTGCCGATGATGATGCCGCCGCTCCTGCAGTCGTCGCGCCACCGCTAGCGAACAAGGGGCGAATGGGACGTTGTAAGTTGTAACGGGGAGGTCCAGCCGGTGCCTCCTTGAGTTCATGCGCGCCTACTTTGGGATGCTCACGGAGGAGCAGGCCAGGTGGTACCTTGTCTGGGCGTGCGCCGACCTCCTGATGGCCGTCATGCTCATCGAGCACGACCTCCTCATGGCTGTCCTGCTCATCTCTTGAAACCAACAAGCCTTTTGTTTTTAGCTCAGAGTAAAACCTACCTAATGGAGAAGCCGTTGGCGAAGTCACAGAGGCCGTTAGGTCAAAGCTGTAGCACACTCCTAGTTTTGAAGCAAGGCGAGACTCTTGCATCTATATAGATTTTCTCTGATTCCTTTGAAAATATGATGATTGTAGTGAATTAGATTGCCTAGTTAGCCAAAATGAAAACCTCCATAAAAACAGCTTGCTTGAAAGCATTCTTGAAGGATTGCAGAACATAATGAATATCTGCAGCTGGGATAACCCAATATGGCGATAGATGGGACCAACACCAAAAAGCAAAGGTGCAATGAAAGAATAGGTGCTCCTTGGTTTCTGTAGTTAAGTCCCCTCACATAATGCAAATGTAGTCCCGCAAATAGAAGATTTTTCTCTGCAACATAGCCCTTGTGTTTTGTGCAACAAATACCAACATAAAAGTTTATGCTTTTTCTGAGAACAAGAATCCCACAACCATTTAAGAAGGAGCAAGATGTGTTGGTCCCTGGAATTCCATGCGCCTTTGAAACCATATAAGAATTGTCCCATTCATACAAAACCCCATCCTCCGTGCACTAGATAGAGTAGAGTATTGAGGAATGGAAACATATACTAAGATTTAGAGAAAAAAAATATGAGGATAAACGGGAATTAAATTCACTCGATACTCTAATACCAAACATGCTTTTAGAAATAAATTACTAGAATTTACAGGTTATTGGGATCATCTTCACTACCATACAAAAGTTTTAGTGCCAAACAAGGTCGTAGACAGGATGGATTGATGAAACGCCGGCAAGAACAGGCATGGTTTTCCATCTACAGGATACCAGAGTACCAGTACCAACGTGGAAAACGAAAAGGATCCGGCTACCTAAGACTACCGGCTTCATAGTCGGTTTGAAAAAAAAAACAAATCTTCTGAAGAACTCATAAATAAATTAACTAACCTCCCAAGCCCGGCCCAGCAAGAACGAACCCATATCGTCTCCAGAAAAGAAAAAACACATTGCCGACCGCTGACGATCGATGCCGCCGCCGCTCCTGCAACCCTACGACCCCACGAGGGGACTGATCTCGTGTTTCACCGACGACGGCCTCGCCGATGACAACATCTCAGTCGCTACGGCCGAGACTCTCCGAGGCCTCCTTGTCGACATCTACGAGGAGGCGTTCCGGCGGCTGCCCGTCGAGGACATGCCGGAGGGCGTCGACACGGCCAAGCTAGTCGATCGTGGCGGCCTCTGCCTCGGCCTCCTCGACCCCGTCACCAACATCGTCCTCAATACCATCTCCCTTCTCCCGGAAGGCTTCGAGACGACGAACCCTAGCACCCCGGCGAATTCTGGTCGCAGCCGCCCCAACAGGTGGTCGTCGCACCGCCGCGAGAGCACAAGGGATGAATGGGACGCTGTAGCGGGGAGGTCCAGCCGGTGCCTCCTCGAGTTCATGCGCTTATACTTCGGGATGCTCAGTGAGGAGCAGGCCTGCCGGTATCTCGTCTGGGCGCGCGCCGACCTCGCCATGGCCGTCCTGCTCGTCGAGCACGAGCTCTACGCCGCCAGACCCACGCCACCCGACCCTCGCTCTGGGAGGACACGGAACTCCCTCCGCCGTGCTGCCAAGCACGCTAACCACCCTTGCCCGGACCAGCTCGTCTCGCTCGCCACGGCATGGCTACCCCTGGAGCGCCTCTGGATACTCGCCCCCATTCTACGACAGGAAGGCCGCGGGAATAAGCTCACCGTCCACGACGTCAAGACCGTCCTCCAAGTGCTCCGCCACCAAGAACACATCTCCGCCATGACGACCTTGCCGCCATCGCCAACGCTTGAAGAAGGCACTACGAGCTGCGCGGACCTTGGCGATGGCCGGATCGCATACATCACCATTGTCCAGAGAGCCGGCGACCACATCGCGTCCCTGCGGCGTCCTCAAGACATGGACTCCATGCTATCCTCCTACTCCACGGACGCTGCACCGCCGGGCACGATGACAAACCTTCCGCGGGACCCCCCCTGTTTGTTCGTCCGGTCTCTCGAGGCCGCCGACGCCGACGTGTGTCCATATGTCCGGTCATTGGAGATGTCGCTCTACGGTGCTATCCATGGCTTCTACCTCAGGGCGCTCGCCATGCTGCCAAGCCACGCCGCGCGCCAACACGTCCGCGGCGTCCTCCTCGCCGGCCACTGCTACGGGCCCATGGACCCAGTCTCCAACATCCTTCTCAGCGCCATCTGGTACGACGTCAACTTCCCGCTCCCGGACGCCGACCGCCGCACCCAGCCGTACGACATCCTCGACACACTCGCCATCCTCCGAGCCGTGTCCCGATCCCTACATGGCCTCATCGCCCTCCTCCACGCCACCTCCGGCCAGAAGCTGCCGCTGCACGAGATCCTCAAGTACCTCTCCTACGCTCAGTGCGATCTCTCCGTCATGCTCCAGCCCCATTTACTCCAGGATGGGAGCTCTCCCAACCCTTTTGTAGCTGCCGCCACCGCCGCGGAGCACCCGCAAGCGTCTTCCGTGGCAGCATTTTTCGCATCCTTGGCACCGACGAAGCTGGACAAGCTCCGGTCCCTGATGACGAGTGCCACCGCCAACAACACCGCGCTCTCTCGTGAGTCCTTGACGCAGATACATACCATCCTCAAAGAAGAAACCCCGGCGATGATGATCCAACGGCCAATTTCTCAGAGAAGAAAGCTGTCCAATACGGCGTTGAGAATTGTCGCGACTAAGAGGGAAGCCTATCATCACCAGCAAAGCTTCCTCTGTCCCACCATCGAACAGCTGCTGCGGGAATACGCCCGTAGCCATCCTTTTGAACCGAAATATGAGCTGGATTTTATATGTGGCGTGGCCTTAGCTGAACAACGCTATCATGTCAATTTCATGGCGACCAGCAAATCCACATTCAGGAATAGTCTCTTCTTTGCCGAATTCCGGGGGCCATATATCACGATCGCGAAGACACCCTTCTGTTGCCCTCTGCCACAACCGTACGATATGGGTAAGCTAAGCTACTTAAAGCGTGTTGTATAACTTTTCTATCTTAAAATGTAGATTGTGTTCATGCTAATTTGGTTCAACAGGCTGTTGCTATTATGGCCGGGAGTCGGCACGTAAGATCGTGTATCCGGATCATTCCATCGACTACCTCTCGAGCGGCATTACTCATGGCGGACTCGATGACACGGAAAACACGCTAGACACCGACTTTTTGTACTTCGACTCGGAAAGGGATGCGGAGCTCCCCAAGGTATTACATAGAATGGCAAAGCAAGACGAGACCAGGAAAAGGTCGTCTACTGAAATAATTAATCAATGGACCAGCACTCCCAGCAGGTGCTAATTATGCCAACCGCTTCAGTGAGTGCCTCTCAGGCCTGCCTCTGTTTGAAACGAAGTCCTCGACTAACAGCCGTCAGGGTTCCGCTGTAATGGTTACATCATTGTTTACTGCACGAAACAACAACACTAGCCGATTCATTCATTCACTCTATCTATTTCATATTATAAGACGTTTTCGAAAATATGGAATGGACTGATACCTCTTATACCATTAGGTGGAAGTATGCTGGATGATCATGCTCCGGAAGAACAACACTCTCGCTGTTTAACATTGCAGCGACTTCTGATCCTCTTCACTCTCCTCTACTCAAATCACTGCGCTGTTAATGTACCTTCTAGCCTTTGTTGTATGTATATCCTTGGGATTGATGTTTCTAGAAGCTCAATTCATATTCCTCCTTCCCAGAGCTGCCATGTATGTAGAAATGATGCATCTTCAGGACAAAGTTACTTAAGTCTACAAAATAATTTACTTGTATGTAGGGCTGGACTACAGAGCTGCTCGGCTCGTTAAGGCTCAGCTCATTAAGACTCATGATCGTTAAGGTTCAGATCGTTAAGCTCGTTAATTTTAACGCGGTAAAAGTAAAGTTTGGCTCGACTCATTATGCGCTAACGAGCGCTCACCAGCCCTCATTAACAATAATTAAGGAGCAAATGCGGGAAAAGTGCTAAGCTAGTAGTAGGTTGATTAAATATGGCGACTTCATCAGGAGTTTGGGAGGCCAGCAAGGGGCACATGGGGATGCAGTCATCAGATACCTAGAGGCACGCCGCTAGTGGTTCGAGAAGATGAGAAGACGATATAATTAAGATACAAGTAAGACCAATTGTTGTTATAGGAAATGCACTCACACGACGGGCTTCCTTGTTTTTGATACTGGGTCAAACTTGATTAGCTACATATCTTGAGACATATCACTATAATTGAGAACTTTTGGTTGCTAGCGAGCTTAACGAGTAGCTCATGAAACTCGTTAGCTTGATTGTTTAGCTCATTAGTGTTAACAAGCAAAAAATGATCTTTGACTTTGTGCATTAAGAAAACAAGCCGACCTCAAAAGAGTCAATCAAACCAGCGCTCGTTTAGCTCACCGAGTTTCGAGCTTTATGTCTAGCCCTACTTGTATGCAAGAGTTCAAAAAATGCTCACATGTCCAAGGAGGTTACAAAAATTTCCATATTGATGGAAACCATAAGCCTTTTTTTTCTCCTATAAGGATCTCAAGAACACACCAAAGCTACACATATCAGATTTGATTGAGTAAATGCTTTCAGATGCATACTCCTAAGAAATAGAACCACTGAAATGGATACTGTCGGCGCACCAAAAATTTAGTGCGCGGAGATAAAATTCGAAGAGGTCTGGGCCAGATAAAAAAAATCTGTGCATCCTTACCCTCGACACGCCTCTATGGTTATGCAGAGGTTGGATGTAATTACTTGATCAAGTAATAAATCATCCATTATCGAAAAAAAGATAGAGTAGAGTACTGAGGATTAGAAAATAATACTACCAAGATTTAGGAAAAAAAAGTGAGGATAAACGAAAATTAAATTCGCTCAGTACTTTAATACTCCTTCTCTCATAGTTTATTAGGCGTACGCGTACCCCTAGATCGCAAATTTGATCAAGTTAGTATTAGTTATATATTATAAAAAATTATATCATTAGAAAGTTTAGATATTCTATTTTCTAATAATATAATATATTTTTTCATTATATAATTTAAATTATATAGATCAAATTGGCAACCTGGGTATACGGGCAAGACTAGTAAACTGAGACGAAGGGAGTACTACTAAACATGCTTTTAACAGTAAATAAGAATTTACAGTTTAGTGGAATCATCTTCACTAATCCCTACAAAACTTTTAGTGGCCAAACAAGACCGTAGACAAGATGGATTGATGAAACCGCCGGCAAGAACAGGCACGGTTTTCCATCTACAGGCTAGGCCAGTAGCAACGTGGAAAACGAAAAGAATCCTTCATAGTCGGTTTGAAAAGAAAATATTTTCTTCCCAAGAACTCATAAATAAATAAATAAATAAATAACCTCCCAGGCCCGGCCCAGCAAGAACGAACCCATATATATCGTCTCATCATCTATCCTTCTATTTAGCCAGAAAGAAAAAAAACTCATTACGATGACGATGCCGCCGCCACTCCTGCAGCCCTACGACCCTACCAGGGGGCTGATCTCCTGCTTCACCGACGACGGCCTCGCCGCCGATGGCAGCATCTCAGCCGCCACGGCCGAGACCCTCCGAGGCCTCCTCGTCGACCTCTACCAGGAGGCGTTCCGGCGGCTGCCCGTCGAGGGCATGCGGGCGGACGGCGTAAAGACGGCCAAGCTAGTCGACCGCGGCGGCCTCTGCCTCGGCCTCCTCGACCCCGTCACCAACATCGTCCTCAACACCGTCTCCCTCCTCCCCGACGGCTTCGAGACGACGAACCCTAGCACCCCGGCGAACTCCGGTCGCAGCCGCCGCGAGCGGACAAGGGATAGATGGGACGATGTAGCGTCGCGGTCCAGCCGGTGCCTCCTCGAGTTCATGCGCGCCTACTTCGGGCTGCTCACCGAGGAGCAGGCCGGGCGGTACCTCGTCTGGGCACGCGCCGACCTCGCAATGGCCGTCCTGCTCGTCGAGCACGACCTCTACGCCGCCCGCCCCGCGCCGCCCGACCCTCGCTCCGGGAGGACATGGAGCTCCCTCCGCCTCGCTGCCACGCACGTTAAGCACCCTTTACCGGGCAAACTCGTCTCGCTCGCCACGGCATGGCTACCCCCGGAGAGTCTCCAGATGCTGGCCCCCGTTCTGCGACACCAAGACCTCACCGTCCACGACGTCAAGACCGTCCTCCAAGTGCTCCGCCACCCAGACGACGTCTCAGCCATGAAGACATTGCCGCCGTTGCCAACCCTTGAAGAAGGCACCACGAGCTGCACCGACCTTGGAGATGGCCGGATCGCCTACACCACCATTGTCCAGAGAGCCGGCGACCACATCGCGTCCCTGCGGCGTCCTCAAGACATGGACCCCGCGCACCCTGCACCGCCGGGTACGATGGCGAAGCTTCCACCGGGCTCCCCCTGTTTGTTCGTCCGGTCTCTCGAGGCCGCCGACGCCGAGGCGTGCCCATATGTCCGGTCATTGGAGATGTCGCTCTACGGCGCCATCCACGGCTTCTACCTCAGCGCGCTCGCCATGCTGCCTCGCCACAAAGCACGCAAACACGTCCGCGGCGTCCTCCTCGCCGGCCACTGCTACGGGCCCATGGACCCGGTGTCCAACATCCTTCTCAGCGCCATCTGGTACGACGCCAACTTCCCGCTCCCGGACGCCGACCGCCGCACCCAGCCACACGACATCCTCGACACACTCGCCATCCTCCGAGCCGTGTCCCGATCCCTACATGGCCTCGTCGCCCTCCTCCACGCCACCTCCGGTCAGAAGCTGCCGCTGCACGACATCCTCAAGTACCTCTCCTACGCGCAGTGCGACATCTCCGTCATGCTCCAGCCACATTTAAACCAGGATGGGAGCTCTCCCAACCCTTTTGTGGATGCCGCCACCGCTGCCGAGCACCCGCAAGCGTCTTCCATGGCAGCATTTTTCGCATCCTTGGCACCGGCGAAGCTGGACAGGCTCCGGTCGCTGATGACGAGTGCCACCACCAACAACACCGCGCTCTCCCGCGACTCCTTGACGCAGATACGTACCATCCTCAAAGAAGAAACCCCGGCGACGAGGCCACTTTCTCAGAGAAGAAACCTTTCCAAGACGGCGCTGGGAATTCTCGCCAGTAAAAGGCAGGCCTATGATCGACAGCAAAGCTTGATCCGTGGCAGTATCGAAAAGCTGCTGCGGGAATACGCCCGTGGCCATCCTTCCGAACCAAAATACAAGCTGGATTTTATATGTGGCTCGGCCTTAGCTGATCACCCTCGCTACGGCAAATTCTACCATGTCAATTTCATGGCGACCACCAAATCCGCATCCGGGAACACACTCTTCTTTGCCCAATTCATGGCGTATCACGATTACCCCAAGACATCCATCTGTTGCCCTCTGCCACAGGCGTATGATACGGGTAAGCTAAACTAGTACAGTGGAGTATAATTTTTTTTCTTAAAATGCAGATTATGTTCATGCCAATTTGGTTCTGCCTGCCAATATACAGGTCGTTGCTATTATGGCCGGGAGTCGGCGCGTAAGCTCGCGTATCCAGACCATTCTGTCGACTACTTCTCCTCGATCGACATTACTGATGGCGGACTCGATAACACGGAAGACACGCTAGACACCGACTTTCTGTACTTCGACTCGGAGAGGGACGTGGAGCTCGCCAAGGTATTGCAGAGAATGGCAAAGCAAGATGAGGCCAGGCAAAGGTCTGAAAGGTTTGATCAATGGCACATGGCTCCCTTATGCTAATGCTAATTAGCTCAATCGCTTCAGCGAGTGCGTGTCCCTCGCAAGTGATCAACTATCTGCCATCTTGGTTCCGCAGTAATGGTTGTTACTGCATGGAACAACAACATTAGCCGATTTATCTAGGCGCGCGTTTTAGCATTATAATATGGGAAAGACTGATACCTTATATGCCATTAGGTAGAAGTATGCTGGATGATTAGGCTCTGGAAGAACAACAGTCTCGTTGTTTTTACATTGCAGCGACTTCTGACATGGTGTGGGTCGATCCTCCCACGTCAGTGTGATGTTTCTTGTATGTACTCCTAGCTCGGTTGTATGGATATCCTTGAGATTGATGTTTCTAGAAGCTCAATCCATATTCCTCCTTCCCAGAGCTGCCATGGCTGTAGAAATAATGCATCTTCGGAATAAAATCACTTTGGTCTACAAAGTAATGCACATGGATGCGAGAGTTTAAAAAAAAATGCTCACATGTCCAAGGAGGTTAAGAAATTCTCCTTATTGATGGAAACAATAATTCTTTTGTGTACCAAGAATCTCAAGAACACAGCAAAGCTGAACACAACGAATCCAGGTGCTAGATGCGATTCGCCACTCGAGTGACAAGATGGAGAATCACGAGCAAAATAACTAGTTACACAACAGAATGTACAATTAACTTACGGGCAGAAATACTGATTACACACGGCTTAATATAGAGAAGTAACAAGGAACACTCCGGATTTTAATTGAGCAACAGTTCAAGGATAAACAGGATGCAGTTCAGATCACACTCACAAAAGAAAGATACACGAAAGCCACTCATTCGTCAGGTTGGTGAATATAGCAGTGACCTGCTTTCGGATATTCTCCAAATCTGCAGCAAGAAGAACACAGCTGAAACTGTTAGAGAAGAAGAACGTATCATGTATAGATGCAGTGAAAATCCATGTGAGTGCAGAAATTAAGTTAACTCAGAAACAGCTTTGACAGCTGCATGTCATTCATTGAGAAGCCAGTCGCGCAGAATGGTGCTTGCAACAGAGTGACAAGAACGGCACAGCAAGGATAGGAGCTTGAGCTTATCGCACGCGCTGGGTCAGGAGCTGGAGAATGACATGAAGTGCTGGCCGACCTCAATACGCCCGGTGGCTTGCCAAGGGGAAATCAGGTCAGAGGGCCTAATTAACTCAAACTTGATTGTGCGGCCCATGGAGCACAGGTGAGGGGCGGAGCCAGAGCGGCTTGCAGTCGCACTTGCACGGTTGCACACTAACGGCAACCCACACACCGCACCCATGAACGAACAAATCCATTGAGAGGGGAGGAGAAACCTCTGCTTACCCGGCCAAACCAAGGCGAGGATCCTCCACCGCCATGCCTCATCTTCAGCAAATCCTAGAGGTTGAAGCTCTCCGGCCAGCTCGATCTGCCTCCCACCTCGCTGAGGCCAGCCCTCGCCTCCTACTCCTCCATCGCGCTGCCAGCCTTCGGGTGCATCTCGATCTGATCTCGAGACAAGCAGGCAGCTTAAGTTACTCCAACTGGCAATCATATGGGAGACCTTCATTAAGCTGTCATCTTTGCATCTCGATCTGATCTTGAGACAAGGGGCTTATGTACCAACTATTCAGCATCTAATATTTGATTTCAAAATACCGCTCATACTACTTTAGTATGGTTCCAGTTATTACCTAGACATACTGTAGTACAGAAAGATAATGCCACAGAATACCAAAAAAAATACACGCTTCAATGCAAGTTCATTTCGAAACCGTACAGTCTTCACAGCAAAACCCCATTTCCGGCTTGAGTTTCCAGCAGCATATAGCATGCTCTCACAAGCAAACTAACCATGCCAGAAAACTAGGCAACATAAACTACCAACAACTAAATACTGACTTCACACAACGTAATATAGAAAAGTAACAAGGAATATGCCAGGTTTTCATTGAGCAACAAATGCAACACCTCCCACAGTGAACAAAACTTAGAACGCATAAGAGAGCTAGAAAAATAAAACAAATTAACCAAAAGAGACTCAACTCTTCAGGGCTGAAATAAAACTTATACCTATACAAGCTATGGGACCAAAGTTGTTTCACAAATCAAACCAAGCTGACACTAGCACAGATTCCGGCCCAAGGGCATTACATGGTTAATCACAATATATTACACAGCGCCCATGACATATGTTACAAAAGACATCCAAAAAATAAGGGCACAGATAAGTTACAAACACAATCGCCGCTTCCAATGGGGAGCGGGACGCGCTGAACAGGATAAGGTTAGCTTCACCTACATTACACCGTCATCACGGCGGGTGTCTAACAGCAGCTGCACACACGTCAGTCAGGGTACTGTCAGATCAGGCTACAGGGGCGGGGGAGGAGCTGGGGTCTTCAGCTTTGGAACCTTGAAACTGGAGCTGGGGTCTTCAGCTTTGGAACCTTGAAACTGGAGCTGGGGTCTTCAGCTTTGGAACCTTGAAACTGGAGTGGAAGAGTACCTGCTGAGGTGCAGGTGACGACGCAGGTTTCAGGTGCATCCTCGAGGAGCAACGTCGAAGACCCACACCCTGCATTCATCGATCGCATTCTGTCAGCGCATGTTAACATCAATTAAATACAACTAAAAGAAACTCAGAGCCAAGTGAAGATCTTCGGGTGAACAAGGGTATAAAAGACAATCAAGAAAAGGCCCAACTAAAATTTACGGTAGTTAAAGAAAAGCAGAATGGTGCGCCTTCAATGCTCTGGTACATATATGATCGTTGCAATTCACATTAACCATTATGTGTGAGCAAAATGCTTCCTGAAACCTGTCTGCTAGTGGAGACTAGTCACGTTTCATCTAAGAGAGCAAAGGATATGCAAGAACTAAGGAGTGATCCCTAACAATAACAAGAGGTGTCAAAGAAAGGCACTAGCGATAGATAGGATATCACATAACTACCACGCACACGCAATGGATAGGTTTAACTTTTACCTTCAAAACAGCAATATGATACATGGAAATTGAGGAGACATCAATTACAGCAACAGAATGACAGTTCCCTAAATATCATTCAGAACAGTTAACTACAAAGCCACTTAAGAAATAAGCTAAGCTACTCAACTCAATAGAGCAAGAGGACACCTCAGAAAACACTCCAAAACCCAAGGACAGCAGAGGATCAAATAGTTGTTCAAATACTGCAGAAGGAAGAGCCAATGGATGTAAACAAATTAATAGGGGTTTTACACTAGTATTATGCTAGATCACTGACTAAATTACATAAAAGTACCACAATCAGGGCTAGGTTAAGAGGTTGGTGCCGGTTTTGATTTTTTTTTTAACTACCGGTTCTGGGGCAGGATGTTACATATACCACCAATAGTCGTGTAATGATGCTTTGACAGAGTTTCTGACCTACGGGGCCCATCTGTCAGTGATGATGTGGCAGCTCACACATGGAAAATTCATTAATGTGGAGGTGGGTCCAATCTGTTGGTTTGGTCTTCTTCCCCTCTTCCTCTGTATTTCTCTGTCTCTGTCCAGCAGCACGAAAGAGATCACAGGGCTAACCACGAAGTGTATGCAGAGAGAGAGGAAACAAGGCAGGGCTCACCACCAAACTAGATGGTTGCTCGGCAGGGTCAGAGAAGCGCAGAGGCGATGGCATGGTCGGCGGCAAGCGGCAGCTGGAGCGGAGGAAGATGAGGTCGGATACATCAAGTCCTAGCCTCCCGGTGCGATTCTTTTGGAGGGGAGGGGCGGCATGACAAGGCGAAGCTGATGCAGGTCTTTGGCTGGGCTCAGGGAAAATGGAAACGCTGGCACGACGGAGCAGCAGCGACTTCAGAAGAACTCGGTAGCTCGCAAGAGGCAGAGAGGAGGTTCTCTGTGCGTCCTTATCCTCTCCGCAGCGGAACAGTACTAGTGGTCAGCACATAGCTGGGTGGTGACGTGTGAGGGATTTCCTGTCTGAGATTTGAAACGGCGGTGGCGGCGCGTGCAAGAGGGAGCAGAGGTAGACACGAACACAACCAGCACCACCGTGCTGGTCCGTGGGCTCGGCACGGGCACCACGGCCACGCGATAAGAGATATGTGTTACTTGCGGTGGCCCCACAGGTGACAGGTGGACATAGATTTTGGTCAAACAAAATTATGTGGCATCCTTAGTTGCCAACTCAGCTTTGACAAATAGGCCCCACGAGTCAGGAAGGCTGTCAAGACATGATCAAGTTGACAACCCAATATGTAAAATCCTGCCCCAGAACAGGCAATTTTTTGAAGAAAAAAAATCAAAATCAAAACCGACACCAATCTGCTAACCTAGCTCCAATTGTGGTAGTTTCATGTAATTTACTCTAGATTACTAGTACATCATCAAGATCGTGTGCTTCAGTACTTGAAGGAAGTGCTGTTTTTTCCTATACCATACGACGATCGTGGCTTAAAAACATTAATAGCAGGCTGCAACTCACAATATCGAAAACGAAAGTTTCTAGCACTCAAACAAAGCATGTTGGTTTAATTTACCTAAAGCTGCAACGCCTCAATGGCAAGAACATACCATAAGGATTTCGACAGAACTATATATGAAAGATCCCTCTTGTCCATGATATAGTTAGAGCTCTGATTGCCATTGTCTTGTCCATGATATAGTTAAAGCTCTGATTGTCATTGTCAGATGTTGGGAAACCAAAGGTTTATCAATAGTCTCAAGAAAACTATTTGACAGCGCGCATTCAAAACTTACAGAACACTCGCCTAGTTTCCAACTTTCCATCAATTTACTATACGTCCATATTTACAGCAAGATGCAACTCATGCAGCCCACCAAGAATTAGGACATCATAATATGCGAGGTAGGAAGTTCCAAGCAACACAAGCAGAGAAGATATATTTGGTCATTGTTGTGTAATTTTGGACTATGCATGCAGACCAATAACTAAGCACCTGAAGTGATGAAAACAACATGTTGCCATCCTACTACTGGCATCCCAAGTGTATCTGTGATGGTCCTTTATGAGCATCTACGACTCACATGATGCTCACCTAAATTCCATCAACATTTCTCTTTGTCCATATTTACAGCAGGACGCAACTCATGCGGCCTACCAAGAATTAGGACACACATGAACAGAAAGTATTACAGTTAAATGTCCTACTATTAGTCTCCCAAGTGTATCTGTGATGGTCCTTCATGGGCATATACGACTCACATAATGCTCACCTAAATTCCATCAACCACATTCTTTGTCCATATTTACAGCAGGATGCAACTCATGCGGCCTACCAAGAATTAGGACATAGATGCGCAAAGGATAGTGTCATAAGAAGAGTAATGGTTTTATTGTACACTCTTTGCAGGGTAGGTGTTGTTTTTGCATATAGATGAACAAGCCAGCAGTACAAGGCTATAAATGGTAGACAAGGAACATATTTGGCCACTTCTAAGTCTCCTTGAATGCATGTGTCCTGGGCCTTCACGAAGCTACCGCTACATAATGCTCACCTTAAATCCATCAGTTATTATTTGTCCATATCTATAGCAAGATCGAACTCATGTGGCTTGAATTAGACATTACAATTATTGATGAAAAGTTATTATACTGCTGTAAGGAAATTACAAATTTCACTATATAGGAACAAAGCTGATCGCAACTCATGCAGCATATGAATTAGGACACTGAAAAGTTGTTATTCTGCTGTAAGGAAATTACAAATTTCACTATAACAAAGCTGATCGCAACTCATATGCAGCATATGAATTAGGACACTGAAACTGATGAGAAAAGTGAAGAAATGATAGTATATCTCTCTTTGCATGTTCGGTTTGCTTATGCATATAGATGACTAAACTAGCATTACAAGGTCACCCCATTAGCCCGAAACTGATAACCTGGTAGGTCAGAAACATGTTTTGCCCAGTTTTTGACTTCTCTGTAAGACTGCATGTGCACTTGTCCTTTATGAGCCCCTGTGACTCGATCAGTACTAACTTAAATTGCATCAAGATTACTCTTTGTCTGAGTTTACAGCAAAACAACACCTATGTGGATTACCAACAAGGACATTACAATCAAATGTTGTTACAGGGTCATAGGAAAAGTAAACATTACTATTTCAACAATAGAAACTTGCATTATAGGTTATCAGTGGAGTATGTCACAGTACATGAATGATATACTTGGGCATGGACTACTTACATTTGATAAGGAAGAGGCACACTGACGCTTCTGACTGGTCTCAGGTTGATCTTCTACCATTTGCCTCTGAGGATTATTTTTGGATTTCCCACGTAGAGACACAACTTCAGACCTAGATTTTCTACGTGTCCCACTGATATCCTGCTTTCGCTTTTGACTAGCCTGCAGGTGCCCACCCTTGACTTTTGGGGTTTCGTCGTCTTCCTGACTATGCAGGGAGTGCAGTTTTTGTAGCTTATTCTCAAGAAGTAGTATCATCTTGTTGGCACCATTAGCCTCTGCTTGTAATCTGCTAATGTCATCATCCTTCTTTTGGGCCGCCACTTGCAGCTCCTCCACCTTCCGCTGCAGCATTTGTGCTGCTTCAGTAGCCTGTGCTGCCTCTATTTTCTTCTTCTTAAGGAGCGAATCGTAGTCTTTTTCCATTGTCTTGTACTGGTTCCACACAAAATCCTTTTCTGCGAGTAATGCAGAAACTTCCTTATCCTTCTCTGAGCTCAGGTTCTTATAGGCTTTCTTGAACTCCCTAATCTCAGATCTCCAATTTCTTACACTGTGCTCATGTTCCGTAGTTTTCTCGCTAAGCTCGCCAGAATTTTCAGCTTCCTCCAGTTTCAACTAAAATTAAGAAAAACAAGCAGACACACAGAACATGCTTGTGAGTATGGACAAGTTATCCTTTATGAGCATGTTTGCGAGTATGCAACTTATGGTTTGGTAAGTACCTTCAGTTTAGTGTTTTCTTCAGCCAAAGCTACTGCACAAGTCTTGAAATCTTCCAGGTCGTCATCTTGATGTTCTACATTGGAAACAAAAGGCAATGATAATATCAGTAGACAGTAGCAACATAGTTTCTTCGAATTTGGGTGCTCCTTTCTAATGTTATCATCTCTTGGCAAAATGTTATTCTAAAATGGAAAGCAAAACAAGGGCTGGCATTTTTAGGTGGGTAAACAATCACCAGGAATCAAAGTTTTCGTTGAATGTTAATGGAGTGGCAAACTGCGGACACAACAGAAAATCGCATCGTAGGGATACTGGCTTAATGTTCAACAATGAAATAATAATAATAATAATAATAATGTGGCAAGTGTCGAAGCGATTAACAACAACTTTAGAAGCCCAAATTAACATATAGATTTATACTTAGCATAGCAAGTTCCCAAATTTCTTTGCAGCACGTGACATAGGCATTGACAAAGTTTTTGAGTAGCTTTGAACAATATGGAGTTATCAAAGCTTATCAATGCACAGAGAACTCAGACAGATTTGGCATCAGGTGTTTCATAGTGAATGGAAAGATGAAGCAGTGAAATATTAAGAAGGTCACAGCAATCCAAGCATATACGATGAAAAAAATCGCACAATTAGCAGTAAAAGATTCGCCGTGATAATCGAAAACATCGACCCAACAGAACAGGGAATCAGCAGCCGCATGTTTACCTCCAGAAACAAAGCCCTTAGCTAAAACAAGACCCATAAAGATGCAACCTTTGCACCTCTGGCTACCAAGATCCCCCAAAAGAACACTTAATTGTCCACCGAAATCGAGCACAAGAACAGGAGAGGTTAGAGCCTAGGAGAAAGAACGGAGGATCTCTTCTTACTGGCGTAGATCTGGTAGCGCCGGACGGCCCGCTCCTTGTCCCCGAGGAGCAGCTCCAGCCTGGCCTCGTGGCCCTTCCGCACGCACGCCTCCGCCCTCCGCGTCTGCCCCGCCAGCGAAACCCTAGAAGGCGTCAGCCGCCGGCCGAGCCGAAGCCGAGGAGAAAGAAGAACTTGTAGAGAAGGGGGAACCACGTCACCTCGCTGAGGCGGGCCCGGAGGAGGCCGTCGCGGGCGACCCAGAACTCGTGCTGGACCTTGACGAGCGCCTCCAGGCGCGCGCGGTCGGCGAGCAGCGCCTCCACGTGCCGGTGGTTCTTGCGGAGGATGGCCACCATCCGGTCGTAGATTCGCAGCCACTCCGCCCGGCCGCCTACGCCCTCCCGCGCCGGCGAGCCGCCGCCGCCGGCCATGGAGTCAAGAAAGGACGGGGAGCGTGGGGGAGACGACCGTTGGGGCGTTTCTGTCTTTTCCTCTCGCTCGTTCGGTCTAGTGTGCGGGAACGGCGAGCGAATTTGGTGTTTGGGGATGGGAGAGCCAGAGAGGAGACGACAACTGGATTTGGGGTGCGAGAGAGAGTTGCCAAATCTGGGTCCACTACCAAAAACTGATTTTCATTTATTTTGGCCTCAAAACGCTCAATGACATACGCTAAATGATGTGGGTACCCATATTTTTTAGGGTTTTTTTTATCAGATAAGGCCTCGAAGGGCTTCCATTACGGCGGTGGGCAAAGTTTTACAAGGAGGACACTAAAAGAAAAGGAAATTACAACAAGGTCCTTGACATATCCATCCTTCACCCTAAAGAAGATTGCAGAAACGCAATCAGGTCCAAACTCTCCGCCGGCGACGAACAGCCTGCAGCGACCACCTCTATCCAGGCCGCGGACGAAACCACTTGGCCGAGCAGAGGCTTGAGCGGACGCGGCAAGGCTGAAGATATTCCTCTCGCAGAGGAAGAAGACACTCTGGCAAGCTTGGCTGCCGAGCGAGGCGGGGTCAGCCTCCTGACCGAAGATAACTGAAAGATCGAGATGTCGCCTAGAGGGGGGGTGAATAGGCAATTACAAACTCTTGCGGATTTGTCTTGTAAGAATGCGGAATTAAACTATCGTTTAGTTTACAAGCACAAACCCTCAATATGCTAAGCTCAACTAAGTGTAACAATAGCAACTAGAGCTAAGCAAGATAGGCACAAGATATATGTAGCACAAGTGATAGCAAGATATATGTACTTCAAGCACGATGGCTATCACAAGGAAAGAGAGCTCGGGTATAGAAATAACCGAGGCACGCGGAGACGAGGATGTATTCCCGTGTTCCCTTGCTTTGCAACAAGGTACGTCACGTTTGGAGGAGTGGAGGTCCCACGAAGGATTCCCCGCGCCACGAAGGCTCACCCTATTCTCCGAACCACACCCACGAAGGATAATGGCCCTTTCCTTATGGTTAGTTTTTCCTCCGCTCTGGAGATGGCAAACTCCACAACCACTTCACAAGCTCCACGAAGGAGAAGCCCGGGCCTCTTCACAATCTTCTTGAAGAGATCACCGGAGCACCAATCACCAAGCCAACTAGGAGGTCACCCTCCAAGAGTAACAAGCTCACGGTCTCTCACTCGAACAAATCATGGTGGAGAGCTCAACACTATGCAATGATGCAAAGCAAGAACACCGGAGGTGTTCAAGTCCTTCACACTCAAATCCCACCAAAGCAACGAATGCTAGGATGAGATTGGAGAGGAAGAACAAGGGGGAAAGTCAACCAAAGACTCCAAGATCTAGATCCCAAGAGATTCCCTCACTTAGAGAAGAAACGGTTTGGTGGAAGTGTAGATCTAGATCTCCTCTCTCAAATCCTCAAATATGAGCAAGAACGGTTGGAGGAATCAAGGGAGAGAGCAACTTCTTCAAATGCAACAATGGAGGTGAGAGAAAGGGGAAGAAGTTGATGCTCAAGGTGGAAGAAGGGGCTATTTATAGCTAGGAAGCAAATATAACTGTTGGGGGAAAAACCAGAGAAAGAGACAAGAAAAACGGGCAGAAAAGTCGGCCCAGCCGGCCTGGCAGCCGGCTGACCGGATCTGTTCGGGACCGCCGGTCCGGGATCCGCCCAGCCGGACCAGCCGGGCGGGAGCAGCCCGCGCAGCAGGCGACGGATAGGCGAGGAGCGCGCGCGGCGCGTGGGCGCGTGGGCCACGCGGGCGGAGGCGGCCCAGTGGCGCCTGGCCGGGCCGAGGAGGCGCCGGCAGGCCGGAGCCGGACCGGGCCCAAGGCCGGTCACAGGCCGGCGGGGGAGCGCCAGGCCGAGGCGGCCCGGTGCGGGATCCGGTCAGGCCGGGGAGGTGGCCGGGCCAGGCCGGCGCGAGGGCCGGTGGCCGCCCGGTCGACCGGGTGGGCCGGCGTGAGGGCCGGCGGACCGGCCGCCAACCGGCTGCCCCTCTTCTTTTTCCTCTTTTTCTTCTTTTCTTCTTTTTCTTTAATAACTAATGCTCCCGAACTCCGATTCGCATGAAACCAATTTTGTTGGAAAGATAACGACGAATAGAACCCCAACAAAAACTGGAAATATGGAGACTCCTCACATAACATTTTTAGATGATTTTAGAGAGGGAGTCTCCCACCGTCAAGAAACGGTAAAGACGTCCAAACTCGAAAACGCAATAGAAGATGCATGCGGATTCCGTTTTCGATGAACTTGGGCTTGTTGTAAAGCTAGCAACAAGCTCAAGAACCTCACACAGAGAAACACCAAGAAGCAATAAGGATATGCAAAGTATGCAAAGGATTGAGCTCCCTAAGACGATGTGATCAAGTTACTCAACCGAAAGCCCCTCTTAATAGTGCGGCTATCTATCCTATAATCCAGTCTCCCAACATCCACCTTGAGACCGGTAAAAGGAAAACCTAGCAAGTCCATACCTTTGCCTTGCGCATCCCGCTTGATCTTGATGATAACTCTTCAAGCTTCACTCAAGCCGGAATGCCACACTTGACCAATGTTGCTTCGTGAAGACTCACAAATGCTCCCCCATACACTATGATGGGAAAGCCCCATTGATGCACATCTTCACATGTCCATTATCACCAAATGGACGACAAGCTTCAAGCATGTGATCCACTCAAGATACTCATCTTGAACTTGTCCAACTCAACCGTGTATCTTCTCATACTATGTTCTTGATGCCAATACACAAGGTATACATTTATCTTCATGGCATCCATACTTGAATCCAACACATGGAGAGCAAGTAGTACCTATGGAATATTCCTTCATATAAACTCAATGAAAACATTAGTCCATAGGGGTTGTCATTAATTACCAAAACAACACATAGGGGCAATGTACCCTTACAATAATGGCGGCGAGCTGTGGCCGTCGCTTGAGAACCGCCCAGGGGAGAAGAAGCTCCGAACGCTCCCCAGAACAGCGTTGATGCACCACTAACTTGAGGTGTTCCTCGTCCTTTCCCTCGCCACCATGGCAGGCCGAGAGGAGGAAGAACACCGTAAAGCCACCAGTACGATGCTAAGGAAGGCTTCTTCTTGATCTGTGAAGCAGCAGCAAAGTCATCTCCTTCTCCTCCCCACCCCGACCGGCCAAAAGGAGCCACCCCTTTGTCGATGCAGAGCTCAAGAGGAGAGCCAGGCCGTACTTATTGACTTCCCCCGTCTAGGATGCTCTCAGAAGCGACCTCCCACTAGAGGAGCTCACCTGAGAGCAAGCCAGACCACCACCTGCCGCCGTGCGAGAACGCCAGAGAGGAGGGAACCTCCAGGTGACGAACTTGAAGTTACCGATTGCTGCCGCCTCCTCTTCCCTCGCCGCCACGGCAGGCCGAAGAAGAAGCGAGCAACCATCTGCTGGTGTCGCACCTGGGCAAGGCCTTATTGAAGGCATGGCTGGCAGAAGTCCTCCCCGCCGCCGTCCCGTGGACAGCAACAGAGGAGATTAGCCACCACCGCCGGATATGGCCTAGAGACACCGATGGAAACCATCCGGCAAAACGCCACCTACTGGCACAAGGCCGAACCCTACATCTACTATATACAAGAAGGACTCCGGCGCCGCTCCTCCGCCTCCCTCGACCGGCCTCGCCGGCGAGTTTGGCCTCGGATTGGCCCGGCGAGCTCGTGAGCTCCCTCAGATACTGTAGCAGGAGAGAGAGACACTACAAGAAAAGTTCTGATAGGCAACGTCTCAAAATCGTCCGCTAAGGGGTGTTTTTCGTCGCCTATGGGCCTAACCCGACGATATGGGTTCTGTTGTGGAAACTGCGTCAGGCAAAGTCCTACGACGATTTTTTCGGTCCGTCGCGCTTGGGCGCCCTTCCGCCACGGAAAATCGGACCGTTGCCCAAGTGTTTCCGGGAGCCCGTTGACTGCTGACGTCATGCAAACTGACACGTGGCAGACGCCGTTAATCGGCGATTAACGGCGTTAACCTACGAAACCCCGTGGTAGATGGTAGGCCCACACGAGGCCTCGCCACGTCTTAAGCGGGCCGGGCAGTGACATAGTTTGACCGGTCAACTATATAGTCAGGGCTGGTCCATTAGTTACGTGGGCCGGCCTAACCTCTAAGGTTGATCGGTCAAAACTTAAATGGGCCGGCCCATTTAACATGTGGGGACCACCTTACAAGAATCGGGCCGCCCAAGAAGCAAGTGGGCGGGCCAAAACACAGTGGGTCCCACTTTCCGGTCAAAGGGCCGGCCCATTTAGTGTGTGGGGTCCACCATATAGCAAGTGGTAGGGCCAAAAACACAGTGGGTCCCACTTTCTAGTTAAAGGGTCGGCCCATGTAGTATGAGGGGACCACCATATAGCAAGTGGGCCGCCCAACAAGATAGTGGGTCGGCCAAAAATACAGGTGGGTCCCACTTTCTGTTAAAGGGCCGCCCATTTGGTGTGTGGGGTCCACCATATAGCAAGTGGGCCGGCCCAACAAGAGAGTGGGCCGGGCCAAAAGCACAGGTGGGTCCCACCTTCCTGTTAAAAGGCCGGCCCATTTAGTATGTGGGGTCCACCATATAGCAAGTGGGCCGGCCCAACAAGATAGTGGGCCGGGCCAAAAACACAGATGGGTCCCACTTTCCAGTTAAAAGGCCGGCCCATTTAGTATGTGGGGTCCACCATATAGCAAGTGGGCCGGCCCAACAAGATAGTGGGCCGGGCCAAAAACACAGGTGGGTCCCACCTTCTGTTAAAGGGCCGGCCCATTTACCATGTGGGACCACCATATAGCAAATAGGTCGGCCCAACAAGATATTGGGCCGGCCCAATAAGCATGTGGATCCCACTATCGTGTAACCGGGCCGGCCTACTAAAGAAGTGGGCTGGCCCAAAATGAAAGTGGGTCCCACACTACTATAAGTGGGCCGGCCCAATCTGTTGTAGTGCCCTACTTGTTTGACTAGTCAACTTGCATTACATTTCATGAGCCTAAAATCTGATATCAATGATACACACAATTACATACACAAATAAAACCAGTAGGAAAATTACAAGGCAATTAATGTGCCCAAACAAAAAAATTACATAGAATCATTGAGGACTTCTATTAGCATCATCAATAACACGTTGACATTTGGCAATCGCCTTGATTGAATCTTGTGTACTCTTTGTCAACATATCAGCTACAGATCTTAAAGCGACAATACCATGTCTTTTATAAAGTACTGACCTTGAGATATTTACTTGTTTGATGAAAGCAATGGTCTAGGTTGACGGCTATGAGAAGATGCATCGAAGAAATATCGAACTTTTTGTGGGCCTCACTTCTAATGAAGATTGCTTCATCACAACCGCATTACGATAATAATGCAAAAAGAGTTAAACGATGAACTATGCAAACATTTATTATGCAATGTAGATATAAGATAATAACAAGTTGCATAAATAAGACAATGTATGGAACTTGTACTAAGCACAAACTTACATCATAATGTTGCACAGTGGTCGCTACAGATCCTTTTTGGCGACTATCTTCTAATGATGACTGCTTCATTAAAGCGCATTGGTAACATTGCAAACATAGTTACAACAATTAACTATTCAAACATGTATTACGCAATGTAGAGATCAGATAACAAGACATGTAGCGTAAATAAGCACAAGATAAGATAAGATGCATGTACTAAGCACATCTCGGCTCATTGCAGTCCTTCTCTTGCGTGCACTAGTCATGGTCAACATGCCTGTCATTTTAGGTTCAGCCATCAAGTGAAATGCTAATCCTCCTGCTCCATTGTCCTTAATGTGTTTAGATATCACATTTAAGACCAAGTCACCTGGTTTCAAATAACAAAAAACTTGAGCTGCCAAATGAATAAGCCAATATTTACCAGATATCGATTAAAACCAACTAGATGTTGCTTTGCATGAGATACGAATTTCGAGACATTCAGATTTAGAGTAGGGTAATGCCAAGGTTTTCCACATAAAGTAAACTGGCATTAAGAATGACCAAATGTCGAGTTCAAATCACCTTCGCAGCTTTCTCCAAGACAAGCATATCAAATAGGCAAAAACATAGTAAAGCATGAATGGCATTGCTATGGCAGGGTTCCAAGTGTTAATCTCTTGCATAAGGAACAATGCATATAGGTTATAGATAATAATGATAAACCGCCAAAATTACCAACCAAGAACTCAGATTCCAACCTTCCCTAGCGTCCCCATTGTTAATGTTGGATGTTCTAATAAGTGGTTCGCATGATCAATCCCTAGGAAAAATAACATTGACAAGTCGGTCTACGATAATACAAAGACCAGACATGCACGCGGCAATAACTATATAAGCTAAAGACGAGGTATAAGAGCAAGCAGATTGGAAATGCACATAGCATGATTATAAAAGCAAGTGTGAGAATAGCAGACACGAGAAAACAGCTAGCAGCTAGCGGTGAGCTAATGACGTGGTATAAGAACAAGCAGATTGGAAATGCCCATAGCATGACTATAAAAGCAAGGCGACAATAGCATGCAAGACAAAAACAGTAGGCAGCAAATGAATGGGTATAAGGCTATAAATATGTGGATGCACACAGTGTCGATAGAATGAACAGGATGGTAGCGACCGGATAATGCTTTTGTACTGTACAATATTTAAACAAACTTCATGCGAAGCAACACATCAAGAAAGTTAACGGCATATGAGATCTGCAAATAACTACACAAAACATGGCTAAAGAAACACCGCGATCTAACGGGCCACCGTACTAACCAAGCTGCGGCGGGGTGGACGGGCGGCAACTTGCATTCCGGCGGCGAACGCGGGAGACGATGAATCGACCCTGTTTCGAGAAGCGGGCGTTAGTGAAACATATCTCGGTTGGCTGGCAAGGGATTCGGTGAAGTTGATACAGCCGCTGCGCCGAGGTAGTCGGTGGCGAGGTCGGCGGTGAAGCTGCATCCGTCGGTGGCGAGGTCGGCGGTGAAGCAGCATCCGTCGGTGGCGAGGTCGGCGGTGAAGGCATCCGTCGGTGACGAGGGCGGCGGGGAGCGGATCGGGTGGGTGGACAGCCAACACGATCAAGGCTACGCCGTGGAGGAGTATGCCGGCGGCGGCAGATCTAGTACTGTAGAGAGTCAGAGCTTTGGCGTGTGAGAGTATTTTTGAGCTAATGGGGCGAATGGTTGGTGGGTGGGTGTGGGCCTGTGGGGAGGGTTCGGGATCTAGGCAAGATATTTCATTGTTACCGAATGAGCCCTCCATGGTCGGTGGGTTGTAGCTTCCGACCAGGGTTAAAAGGGTAAAACTGGTCACGGGATTTTCGAATGGATGCGGCGGGATGATTTGGCGCGCGGCCGAAATTTTCAGTTTCAAGCTACGAGCGAACGACAAAAATAATGTTCTTCCCCGGGGAGCTCTCATTTCTTCCTCTTCTCTTTCTCTCTCGAGTCTCTCCCACTCCCCGGCTCCTCTCCCCCTTCTCTCCGGCGGCCTCGCCGCCGGAGATGAGGCCGACTTCTCTCTCGTATATTGTACACCCTCCGAACTAAATTAATTGATTCAACTTTCCTTAGACGTGTATGTATCTAGAGTAAAAACATGTGTGGATACATCCATATTTAGATAAGCAAAGTTGAGTCAGCTAATTTGGATCCGAGGGAGTTAGTGTTGTTGTAAGCTTAGATCCGGTGTTTCCCATGAGCGTAATGGCGCAATGGAGTCGGGGATCTCGTCATCGGCTTCGGATCTGGCCTATGGTGAATCGGCGGATCTTGCCGTCCAAACCCCGATCTGGTGCCATCAATGTGATGGCGCTAACGGTGAGGCTTGCTTTGGTCAGTGCTTCGGATCCGGTCAATGGGGAAGTCAAGTCGCTAAAGTTCACAAGCTCGGGGCATACGACGGCGTCATCCGTCTTGCCCGTGCACATCTTGGCCTTTCGGCGGCCCTTCTCGAGCCAATATGCCGTTGCCGAGGCCCTTCTTCTCCTTCGTCCTGGCGACTACCGGCGACACCGTCGAAAGTGGTGCGTCCCCGCGACGGAGTTGCCGGAAAGGATGCGGAGCAGAGATCGATGTGCGGTCGAGAAGGACTCGATTGATTTTCTTCTATATGTTTTGGGGTCCTTTTTGTAAAGTTGCAGGTTCTATTAGTTATTGTCTAGTACTTTTGGTCCTCTATGTAATTTTTTGGACTAGTTTCCATTGGCACTGATAAACTTGAATTTTGACAAGTTCACAGGGAAAAAAAAATCCTTTGCACATATGGCCTATCATGTATAAACATTCTTGAGATTTAAACTATATGTAATGTGCCATGCATTAACCCTAAACCATATATATGTAACTAACCCTAGCTGATCAAACCCAACTTAATTAAAACAAATAACCCTAAACTATACGCATGCACTTTATGCGCATAGGCGCGGGTGCCTCTAATAATGTGTGTGCGCACTCGATCGATGATCCCTAAACCTTATACAACCCTGAAACCCTAATCCCTAATCCCTAAACCCTAAACACCCTAAACACTAAACCCTATACCCTAAACCCTAACCCTAACCCTAAACCCTAATTAAACCCTATATATAGGCCAACGACACTTAATTGTGCATCAAGCAGGCCAGGGGTGCCTCGCGGTCCTCTAATTAAATTAAATGTGCCATGCATTAACCCTAAACCATATATATGTAACTAACCATAGCTAATCAACCCTACTTAATGAAAACACATAACCCTAAAGTATACTAGCTATAACCCGATCTAATAAAAACATGCTCTATATATAGCAACTAGCTAGCAAACCTTAGATTAACACCAATTAATATATACATGGCCTATATCGATCATGTTGTATAACATATCCCCGAGATTCATTAATTAATTATATAATTATCGTGATAAATTAATTAACTCTAATTTTGACAAGTTCTCTCGAATGAAAACACATTTGATTAAGTTGCCTCATAATATATATATAATTAGTGTGCATGCATGGCCTACCATGCATTCGTGCATATATTTTAATGTATATTTGAACATATTCTTGGGGATTTCAATCTCTCTCTCGATCATCTATATATCGTTGGTGGCCAAAAAACACACATATATATGCATGCAATTTATGCGTAAAGGCGCGGGTGCCTCTAATAATGTGTGTGCGCACTCGATCGATGATCCCTAAACCTTAAACAACCCTAAAACCTTAAATCTCTAATCCCAAATCCCTAAACCTAAACACCCTAAACACTAAACCCTAAACCCTAGACCCTAAACCCTAACCCTAACCCTAACCCTAACCCTAAACCCTAGCTAACCCTAAACCCTAATTAAACCCTATGTATAGGCCAACGACACTTTAATTGTGCATCGAGCAAAGCCGGGGTGCCTCGCGGTCCTCTAATTAAATTAAATATGCCATGCATTAACCCTAAACCATATATATGTAACTAACCCTAGCTAATCAACCCTACTTAATTAAAACACATAACCCTAAACTATACTAGCTAGCTATAACCTGATCTAATAAAAACATGCTCTATATATAGCAGCTAGCTAGCAAACCGTAGATTAACACCAATTAAAATATACATGGCCTATATCGATCATGTTGTATAACATATCCCTGAGATTCATTAATTAATTATATAATTATCGTGATAAATTAATTATCTTGAATTTTGACAAGCTCTCTCGAATGAAAACACATTTGATTAAGTTGCCTCATAATATATATATAATTAGTGTGCATGCATAGCCTACAATGCATTCGTGCATATATTTTAATGTATATTTGAACATATTCTTGGGGATTTCAATCTCTCTCTCGATCATCTATATATCGTTGGTGGCCCAAAAAACACACATATATACGCATGCACTTTATGCGTAAAGGCGCGGGTGCCTCGATCTAATAATGTGTGTGCGCACTCGATAGATGATCCCTAAACCTTAAACAACCCTAAAACCCTAAATCCCTAATCCCTAATCCCTAAACCCTAAACACCCTAAACACTAAACCCTAGACCCTAGACCCTAAACCCTAACCCTAACCCTAACCATCTGCCCTAGCTAACCCTAAACCCTAATTAAACCCTATGTATAGGCCAACGACACTTAATTGTGCACGGTGCTGCCACGGGGTGCCTCGCGGTCCTCTAATTAAATTAATTAAATGCGCCATGCATTAACCCTAAACCATATATATGTAAATAACCCTAGCTAATCAACCCTACTTAATTAAAACACATAACCCTAAACTATACTAGATATAACCCGATCTAATAAAAACATGCTAGCTCTATATATAGCAAATAGCTAGCAAACCGTAGATTGACGCCAATTAAAATATACATGGCCTATATCGATCATGTTGTATAACATATCCCTGAGATTCATTAATTAATTATATAATTATCGTGATAAATTAATTAACTTGAATTTTGACAAGTTCTCTCGAATGAAAACACATTTGATTAAGTTGCCTCATAATATATATATATATATAATCAGTGTGCATGCATGGCCTACAATGCATTCGTGCATATATTTTAATGTATATTTGAACATATATATTCTTGGGGATTTCAATCTCGATCTCTCTCTCTCGATCATCTATATATCGTTGGTGGCCCAAAAAACACACATATATACGCATGCACTTTATGCGTAAAGGCGCGCGCGGGTGCCTCTAATAATGTGTGTGCGCACTCGATCGATGATCCCTAAACCTTAAACAACCCCTAAAACCTTAAATCCCTAATCCCTAATAATCCCTAGCTAATCCCTAAACCCTAAACACCCTAAACACTAAACCCTAAACCCTAAACCCTAACCCTAACCCTAACCCTAAACCTAAACCCTAGCTAGCTAACCCTAAACCCTAAACCCTAGACCCTAAACCCTAGACCCTAAACCCTAACCCTAGCTAATTAACCCTAAACCCTAGCTTACCCCTAAAACCCTAATTAAACCCTATGTGTATAGGCCAACGACACTTAATTGTACGTGCATCGAGCAGGCCAGGGGGTGCCTCGCGGTCCTCTAATTAAATTAAATGTGCCATGCATTAACCCTAAACCATATATATGTAACTAACCCTAGCTAGCTAATCAACCCTACTTAATTAAAACACATAACCCTAAACTATACTAGCTAGCTATAACCCGATCTAATAAAAACATGCTCTATATGTAGCAGCTAGCTAGCAAACCGTAGGTTAACACCAATTAAAATATACATGGCCTATATCGATCATGTTGTATAACATATCCCTGAGATTCATTAATTAATTATATAATTATCGTGATAAATTAATTAACTTGAATTTTGACAAGTTCTCTCGAATGAAAACACATTTGATTAAGTTGCCTCATAATATATATATAATTAGTGTGCATGCATGGCCTACAATGCATTCGTGCATATATTTTAATGTATATTTGAACATATATATTCTTGGGGATTTCAGTCTCGATCTCTCTCTCTCTCGATCATCTATATATATATCGTTGGTGGCCCAAAAAACACACATATATACGCATGCACTTTATGCGTAAAGGCGCGGGTGCCTCTAATAATGTGTGTGCGCACTCGATCGATGATCCCTAAACCTTAAACTTAACAACCCCTAAAACCTTAAATCCCTAATCCCTAATAATCCCTAATCCCTAAACCCTAAACACCCTAAACACTAAACCCTAAACCCTAGACCCTAAACCCTAACCCTAACCCTAACCCTAACCCTAACCCTAAACCCTAGCTAACCCTAAACCCTAAACCCTAGACCCTAAACCACCCTAGACCCTAAACCCTAACCTAACCCTAACCCTAACCCTAACCCTAAACCCTAGCTAACCCTAAACCCTAATTAAACCCTATGTATAGGCCAACGACACTTAATTGTGCATCGAGCGAGCCGGGGGTGCCTCACGGTCCTCTAATTAAACTAAATGTGCCATGCATTAACACTAAACCATATATATGTAATAACTAACCCTAGCTAATCAACCCTACTTAATTAAAACACATAACCCAAAACAGTACTAGCTTGCTATATATAACCCGATCTAATAAAAACATGCTCGATCTATATTTAGCAGCTAGCTAGCAAATTAAACGGTAGATTAACACCAATTAATATATACGACATGGCCTATATCGATCATATGTTGTATAACATCTCCCTGAGATTCATTAATTAATTATATAATTATCGATGATAAATTAATTAACTTGAATTTTGACAAGTGTTCTCTCGAATGATAACACATTTGGTTAAGTTTCCTCATAATATATATATATAATTAGTGTGCGCACTCGATCGATGATCCCTAAACCTTAAACAACCCTAAAACTCCCCTAAACCCTAAACACCCTAAACACTAAACCCTAGACCCTAAACACCCTAAACACTAAACCCTAAACCCTAGACCCTAAACACCGTAAACACTAAACCCTAAACCCTAAACCCTAAACACCCTAAACACTAATTAAACCCTAAACCCTAGACCCTAAACACCCTAAACTAAACCCTAGACCCTAGCTAAACACCCTAAACACTAAACCCTAAACCCTAAACCCTAGCTAACCCTAAACCCTAATTAAACCCTATATATAGGCCAACGACACTTAATTGTGCATCAAGCAGGCCAGGGGTGCCTAGCTCGCGGTCCTCTAGTTAAATTAAATGTGCCATGCATTAACCCTAAACCATATATATAACTAACCCCTAGTTAATCAAACCCTAGTTCATTAAAACACATAACCCTAAACTATACTAGCTAGCTATAACCCGATCTAATAAAAACATGCTCGATCTATATATAGCAGCTAGCTAGCAAATTAAACGGTAGATTAACACCAATTAATATATACGACATGGCCTATATCGATCATATGTTGTATAACATCTCCCTGAGATTCATTAATTAATTATATAATTATCGATGATAAATTAATTAACTTGAATTTTGACAAGTTCTCTCGAATGAAAACACATTTGATTAAGTTTCCTCATAATATATATATATAATTAGTGTGCATGCATGGCCTACCATGCATGCATTCGTGCATATATTTTAATATATATTTGATCGAACATATTCTTGGGGATTTCAATCTCTCTCTCTCTCGATCATCTATATATCGTTGTTGGCCAAAAAAACACACACATATACACATGCACTTTATGCGCAAAGGCGCGTGTGCCTCTAATAATGTGTGTGTGCGCACTCGATCGATGATCCATAAACCTTAAACCCTAATTCAATAAACCCTAATCCCTAATCCCTAAACCCCTAAACACCATAAACATTAAACCCTAGACCCTAGACCCTAAACCCTAACCTCCTAACCCTAAACCCTAAACCCTAATTAAACCTTATATATAGGCCAATGACACTTAATTGTGCATCAAGCAGGCCAGGGGTGCCTTAGCTCGCGGTCCTCTAATTAAATTAAATGTGCCATGCATATATATATGTGTTTAATTTGGGGATTTCAATCGCTCTCTCGTATGTAGATCTCTCTCTACCTCTCTCTCTCTATCTCTCTCTCTCTCTCTCTCTCTCGTTAATTGGTGGCCAACAACACACACATGCACTTTGTGCGCAAAGGCATGCGCCTCTAATAATGTGTGCGCAGTCGATCAATCTAGTTTTGATTAATCATAGCACACAAATAAAGAAGTTGTATTTGAATCCACACAACCTAATCTAAAACACATAACCCCTAACATGGCCTAATTAATTAACCCCTTCTCTCTACCTAATTAGTGGAAATTGCACAAAATCAAAAGGGGTCCCTCACTAATTGTGCATATCTGCTAGATTGTGATAAACTTTTGCCCCATATATATTTGGTGGATGGGTGCATCTTGGCATGTAAAACAATTAGTGTTTGCAAATGGCGTTGTCAAAATTTATGTACAAATGATTTCTTTCCATCCAAAGTGCATAAAATGGGAGTTTTAATGAAGAAAGTACAAATAAAACAGCTCAACATGCTTCCACACTCCGATTTCCACACGAAGTAGAGCATATTTAAAGGATAATTCCAGAGTTTTACTATTTTTCAAGCAACTTTGCTAATTTTCCCCCACTCACATGACTTTATGTCGATTTAACGAAAATATGGCGAATTTAAACTACATGGGCGGGATAGTTTGAATTGTGCGCGCGGCAAAGGGAACCGCCTATTCCTCAACCTTGTGCACGGCAAATTACACACGCAACTCCATTAAACAACGCCACCTACCGACCTTAATTATCACCCCGGCGGCCCGGCCGCATGACCCCCCACCCACCCCTACACAACTTATCCCCGTCCGTGCGAAGAGCTTCCCCTCCCCGTCCCGTCCGTGCGAAGAAGAAGCTTCCCCTCCCCGTCGTTCTTCTCGAGACGCACCGACGGTCAAGTTGATCCACGGTAGGGCTGCTATCTCTAGCTCAATCATGTATCGGGCAAGACGGCCTAACGATTTATATTTTCTTGATGCTGCTAAAAAATTCGTCGTATGCTCGAACTAATTGGCACTTTATAGTTTTCCGCTCGATTTGTCATCGATCAATTTGTTCATTTGCGTGGGCATATAGAGTCGATTACGCACTCGATCCGTTAATTTGCTGAAATGCCATGGCGTAGTTTTGTACACGATCTGTTTGCTAAAATGTCGATGGGCATTTTTTGTTTTGTACTCGACATGATTGCTGAAATGCATAATCATGTAGTATAGTTTTGTACTCGATGGATATACATTTCCTACTTCGCCTTAAATTAATCACCAACCACTGTATCTCATAATTAAACAGATGGACAGAACTTGGATACTGCATGGACACTTATGTCCCCCTTCATATATAAATGGTGTTCAACCCTTTATGGGGTTTATTAGAGCTCATGAAGGTCACAACCTGGACGTGTATTGCCCGCGCTGCACATGTATGAATGGTGAGAAGAGGCCTCACCCTGTAGTGGCAGATCATTTACACATTTTTGGGATGGACCGCACATATGTTAGGCGGGTTTAGCATGGTGAACCATATAATGATCCTTTATCAGGAGAAGCGAGATCTTGCTCACACCGTATGTGTCTTGGCATATGTAGTTAATTATTTATATTGATGCTGCCATTGTTTCAATCAATAGTTTGCATTCTTTGTGCAAGGTTACGTACTCAAATTTAACTTGTTGCAGATGGATGGACGGGAAGGAGAGAAAAAGCGCTTGCTTCAGAAACGGGTTTCAGCTGGGACATGTGCTGTGCCGGATGAGAAGGTAAATATGTAAAACGGCATTTGTTCAGGTTGCATCCCTTAGATGTTTGTCTAATCGGTTGATGTACTAATTGCAGAAGCATAGAGTTGAAGAGGTCTCTCAGTTTGATGGGAGATTTGAAGATGAATCTCAGTTTGATGCACCTGTGGATGGTACTAATGACGAGCCTTTCATGGACGAAGGTCCTGCACCTAAGATTATCCAGCCTACAGAAGGAGGCCGTGGACCGAGTACACAGCTTTGCGTTGAAGTGGATGCACGCCCGGAGATCATCAGGGGCTTCCGGGTAGTCTCAAGACCACCCAGCCCTGATGCACGTGTGGATGGTACTGATGACGAGCCTCTCATAGACGAAGGTCCTGCACCTGAGATTATCCAGCCTACAGAAGGAGGCCGTGGACCGAGTACACAACTTTGCGTTGAAGAGGATGCACACTCGGAGATCATCAGGGGCGTCCCGGTAGTCTCAGGACCACCCAGCCCTGATGCAAAATGTTGAGCTACTTTATGATTCGTACTCTTATGTTACGGTGCTGTAGTATGTTATGATTTGTACGCCTTTGGCGCTAGATTAAGCATTCAGTGGATGATCGCGTTGCAAAATTCGACACCCACACAATCGAGTTCATCGTATGAGTAGTAGCACAATTACTTCTACGGCGATTCCTGCCCGGCCGCATTAGTTGGTAGCATGAAACACTTTCAGGTACTCCCCTCTGATTCATATTAATTGACTCAATTCTGTCTAGATATGGATGTATCTAGATGCATTTGTTAACTAGACTAACAAACTTGAGTCAGTTAATATGAATCCGTGTAAACCGCCCAGTCCTCGAGCAGCTAGTTTATTGACTCTGGACTCCAAGCCTCTCGCGGCAAGCCATCGACGAAGCTTTGACCAGATCTTGGCCCGCAATTTTTTGTGTGTGGCGAATAGCAAAGCTTTGACCAGTTCCTCTCGGGATGCAGCACGCCGGTGAGCTTGCACGGTTGCCATGAGCACTTTCCGGCGGAACTTCCTCTTCAGCGCCCTCAAGCCGGCTGCTGCGAGACAGCACGCGGTGCCTCGAGGTGGACGGAATTCCGGATCTCGGGCGGGGGGTCCGCATCGTCCGGGAACGATCTCCAGCGGGTTAACGAGGACATGCATGGCGACCAGGGTTTTTTTTTTTGGTTTGAGCTTGGGATTTGGGGTTTTTTCGGATAGGGGAGGAGGAACCGAGGAAGAGGAAGGAACAACCGCGTGCTTGGCGCGTGGCGGTGTGCTTGAATTTTGAATTTTTGTGAAATGTTTCATTTCCCCGCTACAATTCGGGGGTTTCTTGACGCGCCAATGCGTCCCGCCGGGCAGCTTCAAGTGAATTTGGGGTGCCACGCTATGGGCCCTAGTTTCAGTGAGACATGGAATGACTCTCGTCACATCCGTCAGTGCCCGGTGTAAGAAACTATGTGCCCCCTCCCCTTTATGTAGCACCCTTCTCTCTCGATCGAGTGCCGATTGCCGACGGATGCAAGCCGCTAGCTCGATCCTCCTTTCGCCTCCACCGTCCGGGCATCCAGCTTGGAGGGGCAAGCTGCATCTAGACCAAGCGGATTAGGTAGGACTAGTAATGTTCTTTCCTTTCTCGAGATCGGTTCTTTTTCCTCTCCTCGATATCTTGCGCATCTCTTTCCTATTACGGGCGAAGGGGTGTCTTTACGGTCACCCTCGAGCTGGGAGTGATTGATGGGGGTGGGGGGCGGGGCTACCTTTGCTTGGATTGGGGAGTTCGTCCTTTATTTGACGACATTTGCAACCTTTGTAGTTTCGCTGATCCTCACCGTATCTTTTGTCAGCTTGTACAGAAAGGTAAGACCTCGGCGGTGGGGGCAATGGAGCGTAAGGCCACCACGCATGTGGGCAGTTGGCTGAGCCCGAGCTGCGTCCCCAGCCCCGCGGCGGTACTCCGTTTGCTTATCCACTCTTTACCTTTTAAGTGTCTCTCTGCATCCTCAATCTGTTCCTCGTTGGAATATGCTTAAAGTAGCACATGTCTTCGTGTGTTTGTGCGTAAAGCCTCGTGACACCATGCTCTATATTCTGTATCAGGTTGGTACCTCCGGGTTCCGTGGCCGAGGCTATGGGGAATGAGAATAGCGCCCCACCTCGCTGCAGGAGCATGGCCCGATCTGCAGCACAAGAAGCGAAATGCCATCGCCGAGCCGGGCGGGGACCGCCCAGGTAATTTTTTTAACCAACTTACCATGATGTAATCTGAATCTGATACTCCCTCAGATCCAAATTAATTGACTCAACTATCTGTAGATACGGATGTATCTAGATGTGTTTTAGCTCTAGATACTACTGCCTCCATCCCAAAGCTTTGGGCTTATATTATTTTTAGAAAGTCAAACTATACCATGTTTGACTAAGCTTTTACCAAAAATCATTAACATGCAAAATACAAAATTAATATCATTAAATAGATAATAAAATATATTTTCCTATGGTATCTACACAGTATTATATTTGTTGATAGAATGTTCTAAAATTTTGGTCAAACTTTGCTTGTTTTGATTTCTCAAAAATAAATAAGGCTTAAGCTTTTGGATGGTGGTAGTACATTCATATCTAGACAAAGCTGAGTTAACTAGTTTTTTGTCTGTCCATAGCTAGTGTTCACGCTGCAAAAGGCTAAGAGCATCCACTATATGCATCAGTCTATCTCATACAGTAATTCAATATCACTTTGAGATCTGCCTTTTGTTTTGCTATTCATATGCATCGAAACTTTAGGGCCTTTACTCAAAAGGAAGATCAAAACTGCGGCTGATCAGGCTGCCAGTATGTTGATGCCGCCCCCATCTTCTAAATGCCTCTACAAGCACAAGGCCACGCGCCAGCTGGGTGGTGATCTTTTAATGAATATGGTATATTTTCTTAATCCACAAAACATGCCTTGATTTTTCTCTGTTTATTGTCGGTTTTTTCTATGCTTGCCAAAAGTTTACAACAACAACAACAACAACCAAGCCTTTCAGTCCCAAACAAGTTGAGGTAGGCTAGAGTTGAAACCCATAAGATCTCGAAGCCAAAAGTTTAGAAACACCAAATTCGTTTGCTTACAATCATCATACATTAATGTTCATCTACTCCAGTTCCCCTAACCCAACAAAAAATTGTGTTAATTACGATTTTTAGATTAAAAGAGCACCATTAGGCGCTGTTAATTACGACTTTGAGATTAAAATGTCATTTGCAATTGTTAATTACAATTTTGAGACAAATGGTTAGTTTAACCTCGATCTCTTCTGCTCTCCATTTATGCCAACCGAACAAAAATTTAACCATTCCATTCCTCCGAAATGGAACCATTCCATTCCATTCCACGCTGTTTCGTAACCGAACACACCCTTGCATTGTTGTGAACTGTTGTCCATACACGGCCATACCCTTCCACTTACATCCGGCACTATATGCATCACTGTCTCGTAGTCATTCAATATCACCGCCGAGATCTGTTCCCATTCTTATGCAGTCTGAAACTTCAGCGCCTTTACTCAAGAGGATGCTAAATTAGGCTTATGAGGCGGCTGTGAGTAAGTTGCTGCCGGCCCCATCTTCCGAAACCCTCTACAAGCACGAGGCCATGGGCCAGCTGGGTGGTGACCTTTTAATGAATCTGGTATATTTTCTTAATCCACATACATGATTTCATTATTATCTCGTTTAATTACCGTTGGCTTTGTCTAATGCTTACCAAAAGTTCGAAACACTGCGTTTGCTTACAATCATCATACACTAATTTTTCACTTTTCATCTGTCTCATCCAAAGATATAAACCGTTGATTTCCATTGGCTTGTTTTGTAATCATTTGCATTGTTGTCGATCGTTCTCTATGCACAACCCTATTCTTCCACTTACACCCGCACTATTTGCATCAGTCTATCTCATAGATTTATTAAATATCAATGATGAGTTACTGTTGCTATTCATATGCAGGATGAAACTTCGTGCCTCTACTCAAATGGATAAAAAATGATCCCGATGAGGCTGCCGTGAAGACGATGGTGCCGCCACCATCTTCTCGAAAACCTCCTCAAGCACAAGGCCACGGGCCACTGGGTGGTACCCTTTTCAAAGAAGGTGTATATTTTCTTAATCCTCATACATGATTTGATTTTTGTCTGTTTATTGCCGGCTTTGTCTAATGCTTACCAATAGTTCAGAAACACACACACCTATTCTTACACTTACATCCAGCACTATATGCATCGTTGTCTCATAGATTCATTTTATATATCATTGCTGATGTCTCGTTGCTCTTCAATTTTCATATGCAGATCGAAACTGCTAACCCTTCATTGGTCAAAAGGATTGCAACCGCTGCCGATGAGGCATCTGCAGAGGCTGCCACCAAGTTATCATGCCCCCCACCTTCGGATGCTTATATAAGCTCAAGTCCAAGGACCAGCCGGCCGTAACCATCCAAGGGTTCGGGTATATTTTCTTAAGCCACATATACATGCCATGATTTATGTCTGATATTATCACCGGCTCTGTCTAATGCTTTTTGGAATTCGGAAACACCAAATTAGCATGCTTTTATTCATCATACACTAATTTTTCACTGTTCAGGTTGTAACATAGTGTTATGCACTCGCTTGTCAACATTTGCATTGCTCTGAACTATGCACTTTACACAACCTAATTCTTCCACTTACATTCAGCGCTACGCACAGGTAGTACCTCCCATGTTTCCTTCACCATCCCGATGCCGAGCTTGCGGGAATATGGTGGGCCCATGTACATACCCCGCATATAACACCTCCTATGGCTCTATCTACCTTTCTAGTAGCTCCTTCACGAGTTACAGGTATGTATTCTCAGTGGTTTAGCATGAATTGGCATATAGTAAAGTCTTGTTTTTAGTCTTCCCGCTTCTTACATTTGTATCAATTTTCACATGCAGACTGTACCTTGTGAACTTCGTCCAATGATTAACCAGATGTGTCCGCATGAAGGGTCTTTCACTATGCATGGCAATGGCAAATTGATGAACACCTACACGGTCTATGAGGTGTATGTCTACAAGACGCAGGCCATCACATATTTGTATGGACATGATTGGAGAAAGTTTGCTTTTGACTACGGTGCGAAGAAGGGCGACGAGCTGAGGATCGTAAACTCAAACGGCAGATATACGTAAATCGCTACGTAGTTGGAGACACTTCCAAATATATAATATGTAACTTTTTTCTACTCATATCTTTTGATAATCGTTTCGAGCAGTTGTTCTAAACCATTCCCTCTGTTCTAGCTTGCTGGGTTTAACATGATCAAAGCTGCAGATCCCCGATGGAACATGAGCGGATGTCACAAAGGGCAACCACACCAGCACCGGCACCGGCTTCCCACTCTCCCCGCATCAAGCACCGGTTCCCGTACTCAGCTCCGTTTATCGCATCTACCCAAGTCCCCTACATCGCATTGGTTCCCGTAGAGGCCCCATATACTACACCTGCCCAAAGAGCTCCCGCATCGACCGGTTCCTCTAGCTGCACCGCACATCGCACCCGCCCAACAGCCTCCTGCATCGCACCGGTTCCTCTAGAGGCATTTCATCGCACCTGCCCGACAGTCTCCTGCATCGCACCAGCTCGTGTACCAGCCTGTGCTCCTGCACCGCCCAGCCGGATCACCGAGGTCTCGGCTCATTGCTGTGGCCACCCGTGTGGTGACCAGACGCATCCGAAGGCTATGTTCGTGAGTATATGACGGCATAACTGCTCTTATCTTGATGTCTTCTCTGCTCAAAGTCTCACATGGTTCGGTGCATTGGTGCCATTGACTAATTTTTGGTGGTATCTCTTGCTTTGAATCGAAATTGCCTAAAAGTATCTCCAAGGATCTCAATGCTGGCCGAAGGGGCAAGATATCCCTCGTCATGGAGAGTGAAGGTCTCACCGTGGAGGGACGGTACTCCGTCGTCCCACAGATGGCCGCTATCGTTACTTCTGTGTGGAAAAAGTTCATTGACGGTGCCAAACTTCACATTGGATCAAAGTTGAAGGTCAAGATCTTTCGATGCCACCGTGACATGCTGGTCATAAAGTTCGCGGTTGTCTAGTTCTGTTGCCCCATGAGCCCTTAGCAAATGCATTTGTAGTTATACTTATATAAGGTTATCTTATCTGAATCGCTAATTAATTGTATGGGTGGTAAAACTCGGCAAGCTTTTGCTCTTAGCAAGTATGTATGTATGATCAGCTATTATGATAACTAATGTTTGTGTTCATCTTAATTTGCATTTCCGTTTTAGAAAAAAACTTAATTTCTATTTTGGCTGACCTGTTAGAGAACTATCGATTGAACCCACAACATGATTCAAATAGATTCATTACACCGAGCCACATGTCTTGACCTTGCTATACACTACTTCCATTAATCGAGTGCAAGAAGGCTTACCCGAGCTGCTCGAACCATGGCAGATTCGAATCCACCTTATCTATCTAGAAATACAACCTTTGGCAGAAAGAGGATTTGCGGTATGGGGAGGCTGACATTGGGGACCCATGAGCCAAAGACGTCGTCAACGTTTTAAAGGTGGCAGGAGATCGAAAGAAAAAATAAGCCAAAAATCAGTTGGTAAACAAATTCAAGAAAAGAAACATTTACCTTTCTGAGAGGATGACATGCGGGACCCATGAGGCAGCAGCATCCTCAACTATTTCAAGGCGACAGGGGATCAAAAGAAAAAAGGAAATAGCCAGAAATTAATTAGGGTCAAAAATAAATCCATCAAAGGAAACTTTTATTGTTCATAGAGGATGACATGTGGGACCGACTTGCCAGCTGCGTCGTCATCGTTTCAAAGGGGGCAGGGATCAAAAGAAAAAGGCAAATAGCCAGAAATTAGGGGGAAAAATAAATCCAACGAAGGAAACTTTTATTGTTCATAGAGGATGACATGCGGGACCCATGAGCCACGACTTCCTCAACGTTTCAAAGTCGGCATGAGATTGAAAGAAAAAAGCAAGTGACATAATATCAGGAGCCAAAAATAATCCAAGAAAAGAAACTTTATTGTACATAGAGGATGACATGCGGGTCCCATTTTGTAGCAGCGGTCTCAACGCTTCCAAGGCGGCACAGGACCGCAAGAAAAATGAAGTAGCCGTAAATCAGGGTGTGAAAAAATCCAAGAAAAGAAAGATTTCAATTGGGCTGTATCTCGACATCTCGGGCCTTCGAACTATCTGCTGGGCCTTTTGACTCGTACAATTTCAGCCCACTCCAAAACAGAAAGGTCGGATTTTTCTCAAAAAAACAGGAAAGTCCTATGCTTCGCAAAAACAAAAAACAAGGAGATTCAACATATAAGTTTGTTTATGTAGATATAAAGAATTAATTTATCCGTTTGCAATAGCTCAGAGCGAAATACAACGTTTATTGTCTGCAAAATAAAATATCACATGTTTCTTGTACGGGAGGCGACATCGGGGACCCATGAGCCAGCGGCGTCGTCAACGTTTCAAAGGCGGCAGGGGACCGAAAATAAAAAAAGCCAAAAATCAGTTGGTAAAAAAATATAAGAAAAGAAAACATTTATCGTTCTGAGAGGATGACATGCGGGACCCATGAGGCAGCAGCATCCTCAACGTTTCAAAGTCGGCATGAGATCGAAAGAAAAAGCCAAGTGACATAATATCAGGAGCCAAAAATCCAAGAAAAGAAACTTTATTGTACATAGAGGATGACATGCGGGTCCCATTTTGTAGCGACGGTCTCAACGTTTCCAAGGCGGAACAGGACCAAAAGAAAAATGAGGCAGCAGCATTCTCAACAATTCCAAGGCTAGGGATCAAAAGAAAAAAAGGAAATAGCCGTAAATTTATTAGGGGTCAAAAATAAATCCACCAAAGGAAACTTTTATTGTTCATAGAGGATGACATGTGGGACCGACCTGCCAACATGACGTCCTCATCGTTTCAAAGGGGGCAGGGATCAATAGAAAAAGGCAAATAGCCAGAAATTAGGGGTCAAAAATAACTCCAAGAAAGGAAACTTTTATTGTTCGTAGAGGATGACATGCGGGACCCATGAGCCAGCAGCTTACTCAACGTTTCAAAGGTGGCATGAGATCGAAAGAAAAAGGCAAGTGACCAAATATCAGGAGCCAAAAATAATCCAAGATTTATTGTACATAGAGGATGACATCTGGGTCCCATTTTGCGACGGCGGTCTCAATGTTTGTAATGCGGCTTGAGATCAAAAGAAAAAGAAAGTAGCTAGTAATTAGGGGGTGAAAAAAAAATCCAAGAAAAGAAAGTTGATGGACATAGAGGATGACATGCGGGTCCCTTGAGCCAACAGCTTACTCAACGTTTCAAAGGGGGCAGGTGATCAAAATAAAAAGGCAAGCCAAAAATCAGAGGGTGAAAAAATCCAACAAAGGAAACTTTTATAGCACATAGAGGATGACATGCGGGTCCCATGAGCCAAAGAGGTTCCTCAACGTTTCAAACGTGGCATGAGATCGAAAGAAAAAGGCAAGTGAAAAAATATGAGGAGCCAAAAATAATTCAAGAAAAGAAACTTTTATAGCACATAGAGGATGACATGCGGGTCCCATGAGCCAGCAGGTTCCTCAACGTTTCAAACGTGGCATGAGATCGAAAGAAAAAGGCAAGTGACCAAATATGAGGAGCCAAAAATAATTCAAGAAAAGAAAGTTTTATAGTACATAGAGGATGACATGCGGGTCCCATTTAGCAGCAGCGGTATCACCGTTTGAGAGGCGGCAGGGGTTCAAAAGAAAAAATAAATTGCCAAAAATCAGAGGGTCAAAAAAACCAAGAAAATGAACTTTTATAGCACATAGAGGATGACATGCGGGTCCCATGAGCCTGCAGGTTCCTCAACGTTTCAAACGTGGCATGAGATCGAAAGAAAAAGGCAAGTGCCCAAATATGAGGTGCCAAAAAAACTCCAAGAAAAGAAAGTTGATTGCTCATAGAGGATGACATGCGGGTCCCATTTAGCTGCAGCGGTCTCACTGTTTGAGAGGCGGCAGGGGATCGAAAGAAAAAGGCAAGTGAACGAATATGAGGAGCCAAAAATAATCCAAGAAAAGAAAGTTTTATAGTACATAGAGGATGACATGCGGGTCCCATTTAGCAGCAGCGGTATCACTGTTTGAGAGGCGGCAGGGGATCGAAAGAAAAAGGCAAGTGCTAAAATATGAGGTGCCAAAAAAAATCCAAGAAAAGAAAGTTTTATAGTACATAGAGGATGACATGCGGGTCCCATTTAGCAGCAGCGGTATCACCGTTTGAGAGGCGGCAGGGGATCGAAAAAAAAAGGCAAGTGACCAAATATGAGGTGCCAAAAAAATCCAAGAAAAGGAAGTTTTATAGTACATAGAGGATGACATGCGGGTCCCATTTAGCAAAGAGCGGTATCACCGTTTGAGAGGCGGCGAGGATCGAAAAAAGGCAAGTGACCAAATATGAGGTGCCAAAAAAAACTCCAAGAAAAGAAAGTTGATTGCACATAGAGGATGACATGCGGGTCCCATTTAGCAAAGACGGTCTCAACGTTTCCAAGGCGGCAAGGGATCAAAAGAAAAAGGAAGTAGCCAGAAATCAGGGGGTCAAAAAAAAATCCAAGAATAGAAAGAATTTTGGTTCATAGAGGATGACATGCGGGACCCATGATCCTGCATCGTAAACGGCTCGATCGGAGAACGTTGAACGAGATGGCGCGATCAAGAAAAAAATAATGCCAGAGAGGCTGCCATCTGGGCCCTACATCCCTCGGCGGTGCGGATTTGCGTTGACTCGGCCGGCGAACCCGAGATTTCGAGATGCACCACGTCCCGGGCCACCATACGCGACGTTTTGGCCGCTTTCGTCGGGCTAGGTGGCCTCAAAAACGAGAAAAAAAAGTTTTGACATGCACCATGGAGGGACCCAAAATCGTCGGCCATGGTACACCAGCAACCACGGCGCGACTTCAACTTCGTCGGCCATGGCAACTTTTCTTGTAGTGAGAGGAGAGGATAAGAATTACTCCCCGTCACGTACATGTACATATTTTTTAGGGTTGGTAGCCACTTTTTCCTCCCAAAGACCCAAATTTGGGTATTCTATTTCGGTATCCAAACGAAACTACTTCACATACAACATTGTGATGTCTGATTTTTGTATGACAGGGCTATGACAGGGCCGTGTGACCATGTCCAAGGCATGCGCAACTGCGATCGTACAAGAATCATATGTGAAGTATCCTGCGTGTAGCAGCGTTGATCAAGGCCAAAAGCCACCAAGGGGAAAGGAGCTCACCGTTTTCTCCACCATTCTCATCAGCTCATCACTTCCTCCCTCACCCACGTCACCGCACTCAGCGATTTCACCACCGCCTGGCGTCCCGATTACGCGGTCGCTCCTACCTCGTGCTTGGGGCTCTCACCGCTAATGACACCGATGACGATTGTATGGAGGCTCCTAGAACGTGATACATGTGTGGCACAACGGTTTGAGCCGCACTACTGTATCCCCCGAGCTCCCATAACCTCACGTGTCCCGCCGTCAGGTTGTGGCCATGTGGCTCGACCTTGACCTTGAATCGCCGCTCCATTGGAGTATCGCGCTACCGTTGTGCCGCCAAACCTCCTGCACGCTTGGGCGGTATTTTACAAACGTTCATGATGAAAGATGGCAAGGCAGGGAGGCTATCACCGACTAAGCCGTCATGGAGAGCCGCAACGCCCCTCTCGCACCATGCCTACACGCGAACTTTCACCATGGCCACATGGGACACACATCACCAAGCAAACTAGGAGTGCCTCTACACTCTTGTGGATCCCTTAAGGTTCTATGTTGAGCCGCCAAGTTGGTGGAACTCACTGGATGACGAACTCGAGCAGGAGCAGGGTTGAGAGAGGTTGAGAGGATCCACCCCACTCCACAAGAGGGTACCAAGAAGAAGGCCCTTATCAACCCGTCTCATTTACAAATTCACTAGCATATTTTTAAGGGATTTCTATTTTCGTGCCCCTGCTTCGTTAGTTGTACTCAGTTTTCCCCAGCTCGTTAGTTTTTCCTCAGTTTTCCCCTCCCTCTAGTTTGAAACCCCTCGAAGACGCGGGTTGCCGTCAGGTCAGAGGCCTTACCGTTACCGTGAGGTCAGTTCCTCGCTGACCGTCTCGTGCTGACGGGTGGATCCATCTACCGCTGACGCGTGGGCCGTTTTATTTCCTGATTGTATACACGGTGCTGCCAATGACAAATGGGGCCGCTCTATGGGGCTGCCGCAGCCAATGACCAGTGGGTCGTCTATTTATTTATAGAAAATTATATATTGCCGCTCTGTGGGGCCTCCGCAGCCAATGACCGCTGTGGTCGTCTATTTTATTTAGAGAATATAATATAGAGCCGCTCTGTAGGGGTCGCCTCAGCCCATTTTCGCAGCTTAATCTAAAGTGACTCTTATGCTAAACATTGTGTATCCCGACGTTGACCTAGCAGTGGCGGCGAGCATAGCCGTTCTGACCATGCCGATATCGGCATCGGCATCGGCATCGTTTGGAGGATGTGGTGCTCGAATAATAGTGGAAATGCGATATTATTTTTTACATGCATAATATATAGAAAATAGCTAGATCTCTAAATCGATGCATATGAAGCTACATATATATTCTTGGTCATAATCCCCTTAATTATCTAAAGGGGATGGATGCATGGCTTCACGTCGTCGTCGCTTTCATCGTCAGTATCTTCGTCGTTCGAGTAGTAGTACCTCCTGCACATTGTTCCGTCGAACACCTTCACCGTGAGCACATCATCGCCTTCATATTTGAAGTGTACGAACCAGCCGAAATCCACACCGTGCGCGATGGCGAATTTCTCCCAGCCCTTGTCGAGGTACATCCGGCCTTGTCCGTCAAATAGGACCTCCACGGTCCAGAGACGAGGACCGCAGCCACCGCTCGCAGATACACCTTAGCTGGCTCCTTGCCGTCAAGATAGTCCGCAAATTTTTTGGGAGTTCCTGCAAAGAGATCGAGCGCCGATCGTTTGAAATTAGGGAACCCTTGAAATTAAAGGTTTTTTAGAACATGCCCATAATTAATCACATGCATCATATATGTGGGAACGCGTACGTACCTTCTTGACCAAAGGGTCTTCATAGACGACGATGAAGAACTCCTCTATGATCAATGGCAGTGTTGACGGTGGTGGTGGCAATGATGATGATCCACTTCCCCTTCCCCTTCCCCTTCCCCTTCCGGTCCGCGTCCGAGACATGGAAGCCATGGCAATGGATAAAGTGTATGTGAACGAAAAGAAGAGAGAGGCAGAACCTATTGACACAAGGGATGGCCGTGTGGGTGTTTATAAAGGGAGAGATGACCGTTGTAGGGTTTACACAATAAAATAAGGAGGAGATGACCGTTGTGGGGGTTTATACACAATAAATTAAGGAGGAGTCGACCGTTGTGGGGGTATAGTTTATCATTTTACCGTGAAAAGTAATGCCTAAAAGGAAAGTAATGGCTACAAGAAATCGGTGATGGTTTATCGTTTTTTGCGTGAAAAGTAATGGGTACAAGAAATGGGTGATGGTGTATCATTTTTTGCGTGAAAAGTAATGGCTACACGAAATGGGTGATGGTGTATCATTTTTGTGCGTGAAAAGTAATGGCTACAACAAATCGGTGATGGTTTATCATTTTTGTGCGTGAAAAGTAATGGCTACAACAAAATCGGTGATGGTTTATCATTTTTTTGCGTGAAAAGTAATGGGTACACGAAATGGGTGATGGTGTATCATTTTTGTGCGTGAAAAGTAATGGCTACAAGAAATCGGTGATGGTTTATCGTTTTTGCGTGAAAAGTAATGGGTACAAGAAATGGGTGATGGTGTATCATTTTTTGCGTGAAAAGTAATGGCTACACGAAATGGGTGATGGTGTATCATTTTTGTGCGTGAAAAGTAATGGCTACAACAAATCGGTGATGGTTTATCATTTTTGTGCGTGAAAAGTAATGGCTACAACAAAATCGGTGATGGTTTATCATTTTTTGCGTGAAAAGTAATGGGTACACGAAATGGGTGATGGTGTATCATTTTTGTGCGTGAAAAGTAATGGCTACAACAAATCGGTGATGGTTTATCATTTTTTGCGTGAAAAGTAATGCCTAAAAAGAGTTTATAATTTAGCTCGTGAAAAATAATGCGAGAAACCAAACTTTGCGTGAAGCTAACCGACGACAGAGAGAGAGAGAGGTGGTGGCCCCGACCAGAGAGAGAGATAGGGGTTATCCTGCCCGTTAGATCATACGATCAACGGTCGTCGGGCACGATCCGCGTGACATGGGCTAGACCAATCAGGGCAATGTTGGGCGTACGTGAGAGTTTGTGAAGGGAGAGGGCAAACCGAGTAGTATCAAGAAACCAAGGGCAAGTGAGTAGTAAACAGACTAAGGGATTCAAATATGAGATTTAAAAAATGGAAAATGCGTGTTTTGTACAATGAAACCCATCTTGGCCTACCTCAAACTATTTGCAATACAAATCTACATGAGTGTGAAAATTATGGTCTCATTCAGACAAAGTATGTTTTGGGGAAAGCTGTTTTGGGTAGGGCTTATTATGGAAAACCATGCACCTTCATAGCTACTAGGTGATTTGAGAAGTGGCAATTTGTGGTGAAACTTGATTTATCTACGATTTATCTATGATTTGAGAAGTGGAAATTTGTGGTAAAGACTCCATGAGTAAGTGCCACTCCTTTTCGGAATTTTTGCACATTAAATAACTCATTTAACTAGTTAATCCCATTTGTTGACTCTCTGTTGACCAGCCACTTGAGGGTAAACCGAGTATATTGCACTAGCGCATTAGCACTCAAGGTGAAAACCGAGCATACAAAAAATGCTAGTATATGACTCGAGGGTATACATGAGTATATCTAAATTTCCAGGGTTAGACTCGAGGACGCGTGTTGCGGTGCAGAAGTGGAAGACGTGCCATTGTTGATGCGTGTCGCGGTGCGTACGTGGAAGACGTGCCATTGTTGACGCGGGTCGCATTTAGGACGCGTAAGCCCCTCTCTCCCTCCCTCTCGCACAAGACGTCTCATTATCGCTCACGCACGAAACCACCCCTTCACGTCCCATCAACTTCTCCAAAAAACCCCAACCGCCGTACGAGCCCTCCCCGCCGGCGATGGAGAAGAAGAATGCGCCGGCGGCCATCGCCCCGAGCCCGTCGCCTCCGAGCCCGTCGCCTCCGAGCCCGTCGCCGCCGAGCCCGTCGCCGCCGAGCCCGTCGCCTCCGAGGGCGGCGCATCCGAGGGCGGCGCATCCAAGCGCGGCGCCTCCGTGAACCGGGCCGGTCTCACGGGCCGACGGACCACTTCACAAGATCGGCGAATGCTTATTGGCGAAAGAGGAGTACGTGGACAGCTACTGCTGCTATGAGGCAAGTCTGTAGAAATTGGCGCTCAGGTTTACTCCGATCCCGACGTGCACCTGCACGAATGGATCATGCTACACCACGCCCTTCCACGCGCCGCTGAGTTCACCTTCCTCCATCTCGGCACATCCCGCTACGTCACCATAGATCTATCTGCAGTTCGTGCACGGTTCAAATTCCTCGGCTTTTCCCGTGGCGTCACCATAGATCTTATTTTCAATCTTAGTGCTGACTGTTATCTTTTCCATATATTTTAGATTCTACTTCGTCGGCTTTTCCCGTGGCGTCATCGTGCTTGCCTGTAAGAACCCGCCGCACAAGATACGGCTGCTGAACCCACTCACAAAGAAATCGAACACGATGTTTGAGGCGCAGATGCCATCCGTTTTTTCGAAATCGATCATTGTTATCAAATCCTCGACTATGGTCTTCGTTGCCACACATTACCCGCCGGAAATTGGTTGGGTCGATGAGAGCACTCCAACTAAGGATATAAATGAAGATGGGGATTGGGGAGAAGGAAGATTTTCGATCAAGAACCATGTTTTCCGTTGCATTACCCCGTTCAATGGTGAACTCGTATGCGGAGTTTCCGGACAATTTTGAGATCGGAAGAATAGTGTGCACCAATATACGATTGCAGTAGCGCGCAGCACCGTCAAGATGGAGACACTAATTTCATTTCCAGAACTTGGACGTCGAAGTTCTACCTTGTGAAGTCGGATGGTGATCTGCTTGCTTGTGTTGTTGGTCAGCGCGGCTTTGGCGGGCAGACCATTGGTGTACCGTGTGGACACTCAGAGCCGCTCTCTCCATCCGGTCACTAACATTGGCAGTAATGCCTTCTTCATGAATTTTATCCGGTGTATCTCCGTCGACACCAGAGTGTACCCGACACTTCAACCTGGCAGCATCTACTACACGGATTTGGGTTATATCAGAGCGTACTCTCATGATACAAATACCTGGGATGAGTGGCCACTACGGGTGGATAGAATAGGACTCTACGGTTTGAGAAATGAACACATGCCATACCGTTTGGAGGATGTATTGGCCTCACACTGCAGACGGAAGGAGTTCAATGAATATTTCCTTGGGGAATTGCACGAATGGAGCGACGGAGAAATATATGAGGAGGAATGAAGAACAAATTCATTCATCCTAATCTTCTTGTTGTCCATACATTGCGTGCGTGATCTTGTATATTTTTGCAGCTTAGTTTGTCGTGAACATTAACAATGTTATTGGCTGCTTTTGGCTGCTGTATGCAGTTTACCTATGTATTATACTTAGTTTTCGATTATCTTTGTGAATTTATCATATAATAGCTTCTAGATTTGCTACTAGATTTGCTGCCATATTGGGCAAAAAACGAGGGCCAAAAGGCATAAATAACCCCAGAGATTTGCTACTAGATTTGCTGCCATATTGAAGAAAGACAGAAATAGAAGCTTCTCTAGATTTGATACTAATTTGGTGAAAAAGACAGAGAGAGAAAGAGGGGAAAAGGTGCTTTTAAAAATGCCAATTTGGGCCGAGAGAGACAAAACCCAGCTCCTGCTCACGTGCAACCAAACGCTTCTCGTCCTGTCCCACGCGGTCCCTTTCTACCAGCCTCACGCGACGCGGCCCCACACGACGCGGCCCCACAGACGACGCGGCGCAACACGTCAGCACAGAACGTCCAAATAAACGGATTCCTTCCGTCTGAGCTCCTTCTGCGGGTCTTCAGACAAAGGCTAGGGTAAAACTGAGGAAAAACTAAGGGGCTGGGGAAAACTGAGCACAACTAAGGAACCGAGGGCACGAAAATAGAAATCCCTATTTTTAAACCATGAATATTTTACGGACAAAAAGAAGAAACGTTAAAATAATTCAAATTTATGAAGTTGCAAACATTTAAAACCCCGTAAAGGAATAAAACTTGATAAATAATGTTCATTTGTTACGCAAATGTAAATACTCGTATGGTTTAAAAATTGAAATTAAAAAACAGAAGAGAAAAGTTAAAAAAGAAAATAAAAAAGATAAACATCAAAAGGAAAAATAAACATAAAAGTGAAGCCAAGAAAAAAAGAAAACACAACCAAAAAAAATTCCTAACTAGGCCGGCCCTTTCCCCAAAAAGAAAAAAAACTAGGCCGGCCCACCTGGCGGTACCAAACTATATCAAACTCGGAATCGGCTGGGTTCTCAAAAAAAAAAAAGTTGACGAACGGGAATCGGCTGGGTTCTCAACAAAAAGAAGAATCAAACTTGGAGCGGATCGAACTCGTTTCGTCCATAATACCGACTCGGTTTTCAACATGATTCAACTACGGAGGTACGTCTCTCTTCCAGCCTATAAATATTCACATCACGTACACAGGGAGCAACGATCCAAGAGAAAGCCCCTCGCATCACATCGTTGGTCATGGCGGCGATCAAGGCCAGCGTCAACGTCTTCGCGCTCCTCGATGGTGACGACCCCGGTGACAAGCGGCTCGCTGACTTCGACCAGAAGCAGAAGGATCAGCCCAAGAAGAAGCCACTGTCGGCGGCCGCGTGCGACTATAAGCTCAAGCTCATGAAACCCCCGTCGCCTTCGCCTCGGGCGGCCGGGTCCAAGGCGCCCATGAAGAGCCCTACACCGGCAGCAGCGGCCGGTCTCCGGCCGGCGGCAGCAGCGTCCAGGAAGAATCCTACACCGGTAGCCGCTGCCGGGCTCCGGTCTACGGCGCCGGCGTCTATGGCAAGGCCGATGAACAAGCAGCAGACTACTACCCCTGCCCCGCCACCACCACCCGCGCGTAATACCAATCTTACCAGGGTCCTGTTCACCTATCCATCGGCTCGGGAGCGCATCTTCAAGCAGAGGCAGGAACGCCAGGCGGAGTTCGAGCGGCGGCAGCAGGCCCAGGCAGCGGAGAACGGCGGCGGCGCCTCTGGCGACGACGACAAGAGTGCAAAGAACGTAGCTGCAGACGCTAAGACGGGCAAGACCAACGAAGTGAGGGTGCAGGGGCAGTACAAAGATCGAGCGAAGCAGCAGCCGGGCGCCGCCGTGAAGAAGGCCCTTGCGCCGCTGGTGTCAGAGGAAGTGGCGCCGGCACCTGTAGTGCTGCAGGCTCCGCCGCCGCCGAGCATCGATGACGTTGCTCAGTTTCCGTCTCTGAAGTGAAGCAGGGCTAGCTGATTAGTTTCAGACTTTCAGTTTTTACTAGTACGTACTATGTAGCTTGCTTTACGGTTTGTCATTGGCTATTTGACTTTGCAAAATTGATTATAAAGTTCTTTTATGTATGTTCTAACTACAGTACTATTTACACAAATTTTATATATTTTAAACGAAAGTAAATTATTTTATACTTTGGGCGATTTTGTAGTTTTTTTGAACTAACGACTTACGAGCCTAGACCCATCACTTGAGCAGTATGAAACTGTACTAAAGAAATCCACACGGTTATCGGAGAAGATCAATTTAAACAGCGCCCAACACGTGACCATCCAAGACAAACCTCTAATCCAAACAACAGCAAGATTAAGTTCGAACAAACTATTGTAGAATCAGACATGTTTGATTCAAAAGATTTGCAAAAAAAATTGTAGGATTTAATCCTATAGAAAATTTACCCGCAAAAATATATTTTGTAGAAATTTTTCCTACGGTAGTTATTTGATTTGTATGATTAATTTCCATAAAAAAGTTCCTAAGAAATTCTTTACACTAGCTTTCATAGAAAATCAAACATCCACTCATACCTCTAATTAAGGGGCCCAACGATTTGGAATTAAGTAGGTTGAAAGAGGCATACTCCCTCTGTTTCTAAAAATATATGTTCAACTTTATCTATATACAAACATATATAGAAAACTTTCAGTTATAGGTACATCCACATCTAAAAAAGGCTGAGCATTTTTTTTTTGGAACAAAGAGAGTACGACCTTGACAAAAAAATGACGTTCAGAATATATGACCCGCGCTCCTTCAGACTCTTTAAATTATGTGGGTGGCATAGGCATATATAGATATCTCTGTATATCCAAACAATATGTAAGAACATAAACTAAACCATTCTAAAGCTACAAAATATTTATTAAATCATTAGCACCATATAATAACATCCTACAAATAACTGAAACTTCATTACATCCATTTCTGTACATTCAATGTACTCTACACAAGGAGTGCCCCCTCACAAAAGGGGGTCGCAATGACAATGTTCCGGCGACTGTTTGCCAAAAACACAAGTCACCGCAAAGTCCTAAGACATGTATGGGGTTGTCACCTACCCAGAGTTGAGAGGTCAATGAAGTTAGTGATGTGCCAATGGTTTGTCGCACATGCCTTTTTCTAGAATGGGCAATGAAATTATGTTGAAGGTTGTGTGATCAATTCTGACTTATGTAATGAGATGCTTCCAACTTCCTTTTGCTACTTGTGAAGATATGAGAAAGATCATTGCTGATTATTGGTGTTGTTTTAAAGATGGCAAGAGCAAGATGCATTTGAGATCTTGGGAGTGGCTTTGATCTCCAAAGAACATGGGAGGCATGCGGTTCCTGAGACATGGAGCTCTTCGATCAGGGAATGTATGGACGTCGGTGTTGGTGTCTTCTAACAGAGCCCAACTCCCTTTGTGCTCGGTTCTTGAAAGATCGCTATTTCGCCGATGGTGACTTTTGGAACGCACCTGCTTGTCATCGTTCAGCTTCTTATGCATCGTGCAACATCTTGCATGGTAGGCAACTGGTGAAGAAGGGTGTTTATGGGGTATTGGTGACGGATCATTGAAAAAAACATGCACGATAGATGGGTTCCTAGGATTCCCCTTATTCGGCTAAACCTCTGGTCCCTCTCACTGAAGGACAAACCATTGCATCCTTAACCGATGCTCCACGGTCATGGAATGAAGATGCAGTTTGTGCCGTTTTTGTGGAGGAAGTAGCCAACAAGATACTCCAAATTCCGATCAGCCATTTTGGGGGCAATGACTTCATCACCTGGCACCACAATAAGCTCGGGATATACACACTTGGATGAACATATTACCTAGCTTGAGAGGACTCTGGTCCGATCGAACGCGCGCGATTTGTTTGACTTAACTGAATCAGACGGCTCCGGAGGCGGTTGATACTTTGGCTATTTACAGCCAGCTGATTGTTAGCGTTGGCCTATTTTTTAGGGCTGGTAGCCACTTTTTCCTCCCAAAGACCCAAATTTGGGTATTTCCACTTCGGCATCAAAACAAAACTACTTCACATACAACATTGTGATGTCCGATTTTTGTATGACAGGCTCGTGTCCAAGGCATATGCAACTGCATCGTACAATAATCATATGTGAAGTACCTACGTGTGCCAACGTTGATCAAGGCCAAAAGCCACCAAGGGGCAAGCATCCGGCCATTTTCTCCACCCATCTCCCTGCCGCATCATTTCCTCCCTCACCCACGTCACCGCACTCCGGCGATTTCGCCACCGCCTGACGTCCCGATTACGTGGTCGCGTCCTACCTCGTGCTTGAGTTCTCGCCGCTAATGACACCGATTACGTGGCACAACGGATTGAGCCGCACTACTGTCTCCCCCGAGCTCCCATAACCTCACGCGTCCCGCCATCAGGTGGTGGCCATGTGGGTTAACCTTGAATCATCGCTTCGTTGGCGCCTCGCGCTCGCGTTGTGCCGCCAAACCTCCCGCACGCTTGGGCGGTATTTTACGGACGTTCATGATAAAAGACGGCAAGGCAGGGAGACTATCATCAACTAAGCCGTCATAGAGAGCCGTAACGCTCCTCTCGCAACATGCCTACACGCCACTTACCCCATGGCCACATGGGACTGATACGTCCCCGACGTATCCATAATTTCTGTTGTTCCATGCTTGTTTTATGACAATACTTACATGTTTTGCTTGCACTTTATGATGATTTCATGCATTTTCCGGAACTAACCTATTAACAAGATGCCACAGTGCCAGTTCCTGTTTTCTGCTGTTTTTGGTTCCAGAAAGGCTGTTCGGGCAATATTCTCGGAATTGGACGAAATCAACGCCAAACCTCCTATTTTTCCCGGAAGGCTCCAGAACACCGAAGAAGAGTCGGAGAGGGGCCAGGGGGCCACCACACCACATGGCGGCGCGGGCCGCACCGGCCGCGCCGGCCTAGGGTGTGGCGCCCTGTGTGCCCCCGCGCCGCCTCTTCGCCTATAAAATCCCTTTCGACCTAAAAACGCAGTACCAATTGACGAAACTCCGAAAAGTTATCGTGGCGCCGCCGCCATCGCGAAACTCCAATTCGGGGACGAAGTCTCGTCCCGGCACCCTGCCGGGACGGGAAGTGCCCGGAAGCCATCTCCATCAACGCCACCGCCTCCGCCATGCTCCGTGAGTAGTTCCCCCATGGACTACGGGTTCTAGCAGTAGCTATGTCGGTATACTCTCCCCCATGTACTTCAATACAATGGTCTCATGAGCTGCCTTACTTGATTGAGATCCATCTGATGTAATCGGTGTTGTGTTTGTTGGGATCCGATGGATGATACATTATGATTAGTCTATCTATAAAGTTTGTGAAGTTATTGTTGCTGCAATCTTGTTATGCTTAATGCTTGTCACTAGGGCCCGAGTGGCATGATCTTAGATTTGAGCTCTATACTTATTGCTTAGATTGTATCTACAAGTTGTATGCACATGTCACTGTCCGGAACCAATGGCCCCGAAGTGACAGAAATCGGGACAACCGGAGGGGATGATAGTGATGTGAGGATCACATGTTTTCACGGTGTGTTAATGCTTTGCTCCGGTACTCTATTAAAAGGAGTACCTTAATATCCAGTAGTTTCCCTTGAGGCCCGGCTGCCACCGGCTGGTAGGACAATAGATGTTGTGCAAGTTTCTCATTGCGAGCACGTACGACTATAATTGGAAAACATGCCTACATGATTAATGAATTGATGTTCTTTCTTAATGCCTTATTAATCCTATCAATTGCCCAACTGTAATTTGTTCACCCAATACTTGTTATTGGAGAGTTGCCACTAGTGTAGATCGCTGGGAACCCCGGTCCATCTCTCATCATTATATACTTGTTCTACATGTCATTGGAAGTAGTATCAACTATTTTCCGGTGCCATTGCTCTCATATTGCTATTACTGCTGCTGTGTTACTGTTACTATTGCTCTCATATTACTGCTACTTTCACATCACCCCTGTTGCTAGTGCTTTTCCAGGTGCAGCTGAATTGACAACTCAGTTGTTAAGGCTTATCAGTATTCTTTACCTCCCCTTGTGTCGAATCAATAAATTAGGGTTATACTACCCTCGAAGACTGTTGCGATCCCCTATACTTGTGGGTCATCAAGACTATTTTCTGTCGCCGTTGCCGGGGAGGCATAACTCTACTCATAAGTTCACCTGGGGAGTACACTCTACCTCTCTCTCTCTGTTTTTAATTTGTTTTATTTTGTTTTGCTTAGTTTACTTTTGTTTAGTTTATATGTGCTTAGTTTATTTCTGTCTAGTATTATTTTTCCTAGTTTACATTTGTCTAGTTTGTTTAGTTTTATTTTCCTCATATACCCAAAAATCCATAAAAAATTGAAAAACCGAAAAATTAAAAACTGCTGTCATGGGAGAACCAACAACCTACTTGGAGCTTATGGAATGTTATAATTGTTATAGAGAATCAAGAACTGGTAAAGTAATGAGTGCTATGATAGAAAAATTGAATACAATTGCTAGAATCTTGCTTAGACGCCATGATATAAACTGTTGCTCTCGACAGGATGCTAAACATCTTAAATTTCAATGTGGCTTTAGTGAGGAATATTTTATTAAGAGCTATGATCGGAATTGCTATATTCATTATGGGTTCGAAGAGGTAGAACAATTTGTCTTATTTATGGGAGCCTCTGAGATAGAATCCTTCATGGTTGAGAATTATGAAACTTGTGCTATTTGTAAGGACCTTAAAGATTATGTCTCTACTATCCTTAATTCTTGCATAGAATGCTACAGTAGGAATCCTTATATCCTTGATTATAAAGAGAGACACATTAATGCACAAGAATGCACTCACAATTTGCAGGAACCGGTGGAAGAAGAAATTGATGAACCTGAAAGCTCATTGGATGAAAAAGAGGAGGAAATTGATGAACTTGGAAGCTCATTGGATGAAAAAGAAGAGGAGAGCGACGAACAAAAGGAGGAAGAATGGATTAGCTACCCATGCCAACCTTCTAATGAGAGTAACTCTTTATCTCTTACACTATTTGATTGTCCTCCATGCTTACCGAAAGAGGTTGAATGTTATGTTCCTGTGGATTCTTTTGAAATATTACCTATGAGTAAAACTTGTGAGAATAATTATGCTACTGTTATATATGATAATCCATGCTACTTTGATAAATCTTATGATAATGCTTTGTTTGTGCCTGATGTCGAAATGCATGGTACAAAAGAATTTTGCTTGGCAAATGTTTATGATAAAGCTCTAGATGATGGTCCTATGTTACTTGATAATATTAATTGTACTACTAATGAAAATGGGATTGGAGAGGATTTAACTTTATCTATGATTCCCATATCTCTTGAGATTGATCAACTACCTTGTTATATTATTAATAAAAGTAAGTTTGAAAGTTTTAATTCCACTATTCTTGAACTTGATAAAAATTATGTGTTTGGAAATCATGGAAAGTATGCTGCATGTGATAGTTATATTGTTGAGTTTATTCATGAAGCTACTGAGAATTATTATGAGAGAGGAAAATATGGTTGTAGAAATTTGCATGGTACTAAAACACCTCTCTATGTGCTTAAAATTTTGAAGTTACACTTGTTCTATCTTCCTATGCTTGTTACTTTGCTTTTCATGAACTTGTTTATTTACAAGATTCCTTTGCATAGGAAGCATGTTAGGCTTAAATGTGTTTTGAATTTGCCTCTTGATGCTCTCTTTTGCTTCAAATACTATTTCTTGCGAGTGCATCATTAAAACTGCTGAGCCCATCTTAATGGCTATAAAGAAAGCAACTTCTTGGGAGATAACCCATGTGTTATTTTGCTACAGTACTTTATTTTATATTTGTGTCTTGGAAGTTGTTTACTACTGTAGCAACCTCTCCTTATCTTAGTTTTGTGTTTTGTTGTGCCAAGTGAAGCCTCTAATCGAAGGTTGATACTAGATTTGGATTTCTGCGCAGAAACAGATTTCTATCTGTCACGAATCTGGGCTGTTTTCTCTGTAGGTAACTCAGAAAAATATGCCAATTTACGTGCGTGTTCCTCAGATATGTACGCAACTTTCATTAGTTTTGAGTTTTCTGATTTGAGCAACGGAAGTATTTTATTAAAATTCGTCTTTACTGACTGTTCTGTTTTGGCAGATTCTGTCTCTATTTTTTTGCATTGTCTCTTGTGGACTTTAAGCGAGCTTTTCTAGACATAGAGAGCTGTAGCTAATGTTTTATTGAGTTCTTGCAATGTACCACTACAGGACCAAGGTGGATTCAAATTTTTTTTGAGTACTAACCCCTCTAATGAAGTTTATGAGAAGTTTGTTGTGAAGGAAGTTTTCAAGGGTCAAGAGAGGAGGATGATATATGATCAAGAAGAGTGAAAAGTCTAAGCTTGGGGATGCCCCCGTGGTTCATCCCTGCATATTTCAAGAAGACTCAAGCGTCTAAGCTTGGGGATGTCTTGGGCATCCCCTTCTTCATCAACTTATCAGGTTCCTCCCCTGAAACTATATTTTTATTCGGTCACATCATATGTGCTTTACTTGGAGCGTCTGTGTGTTTATTTTCATTTTGTTTTTGTTTGAATAAATTCGGATCCTAGCAATCCTTGTTTGGGAGAGAGACACGCTCCGCTTTTTCATATGAACACTTGTGTTCTTCGTTTTACTTTTAATGTTTAATGATAAAAGTTGGAAGCTACAATACTTATGGTTATTTGGTTGGAAACAGAAAATGCCTCATATGTTTTGGATAATTTTACACTTGGCAATTGTTTTGAGCTCTCAAGTAGATCATGATTAAAGTTTTTTCATGTAGTTTAAACCTATTAATGGAGAACTACCGTAGAGCTTGTTAAAATTGGTTTGCATAATTGATCTCTCTTAAGGTCTAGATATTTTCTGGTAAAAGTGTTTGAGCAACAAGGAAGACAGTGTAGAGTATTATAATGCTTGCGATATGTTCTTATGTAAGTTTTGCTGTACCGGTTCATACTTGTGTTTGCTTCAAACAACCTTGCTAGCCTAAGCCTTGTATCGAGAGGGAATACTTCTCATGCATCCAAAATCCTTGAGCCAACCACTATGCCATTTGTGTCCACCATACCTACCTACTATGTGGTATTTCCTGCCATTCCAAAGTAAATTGCTTGAGTGCTACCTTTAAACAATTCAAAATGCTTCTCAATTTGTGTTAATGTTTTATAGCTCATGAGGAAGTATGTGGTGTTTATCTTTCAATCTTGTTGGGCAACTTTCACCAATGGACTAGTGGCTTCATCCGCTTATCCAATAATTTTGCAAAAAGAGCTGGCAATGGGATTCCCAGTCCCAAATTAATTAACCTAAATAGACACTCCTCCATGGTATGTGATTGTTGGACGGCACCCGAAGGATTCGGTTAGCCATGGCTTGTGTAAGCAAAGGTTGGGAGGAGTGTCATCATAATAAAACTAAAATAAAAAGGCACTCCTTCATGGTATGAGATTGTTGGCAGGCACCCGAGGATTCGGTTAGCCATGGTTTGTGAAAGAAAGGTTGGAAGGAGTGCCACCCAAAAATAAAAATAAAATGGGAGCCGCTCTTTGAAGGTTTGTCTCGCAAGGGGGTTAGAGTGCCTACTACCATTCGTTGACAACAACAAACACCTCTCAAAACTTTACTTTTGTGCTCTCTTTATGTTTTCAAAACCAAAGCTCTAGCACAAATATAGCAATCAATGCTTCCCTCTGCGAAGGGCCATTCTTTTACTTTATGTTGAGTCAGTATACCTACTTCCTTCCATCTTAGAAGCAAACACTTGTGTTAACTGTGCATTGATTCTTACATACTTGCATATTTGCATTCATCATATTACTTTGTGTTGACAATTATCCATGAGATATGCATGTTGAAAGTTGAAAGCAACCGCTGAAACTTATATCCTCCTTTGTGTTGCTTCGATGCCTTTACTATGAACTTATTGCTTTATGAGTTAACTCTTGTGCAATCTTTTGATGCTTGTCTTGAAAGTACTCTTCATGAAAAGTTTTGCTATATGTTATCTACTTGTTAGCAACTATAGATCATTGCCTTGAGTCACTTCATTCATTTCATATGCTTTGTAATAGTATGATCAAGGTTATGTAAGTAGCATGTCACTACAGAAATTATTCTTTTTATCGGTTACCTGCTCGGACGAGCAGAACTAAGCAGGGATGCTGATACGTCCCCGACGTATCCATAATTTCTGTTGTTCCATGCTTGTTTTATGACAATACTTACATGTTTTGCTTGCACTTTATGATGATTTCATGCATTTTCCGGAACTAACCTATTAACAAGATGCCACAGTGCCAGTTCCTGTTTTCTGCCGTTTTTGGTTCCAGAAAGGCTGTTCGGGCAATATTCTCAGAATTGGACGAAATCAACGCCAATCCTCCTATTTTTCCCGGAAGGCTCCAGAACACCGAAGAAGAGTCGGAGAGGGGCCAGGGGGCCACCACACCACATGGCGGCGTGGGCCAGACCCTGGCCGCGCCGGCCTAGGGTGTGGCGCCCCCAGGTGCCCCCCTGCGCTGCCTCTTCGCCTATAAAATCCCTTTCGACCTAAAAACGCAGTACCAATTGACGAAACTCCAGAAAAGTTACTGTGGCGCCGCCGCCATCGCGAAACTCCACCCGGGGGGACGAAGTCTCTGTCCCGGCACCCTGCCGGGACGGGGAAGTGCCCCCGGAAGCCATCTCCATCAACGCCACCGCCTCCGCCATGCTCCGTGAGTAGTTCCCCCATGGACTACGGGTTCTAGCAGTAGCTATGTCGGTATACTCTCCCCCATGTACTTCAATACAATGGTCTCATGAGCTGCCTTACATGATTGAGATCCATCTGATGTAATCGGTGTTGTGTTTGTTGGGATCCGATGGATGATACATTATGATTAGTCTATCTATAAAGTTTGTAAAGTTATTGTTGCTGCAATCTTGTTATGCTTAATGCTTGTCACTAGGGCCCGAGTGGCATGATCTTAGATTTGAGCTCTATACTTATTGCTTAGATTGTATCTACAAGTTGTATGCACATGTCACTGTCCGGAACCAATGGCCCCAAAGTGACAGAAATCGGGACAACCGGAGGGGATGGTAGTGATGTGAGGATCACATGTTTTCACGGTGTGTTAATGCTTTGCTCCGGTACTCTATTAAAAGGAGTACCTTAATATCCAGTAGTTTCCCTTGAGGCCCGGCTGCCACCGGCTGGTAGGACAATAGATGTTGTGCAAGTTTCTCATTGCGAGCACGTACGACTATAATTGGAAAACATGCCTACATGATTAATGAATTGATGTTCTTTCTTAATGCCTTATTAATCCTATCAATTGCCCAACTGTAATTTGTTCACCCAACACTTGTTATTGGAGAGTTGCCACTAGTGTAGATCGCTGGGAACCCCGGTCCATCTCTCATCATTATATACTTGTTCTACATGTCATTGGAAGTAGTATCAACTATTTTCCGGTGCCATTGCTCTCATATTGCTATTACTGCTGGCACGTATTCTTTGTTACTATTGCTCTCATATTACTGCTACTTTCACATCACCCCTGTTGCTAGTGCTTTTCCAGGTGCAGCTGAATTGACAACTCAGTTGTTAAGGCTTATCAGTATTCTTTACCTCCCCTTGTGTCGAATCAATAAATTAGGGTTATACTACCCTCGAAGACTGTTGCGATCCCCTATACTTGTGGGTCATCAGGGACACGCATCACAAAGCAAACTAGGAGTGCCTCTACACTCTTGTGGATCCCTTAGGATTCTATGTTGAGCCGTCAAGTTGGTGGAACTCATTGGATGACAAATTTGAGTAGGAGCAGGGTTGAGGGAGGTTGAGAGGATCCACCCCACTCCACAAGAGGGTAGCAAGAAAGAGGCCCTTATCAACCCGTCTCATTTACTAATTCACTAGCATATTTTAAAACCATGAATATTTTACGGACAAAAAGAAGAAACGTTAAAATAATTCAAATTTACGGACATTTTTGAAGTTGCAAACATTTAAAACCCGTAAAGGAATAAAACTTGATAAATAATGTTCATTTGTTACGCAAATGTAAATACTCGTATGGTTTAAAAATTGAAATTAAAAAACAGAAGAGAAAAGTTAAAAAAGAAAATAAAAAAGATAAACATCAAAAGGAAAAATAAACATAAAAGTGAAGCCAAGAAAAAAAGAAAACACAACTAAAAAAAATTCCTAACTAGGCCGGCCCTTTCCCCAAAAAGAAAAAAAACTAGGCCGGCCCACCTGGCGGTACCAAACTATATCAAACTCGGAATCGGCTGGGTTCTCAAAAAAAAAAAGTTGACGAACGGGAATCGGCTGGGTTCTCAACAAAAAGAAGAATCAAACTTGGAGCGGATCGAACTCGTTTCGTCCATAATACCGACTCGGTTTTCAACATGATTCAACTACGGAGGTACGTCTCTCTTCCAGCCTATAAATATTCACATCACGTACACAGGGAGCAACGATCCAAGAGAAAGCCCCTCGCATCACATCGTTGGTCATGGCGGCGATCAAGGCCAGCGTCAACGTCTTCGCGCTCCTCGATGGTGACGACCCCGGTGACAAGCGGCTCGCTGACTTCGACCAGAAGCAGAAGGATCAGCCCAAGAAGAAGCCACTGTCGGCGGCCGCGTGCGACTATAAGCTCAAGCTCATGAAACCCCCGTCGCCTTCGCCTCGGGCGGCCGGGTCCAAGGCGCCCATGAAGAGCCCTACACCGGCAGCAGCGGCCGGTCTCCGGCCGGCGGCAGCAGCGTCCAGGAAGAATCCTACACCGGTAGCCGCTGCCGGGCTCCGGTCTACGGCGCCGGCGTCTATGGCAAGGCCGATGAACAAGCAGCAGACTACTACCCCTGCCCCGCCACCACCACCCGCGCGTAATACCAATCTTACCAGGGTCCTGTTCACCTATCCATCGGCTCGGGAGCGCATCTTCAAGCAGAGGCAGGAACGCCAGGCGGAGTTCGAGCGGCGGCAGCAGGCCCAGGCAGCGGAGAACGGCGGCGGCGCCTCTGGCGACGACAAGAAGGGTGCAAAGAACGTAGCTGCAGACGCTAAGACGGGCAAGACCAACGAAGTGAGGGTGCAGGGGCAGTACAAAGATCGAGCGAAGCAGCAGCCGGGCGCCGCCGTGAAGAAGGCCCTTGCGCCGCTGGTGTCAGAGGAAGTGGCGCCGGCACCTGTAGTGCTGCAGGCTCCGCCGCCGCCGAGCATCGATGACGTTGCTCAGTTTCCGTCTCTGAAGTGAAGCAGGGCTAGCTGATTAGTTTCAGACTTTCAGTTTTTACTAGTACGTACTATGTAGCTTGCTTTACGGTTTGTCATTGGCTATTTGACTTTGCAAAATTGATTATAAAGTTCTTTTATGTATGTTCTAACTACAGTACTATTTACACAAATTTTATATATTTTAAACGAAAGTAAATTATTTTATACTTTGGGCGATTTTGTAGTTTTTTTGAACTAACGACTTACGAGCCTAGACCCATCACTTGAGCAGTATGAAACTGTACTTTAAACAGAAGGCCTCTTGGCCCAGCTTTATAGATAAAGCTACCAACACCATACAAAGTCAAGATACAGGAACGCAACATGAAACCACACAGCCACAACCAAGTTCGATACCAGGAGAGCGCGGCCCCTAGCCGACACCACAAGAGACGAACCTAGAACAACAGATACGATACAGAGCCCTGAAACGGGTCGAATGGTGGCTAAACTGCAGCTCTAGTCCTCGCATGTAGTCTCCTGAGCTCGTCCCGCGCCACGTCCAGCAGCTCCCTGTCCCTCCGTCTGACCAGAACCCTCCATGACTGCATGTGGATAAGCATATGATAGAAAGCGTCAGCCGGGTTACCGATCATCTTCCCTTCGATAGTTAGTTTATTCCTAATGTTCCAGAGCGACCAGCACAAGGTCGCAAAGGTGAACCAAACTAGTCTACGAAGGGGGCCTGCTAGACCTTGCGCAAGCGCGATGAAATCCCCAGCCCCTGCCGGGTTCCAGTCGCAGTGTAGGAGTTCCCTAACTCCAGCCCACATGAATCTCGCCATGTGGCAAGTAAAGAAGATATGGTTACAGTCCTCAATTTCTCCACATAACGCACAGTGGCCATCGGAGGGTCCCATCCTCTTGGCCACCTGCTCGCAAGACGGGAGCTTCCCTCTGATCAACTGCCACATGAAAATCTTGATCTTAGGGGGAACCCTAGTCCGCCAGACCTCCTTGAAATGTGTGACCGCCGCCCCCTGCAAGAGGCCATGGTACACGGACCTCGTCGAGAAGATCCCCGAGCTCTCGAGAGCCCAGGACACCTTATCATTCTGCTCGTCCACCGGCAGCGCCTGTACTTCCCTGCACAGGTTGTCCCACTCCACGGCTTCCGCAAGACTAAACTGGCGGCGGAAGTGGATGCGCCACTCGCCAGGAGTCCCCTCTAACACCCTGGTCGCATGCACCGTAACATCTGGGTGGGTACAGCAGCTGAACAGACGCGGAAACCGGGCGCGAAGGGGCCCCGGCCCCACCCACCAATCCTTCCAGAAATATGTCCACTTCCCATTGTGAACGGAATGCTTCGCCCCAAGCTTGAAGTGCCATTTAATTTTCTGGATGGCATTCCAGAATTGTGATCCCCTCACCGGCACCTCTTTGGAAAAGAAGTCATGGGTGCCAAGATATTTGGCCCTAAGGAGGTCCGCCCACAGGCCCTCCTCGTTCTGGTAGATCTTCCAGATCCACCGCAGCATCAGCGCAATGTTCATGAGTTTGGTGTTGAGGATCCCCAAACCCCCCACCTCCCTAGGTTTGCATACCGTCGCCCAATCGACCATGTGGTACTTCCTAGAGTTCCCGACTCCTTCCCAAAAGAATCGAGACCGAGACCTATCCATCGCATAATGGGTCGAGTCATGCAGGAGATAGATCCCCATGGCGAACATTGGTAGGCTCGAGAGGCATGAGTTAGTGAGCTCCAGCCTACCCGCAGAGGCCAGAAAAAGGCCCTGCCAGGGGTCAACCCGATGTCCCACTTTTTCCGGGAGGAACTCCCAGTCCGCCACCCTAAGCGGACCACCGCTCACCGGGAGCCCCAGGTACCGCAAAGGGTAAGATCCCAGCTTGCAGTTCAGAAGGTTAGCCAGCCTCCGCTTCTCCTCATCTGGGACCCCTGTCACCATTACTTCGCTCTTGTCAAAATTAATCTTCAGACCCGACATGTTCTCGAAGCACAGCAGGAGGAATTTGAGGTTGGCAATGCCAAGATCCGTAGGCTCGATCAGGATCATGGTATCGTCGGCGTACTGCAGGTGGGTGACCCCCCCCGGGGATCAGGTGTGACACCACCCCTTTGATGTGTCCTGCCGAGTTAGCCCTAGCCAGCATGGCTGCTAACGCATCAACCAGGAAATCAAAGAGGATCGGGGATAGTGGGTCGCCCTGCCGCACACCCCGAGCGTTCCGGAAGAAGGGTCCCACCTCTCCGTTAACATTGATGGCCGTTTGGCCACCCCTGACCAACTGCATCAAGCGATGGCCCACCATGGCCGAGAAACCCTTTCTCAGCAACACCTCCTGGAGAAAGTCCCAATTGACTCTGTCATAGGCCTTCTCAAAGTCGAGCTTGAGGAGGAGGCCCCCAAGCCTCTTCACTCGGAGCTCGTGCATGATCTCATGTAAAGCAAGCTTGAGGAAGTGGCTTTCTGGCGCCACTTGCTCATAGGACGATCGACCGTAGTATGAAACTGTACTAAAGAAATCCACACGGTTATCGGAGAAGATCAATTTAAACAGCGCCCAACACGTGACCATCCAAGACAAACCTCTAATCCAAACAACAGCAAGATTAAGTTCGAACAAACTATTGTAGAATCAGACATGTTTGATTCAAAAGATTTGCAAAAAAAATTGTAGGATTTAATCCTATAGAAAATTTACCCGCAAAAATATATTTTGTAGAAATTTTTCCTACGGTAGTTATTTGATTTGTATGATTAATTTCCATAAAAAAGTTCCTAAGAAATTCTTTACACTAGCTTTCATAGAAAATCAAACATCCACTCATACCTCTAATTAAGGGGCCCAACGATTTGGAATTAAGTAGGTTGAAAGAGGCATACTCCCTCTGTTTCTAAAAATATATGTTCAACTTTATCTATATACAAACATATATAGAAAACTTTCAGTTATAGGTACATCCACATCTAAAAAAGGCTGAGCATTTTTTTTTGGAACAAAGAGAGTACGACCTTGACAAAAAAATGACGTTCAGAATATATGACCCGCGCTCCTTCAGACTCTTTAAATTATGTGGGTGGCATAGGCATATATAGATATCTCTGTATATCCAAACAATATGTAAGAACATAAACTAAACCATTCTAAAGCTACAAAATATTTATTAAATCATTAGCACCATATAATAACATCCTACAAATAACTGAAACTTCATTACATCCATTTCTGTACATTCAATGTACTCTACACAAGGAGTGCCCCCTCACAAAAGGGGGTCGCAATGACAATGTTCCGGCGACTGTTTGCCAAAAACACAAGTCACCGCAAAGTCCTAAGACATGTATGGGGTTGTCACCTACCCAGTGTTGAGAGGTCAATGAAGTTGGTGATGTGCCAATGGTTTGTCGCACATGCCTTTTTCTAGAATGGGCAATGAAATTATGTTGAAGGTTGTGTGATCAATTCCGACTTATGTAATGAGATGCTTCCAACTTCCTTTTGCTACTTGTGAAGATATGAGAAAGATCATTGCTGATTATTGGTGTTGTTTTAAAGATGGCAAGAGCAAGATGCATTTGAGATCTTGGGAGTGGCTTTGATCTCCAAAGAACATGGGAGGCATGCGGTTCCTGAGACATGGAGCTCTTCGATCAGGGAATGTATGGACGTCGGTGTTGGTGTCTTCTAACAGAGCCCAACTCCCTTTGTGCTCGGTTCTTGAAAGATCGCTATTTCGCCGATGGTGACTTTTGGAACGCACCTGCTTGTCATCGTTCAGCTTCTTATGCATCGTGCAACATCTTGCATGGTAGGCAACTGGTGAAGAAGGGTGTTTATGGGGTATTGGTGACGGATCATTGAAAAAAACATGCACGATAGATGGGTTCCTAGGATTCCCCTTATTCGGCTAAACCTCTGGTCCCTCTCACCGAAGGACAAACCATTGCATCCTTAACCGATGCTCCACGGTCATGGAATGAAGATGCAGTTTGTGCCGTTTTTGTGGAGGAAGTAGCCAACAAGATACTCCAAATTCCGATCAGCCGTTTTGGGGCAATGACTTCATCACCTGGCACCACAATAAGCTCGGGATATACACACTTGGATGAACATATTACCTAGCTTGAGAGGACTCTGGTCCGATCGAACGCGCGCGATTTGTTTGACTTAACTGAATCAGACGGCTCCGGAGGCGGTTGATACTTTGGCTATTTACAGCCAGCTGATTGTTAGCGTTGGCCTATTTTTTAGGGCTGGTAGCCGCTTTTTCCTCCCAAAGACCCAAATTTGGGTATTTCCACTTCGGCATCAAAACAAAACTACTTCACATACAACATTGTGATGTCCGATTTTTGTATGACAGGCTCGTGTCCAAGGCATATGCAACTGCATCGTACAATAATCATATGTGAAGTACCTACGTGTGCCAACGTTGATCAAGGCCAAAAGCCACCAAGGGGCAAGCATCCGGCCATTTTCTCCACCCATCTCCCTGCCGCATCATTTCCTCCCTCACCCACGTCACCGCACTCCGGCGATTTCGCCACCGCCTGACGTCCCAATTACGTGGTCGCGTCCTACCTCATGCTTGAGTTCTCGCCACTAATGACACCGATTACGTGGCACAACGGATTGAGCCGCACTACTGTCTCCCCCGAGCTCCCATAACCTCACGCGTCCCGCCATCAGGCGGTGGCCATGTGGGTTAACCTTGAATCATCGCTTCGTTGGCGCCTCGCGCTCGCGTTGTGCCGCCAAACCTCCCGCACGCTTGGGCGGTATTTTACGGACGTTCATGATAAAAGACGGCAAGGCAGGGAGACTATCATCAACTAAGCCGTCATGGAGAGCCGTAGCGCTCCTCTCGCAACATGCCTACACGCCACTTACCCCATGGCCACATGGGACACGCATCACAAAGCAAACTAGGAGTGCCTCTACACTCTTGTGGATCCCTTAGGATTCTATGTTGAGCCGTCAAGTTGGTGGAACTCATTGGATGACAAATTTGAGTAGGAGCAGGGTTGAGGGAGGTTGAGAGGATCCACCCCACTCCACAAGAGGGTAGCAAGAAAGAGGCCCTTATCAACCCGTCTCATTTACAAATTCACTAGCATATTTTAAAACCATGAATATATTTTCAAAATTATTGAATATTTTTTCCTTATTTATGAATGTTTTCAAATAAAAAAATCTGTGAACACAATTCAAATTTACGGACATTTTTAAAGTTGTTAAACCTTTTAAGACCCCGTGAAGGAATAAAACTTGATAAAATAATGTCCATTTGTTACGCAAATGTAAATACTCATATGGTTTAAAAATTGAAATAGAAAAACAGAAGAGAAAAATTTAAAAAGAAAATAAAAAAGATAAAACATGAAAAGGAAAAATAAGCATAAAAGCGAACCCAAAAAAAGAAAGCACAGCTAAAAAAACATTCCTAACTAGGACGGCCCACCTGGCGGTACCAAACTATATCAAACTCGAAATCGGCTGGGTTCTCAACAAAAAGAAGAGTCGAACTTGGAACGGAACTCGTTTCGTCCAAAATACCGACTCGGTTTTGAACATGATTCAACTACGGAGGTAGGTCTCTCTTCCAGCCTATAAATATTCACATCACGCACACGGGGAGCAACGATCCGAGAGAAAGCCCCTCGCGCGCATCACATCGATCGTTGGTCATGGCGGCGATCAAGGCCAGCGTCAACGTCTTCGCGCTCCTCGATGGTGACGACCCCGGTGACAAGCGGCTCGCTGACTTCGACCCGAAGAAGAAGGATCAGCCCCAGAAGAAGCCACTGTCGGCGGCCGCGTGCGACTATAAGCTCAAGCTCATGAAACCCCCGTCGCCTTCGCCTCGGGCCGCGGGGTCCAAGGCGCCCATGAAGAGCCCTACACCGGCAGTAGAGGCCGGTCTCCGCCCGGCGGCAGCAGCGTCCACGAAGAATCCTACACCGGTAGTCTCCGCCGGGCTCCGGTCTACGGCGGCGGCGTCTATGGCAAAGCCGATGAACAAGCAGCAGACTACTACCCCTGCCCCGCCACCACCACCCGCGCGTAATACCAATCTTACCAGGGTCCTGTTCACCTATCCATCGGCTCGGGAGCGCATCTTCAAGCAGAGGCAGGAACGCCAGGAGGAGTTCGAGCGGCGGCAGCAGGCCCAGGCGGCGGAAAACGGTGGCGGCGTCTCTGGCGCTGACGACGACAAGAGTGCCAAGAATGCAGCTGCAGATGCTCAGACGGGCAAGGCCAACGGAGTGAGGGTGCAGGGGCAGTACAACGATCGAGCGAAGCAGCAGCGGGGCGCCGCCGTGACGAAGGCCCTCGCGCCGCTGGTGTCAAAGGAAGTGCCGCCGGCACCTGTAGTGCTGCAGGCTCCGCCGCCGCCGAGCATCGATGATGTTGCTCAGTTTCCGTCTCTGAAGTGAAGCAGGGCTAGCTGATTAGTTTCAGACTTTCAGTTTTTTTCTTTTTAGTAGTACGTACTATGTAGCTTGCTTTACGGTTTGTCCTCTTTTTTTTCGAATTGAGGAGCCAGAGATTTTACGGTTTGTCATTGGTACTTTGACTTTGCAAAATTGATTGTAAAGTCCTTTTGTGTATGTTTTAACTACTACTTACACAAATTTTATTTTAAATGAAAGTATATTATCTAATATTTTGGGGGATTACCTAGTTTTTTTTCGAATTAACGAGCCTAGAGCCCTAGATCCCTCACTTGAGTAGTAGTATGAAATTGTATAAAGAAATCCTCACGATTATCAGAGAAGATCAGTTTAAACAACGCTCAACAACTAGACGAGACGAAGACAAAACCTCTACTCCAAATAACGGCTCAATTAAGTTTGAAAAAATTTGTTGTTGATTGATTATCAAGAGATAGATTCACTCCTGTGTGTTTGGGTAGATGATCGGCCAAGTTTTATCATTTCCTCTTTAGTTAACGGTGTAACTATTATTTAATTTATAAAACTCACATCAAAGTCCGGTTATTTCCCTCAAAAAAAGCTCAAACAAACTATAGTAGTAACTCCGATCCATAATAAATATCGTGATTTTAGTTCAAAATCACTCAAATTTGAACTAATGCCACAACAATTATTATGGATTAGAGAGAGTGGAATATAAGGCCATGTTTTATTCAAAATATTTGCAAAGAAAAAATGTAGATTAAATCCTATAGAGCATTTACGTGTAAAAAACCGTATAGAAAATTTTCCTATGATGGTTATTTGATTTGTAGGATTGATTTCCGTAAAAAAAGCCTAAGAATTCTTTGCACTAGATTTCATAAGAAACCAAACCTCCACTCAGAGTTATGCCTCTAAGGGGCCCAACAGTTTGGACTTGAGTAGGTTGGAAAAGACATAAACCTGGACAAAAAAAAAAAACATTCAGCAGGACCAGACTCCTTTAGGCTCTTTAAAGTATGTGGGTGGGGTAGCTATAGATCTTTCTTTGTATATCCATACAATAGGTAAGAACATAAAATAAACCATGTATGGGTGATTGTTTACAAAAAAAAAATCTCCGCAAAGTCATAAGACCATGTATGGGGCTGACGCATGCCAGTGCCGGAAGGTCAAGGAAGTTGGTGAAATAATGACAGGAAAGCCGATGTGACAATTCCAATCCTACATTTTTTTCCTATTCTTATGGTTTCCTTATCCTACCAATCAAATAGACCCTTGCAACTTTGTATCTTACCTAGTGCATATTCTTTAGCTGGGTGATCACCGTCCCGGATATGGTGTGGAAATAAGATAGAGATCCAATGCAAACCAGCATCAAGCATCTCCAATAGATGATGCATAATAGGACAATTGAAAGTGGTTTTAGGGCGCCATATTTTGAGCTTTAGGGCACCAAAAAAAATCTGCAAAACGAGGTGATGTATAAAAGGGCACCAGATAGATTAAAGATGAGTAAATAAGGAACCAAACTCAATTTCGATGGATAAAGTAGTTTTCATTGTTCGATGAACAGTAGTACTTCATAGTTTGACAAACATTAGGCCTTGACTCCGACAGACACGACGTAGAACTCGACACACTATGACACACTGCAACACACTACTCCTAGTCATCGCCATCGAAGGAGGAGTAGAGATCATCCCAAAAGTCATCGTCTGAAGACTCCTCCATGGATGTGGAGAGACCAACCCCTGATGTTAAAGCCTTCTTCTTCACTGCGTCCTTCGCAGCATAGAACTAGATCTCCGCCTGCACGAGCTTTGGTGCTCCCAAGGGGACCTTGCCATGGCCGCCTCGTATGACTCGTGGGTGCATGGATTGCCCCGAAAGGTGTAGCAAATCCATGGCAATTGATCTCCGGTGTAGCAAATCCGTGGCAAGAGAGCTCGAATTTTCCATGACGCGGAGGGAGGCATGCGTATGCATATTGTTAGGCCAAATGTGCGTCAATTTGCTGATATCTTTAAATCATGGATTGTCAACTTGATGTAATTTTTTTCTTTTTTCTTTTTGTAAATAACCTTTTTGTACAGTTTGGAAAGTTTTAATAAATTGTGGTTGTGCGGGTTTTGCCCCACAGTTTCTGGTAAAAAAAAAAGGTGCGTCAATTTATTGTGACTAGATGTAGTATCAAACAGGATAAACAAAGTATGTGTTCCGTGAAAAAATTAACCATACGTTGATGTTTTGTGAAAAAAAAAAAACTCAGGTTGTGGTTCTGTGATAAAAAAATTCCTCAATATATTGTGTTAAGTGATAAAACCTCCGAAAATGATGATTCCAAATGAAGGAACGTTCTCAGCATAGGGTGGATTACAAACTCGGGAATACCCAAGAGTTGAAATTACGCTCGTACGCTAGCATCACGGTCGTAGCTTCGCTGCAGCTCTTCCACCAGTTTCAGCAATGCTATGTGCGACGTGCCGCCGCCGCTCACCGCCGACTTGGCCTCCTGCTGAGCCCAGGCGGCCCTCGCACGCATTTTACGCCCCTCCTCGCCGTCGGCGTCCATCAGCCTCCTGACCTTCTTCTCCACCTCGGCCCTGTCGACTACGGCACCACCGTCGACGGCGACGTCCATCCTGATGCCCGCGCCAATCATGTCCGCGACGTGCCTCGCGTTCACAGGCTGCTCGGCAATCATCGGCCACGCCAGCACGGGCTTCCCCGCCGCGAGGCTCTCCATCACCGAGTTCCACCCGCAGTGGCTGACGAACCCTCCCACCGCACGGTGCTCCAGCACGCTCCTCTGCGGAACCCACCCGCGGACGACGCGGCCGTGGGGTCCCACGTCCACCGGCGGCGACCAGGTCTCTGACCGGACGGCCCAGAGGAAGGGGTGGCCGGACTGCACCAGCCCGCGCGCCAGCTCGGCGAGCTGCTCGTCGGCGACGTGGGCCTGCGTGCCGAAGGACACGTACACCACCGGCTCCGACTGCTCGTCGAGCCAGGGGAGGCAGCCCTCGGGATCCTGTTGCAGAATGTCGCCGGCGGCGAGGAACAGCGGGCCGACCAGCCAGGCGCGGGCGCCCGGCTGGTTGAACGACTCGACGATCGCCACGAACTCCTCGTCCAGCTTGGTGAAGCTGTTGACCAAGACGCCCCAGCTGCTCGCCTCGGAATCCTCATCCATCAGGGGATCGGTTGACGGATCCTCATGGTCGGTCGTCTTGACCAGCGCATCTGGAGGGACCTCCGCCGCCGTGAACGTCAGATGCGCCGGCATGCGGGGGACGTGGAAGCTGCCGCCCTGCCCGGCGCAGCTGGGCAGCGGGCCCACCATGGCCGACGTGGCTAAGGCCGTGGCGAAGCAGGACATGCCGTGGAACACGATGTGACGGACGCCGGCGTCGGCGGCGACTCGGCGCGTGAACCCGAGGAACAAGTCGGAGACGAGGACGAGCGGCGGCGACGGAGACGAGAGCGACGCCATGAGCTCGGCGAAGGGCTCCTGGAGGAGCGCTGCGGCTTGCACGAACGTCGGGTGGAGGGACGGGCTGGGCAGGGCGTCGGTGGACTCGACGCCGGCCGGCAGCGGAGGCAGCGACGGGAACGGGAGCACGGCGAAGCGCACGGACGAGGGGACGCGGCTGCGGGCGAAGGCGAGGTTCGCCGGCGTGGTGACCACGGTCACGCGCAGGCCCTTGTGGTGCACGGAGAGCGCCGTGGCGAAGTGGAGCAGTGGGAGCGTGTGCCCTTTCGCCATGAACGGGAACACCACGACGTGTTCGCGGCCGTCAGTATGGTGGGCTGCAGCGGCACCGTCGGCCGTGGTGGCGGTGGCCATGGCAGAGCTGTTGGTGTGGCAGTGCGTTTGTGTGTGTGGAGGTGTTGTGTGAGTGCACCGCATTGCCTGTATCTCGTGGTGGAATAGTTTTCGATACTGCTCAGTGCTCACGTTAGTGTTGGGATCAATTATTTTGCCAGCTGACTGATCGAGACGCTCAAGAGCGCAATTAATGTTTGTCAAGAGTATGCATGAGGACAAGGGAGGATAAACTACAGATTCAATTGAAGGATAAAATACATGTTAATCACTCGAGCTGTTGTGCTCTCACACTCGAGTTGTTGTGCTCTCACATGGTATCTTGTGTTGTTTATGACTTCACTCAAGCTGTATGTTATGAATGCACCGAATGGATGAGAAAATAAGTACTCAATCCGTTCAAAAGAGGATGTCGAAGATTTATCAAAATTTGCAACTATCTATACACTAAATAGTGACTAGATAATTGTCAATTTTTTTTTACTAGATACATTCAAATTTAGACAAACTTTTGATATCCTTTTATGGATAGAGGTAGTATACATGTAATACTAGCATATGGAAGAAACGTGGTGAGACAGTCGACTAGACTGAAAAAACTGTAGATGCTCACAAAATTGCTTCTAACTTCTAGCAGGTTAGCAAAATCTTGTTACATGAAAAATACTAATAGCAAGGCCACAAAGTTTTGAGGATGTACATCAGAAGAATGTCTCTTTTTCTCCAGAATCAAAATTTATGGGAAAATGGCTTCCACAAATGCCTCTGCGTCAAAAGGCTGGAGATCTTCCACCCCTTCGCCAACACCGATGAACTTCACTGGTATCCCAAGTTCATCGACAACGCTAACCTGTGACCGATAAACTTAGTCAGTTCAGGACATCTATTCATTTAAGACCCGTGACCGGAAACTGCAGCTGTAAGAAAGAAGGTCTGGAGATTGTGCATACCACACAGCCACCACGAGCAGTGCCATCTAGCTTTGTCAGGATAAATCCTGTGATTCCAACAACCTGGCATGAAGGCAAGAAAGTCTATCATCATCACTGATTCATTATTATACAGAAACATAACTAATGAATTAGGTGCAGATCGAGTTGCACTTACATCGTTGAACTCCCTCGCTTGCTGTAGCATATTTAAGCCAGTTGTGCCATCCAGAACCAGCAAGACCTCCTGCAGGAGCATGACCAAAGAATACATGATAAAGCTACTATGCAAAAGCATGGACCTAATAATACATCACAAAACTTAATCTTTTGTATATCAATATAGCATACATTAGGAGCACCAGGAAGGGCTTTAGCCATGACTTTCTTGCAAGTAACCAACTCTTCCATCAGACCATAATTTGTATGAAGTCCTGTAAAACAATTGCTGAGGAAAATTCAGTTTCTCCAGCAAGCAAATAAGTAATTATATTCTGCCCCAATGTGTAACAACAACCGTACGTCCTGACGTATCACACAGAACAATATCAAATCCTTCACGCTTCCCACGTTTCACTGCCTGCGAAAGAACTACCAAGCCAGTCAAATTAGATGAAACATAAGAGCTGGGCTCATTAAGATAACGACATACTTCAATCATGCTTGGCGGATCAGAAGTTCATACCTGATGGAGCTTGTGCCTTCTTATCTCTATCGATAACAATCTCTGAGCCAGTTCTCTCAGCCCAAACTTCTAGCTGGTCACGAGCTGCAGCTCTGAAGGTATCACCTGCTGCCATCAATACCTGTATTACCATTGAAAGCAGGAACATAAACTCTCCAATTTGATAAGAATGCGCCCAAGCAATATATATAGCTGAACCAGCAGATATGAAGTAAATAGCCTCACCTTCGCTCCTTCATTCTTAAATCTGTGAGCAAGCTTTCCTGCAAATATTTCAGATAACAGAATGGATCAATTTTCCACTTCACAGCATCATGTGGCAAATAACAAACAAACACAAAACAGTGTGCTAAATTGAGCATCAGGTCCAATTGATAAGGAATGTCCAAATTACCACCACATATATACTGGATTAGTCTTACTATATATAGGGTTTATTTAGCTTCATAGTGACCACATAATTTCACCGGAAGAGAAAAAAAAATATCACTTAACATAAAGAAGCTCAATCTAATGCTACCTCATATTAGAAATCTTGTACAGCCTACCCTACATTGCCATTTAAATTCATTTCAAGAAATTGGTAAAACCTTTCTCCATATAGTAAGGTAGGCTGGAACTAGCACTGATATATTAAGCAGTGGAATGCAGATAAAATTATGAAGTAATTTTTTTTTGTTATTACAAAGACCACGATGGTCAATAGAAAGAGTAAAGACTAATGCCATCAATGTGATAAGGTTTAAGTAAAATTTTCAAAGAAGGATAAGCAATTCTTCGCAGTACTCAGGCCAGTCGAGGAGCAGCAAGTTAACTATGCAGCCCCAATGTGCGAAATCGCGATAAACCTATAGCATTTCTTCCGGTGACAAAATGTACTACATCTCAATGAGAGCAAGAAGGCAGTAAAGCATGCCCGGAACTACCTAGCGATGTCGTCTTTCCACCACCATTCACTCCCACAATCATGATGACCGCCGGCTTCCTGCAGAAACGAGCAAGCACACTCAGACCTCCCAGTTTTCAGACAACACGCAGCACACAACAGTAGCACACTGGTGCTCAGTTCAGCAGAGGGAGCAGAACCTGAAGCCGAGCTTCAGTTCGGTGTTGCTGCCCTTGCTCGTCAGCAGCTCAAGGATGCATCTTTTCAGCGACGCCTTTATCTCGCTGCCGGATTTGAGCTTGCCGTCCCGGATTTCGTCGCGGAGGGTGTCAACGATCCGGAACGAGATCTTGGGCCCGAAGTCGGACACCAGCAGCGCCTGCACGCGACGCGAGAACCAAAGCATCGTCATCAGAGGGAGAATGGAGCAGCAGGTAAGCAGCAGGGGAGGTGAGCTGACGGCTGACCTCCTCGAGGTCGTCGAGGACGCGGTCGGTGTCGGCGAGGTTCCAGTAGGTGAGCAGCTCGTCGACGACGGAGAGGTTCTCGCGGGTCTTGGAGAAGCCGGAGAAGAGCTTGTCGACGTCGCTCTTGGCCTTCTCCTTGATGAGGCGGCCGAGGCGGGTGAAGAAGCCGGCCTGCCCCGCCGCGGCGGCGCAGCGGAGGCCTGCGGCTCGGCGGCGGCGGCCGGAGGGGGCGCGCAGGGAGGCGGACGGGGAGAGGAAGTGGAGGACGTGGGGCGGTGCCGCCATTCTTGCGGTGAGGATACGAGCAGCGCTGGGTGGATAGAGCTCAAACGCCGTACTGCTGGTTCGTTTAATCGAAAACAGATTGTCACGTGCACAATCTAAAACGTAGTGACAGAAATATAAAATAATTTTTACCTCCGTTCTAAAATATAATTTATTTTACAAAGCTAAGCTAATTAACTTCTTAAAAAGCTTATAAGCAGTAGTATTTTAAAACGGAGGCATCTTGCTCCAACATTATTTTTATATATACTATAATAGATTGCTAAATACTGAGTATACAAACAGATGAGAAAAGGTATAGCAATCCATACATATTCGTTTTCTTTTGTAGACTTTGTATAACTGGATTGCCAAAATAAGCGAAGGACGCCACATAGAAGGGTGTGGCATCCTTGCGACAAAAGGGTTAGAATTATGAAATAGGGGAAGGTCATTTCGTGCAATTCTTACCAAAAAGGATTATTTTTGTGTAAATCGCCTTTTTTTACTCTCCTTTTCTTTTTTTCCTACTCTGTCTTCTTCTTCCCACGCTTGGCTGCCCACCGACCTGTCCACACCTGCCGCCCACCAACCGGCCGCACGGCCACTCCTCGCCCACACATACCGCCTGTCCAAGCCAGCGGTGGTGCGAGGCCGCGCAGCCTGAGGCGGTGGCGCCGGATCCCGTCGATGTCCGACCACATGGGGTTGCGAGTGCGGGGCGAGTGGTCTTAGGCTGGGAGGGGGCACTAGGGTGCGCGGCAAAGCTCCCCGCAGTTGGAATCACCGGTGTTGGCCTCCTCCGGTCCAAATCAGATGGCAGGACTGCGGGCGGGGCGACGCTAGATTTTGCTGCGTGGAGGCTCGTTCTAGCGAGAAAATGAATGGTGGGTTAGAGTGAAAGGTCACGAAAGGCCGAGGGGCAGCGCACGGGCTGATCGGCAGTGGGGAAGGCGGAAGGGCGGTGGCCGGCGGGAGGGATGGTCGATATGAACATTCTGTGCCCGGATAGTTTGGCCCCTCCACGAGATATACAAAGTGGCACTAGACTTTTCAAATATGCAAAGTGGATGTGCCAATATACAAGCTTGATAAATCTTTTGGTGAAGGGACCATGCGGGAGCGACTTTTTTCAACCACATTGCTATATATATATATTTTGCATAAAGCAACAAATGCAAGACAAGATGCAATTTGATAGGAGATACATAAGGTGGTGTGTTTTGCTACAAGCGTCTACAAAATGTGTTGTGCATGTATGGGTCAAACGCTGCATGAGTTGTTTGATGCGTTGATTCATTATGTTGCAAAGATGAGATACTTTACAGACCTTTTGTCCTGAATAAATGGGGATTTGTTGCATCAACTGTTGCATTCTGCTACATTGATGTGTTTAAATGTTATATAATTTTATTTTGCTGCATGACACAAGTTTTTACACACATGGGAAACAATATTGCAAAACGATGTTGCATATCTGAAAATGTTACATACAGAGAACAAATGTTACGTTCATGATTTTTTTTTTTGCAGCTGTGCTAGTCTCTTTTGCAGCAGTGATATGAGGACCACCCATGCAAGTGTTTGCAATAAGACAATCCAACATGATTGCATGTAAAATTTGTGTCCCAAGCAACCCAAATAGAAATGATAGCCATGACGGAGAACGGAAGAGCGCAATGCTTGTAGAGACAGCTAACGGGCAATCTTGGGCCAATGTAATCCGCACGGTAGGGCAAGGAGAAAATGGCATACTTAACATGTTTTTTCGACTTTCAAGCACACTTGGAAGAAAACTACTGGTCTAAGCACACTTGGAAGGGGTTATCACCCTTGGGAAGCTAGCTAGGTATGCCCCGGGCATTTTTTGCAGGACCCGAGGCGGAGCGACAGGTGAAGTGTCGCCTCATTTGTGATGCCACGGTCCTTCAAGGTTCTATCGTCGATCATGACACACCAGCCATACATGAGGCACTGGTCATCCGGTGGGATGCCATTGAGGGCATGGATCTTGGCCTTGACACTCCCAATGGTATCCAATTCCTTAGCCCAAATGCTGATGGTCTTGCCATTCAAACCTTTGACAAAGATTTGCATCTCCCTGTTAGTCCCCAGACCAAGGTGAAGTGTGGATTCGTCTGCAATGCCGTAATCAGCTAGCGTGCGTCTGTCGTCTAGCTCCATCTTGCCAAAGAGAAGGCGCTCCTGGTCCTGAATCTTGGCCTTCACAACGTTGATGGTGTCCGAGGGGTCGACCTTGACGGTTATCTTCTCGCCGGCGAGGGTGCTGACGAAGATCTTCATCTGTTCAATGAGACCACCAAACATGAGCGGCGAAAAAGACTAAAACAGAGTCAAGTGTCTTCATCGTCTTTCATAAGATCTGAAGCAAGAAGCACAGATCTTATCATCCACCCCCAAATAAACACAACAAACGATGATCATCAAGTAGTCGTAGGCTAGCTAAAGGCGTACACGTTTAGAGATTAGATCAACAACGACTCCATCAAGATAGAAATAGACCACACAACTATAGGCAGCGTGTACCTTGCCTTGAACTCGATGACGGAGAAGCGCAAGGAACCGATGGTTTTGTTTGCTCGAGATCAACCGAGACGTCAAACTGGGGATGTACCTGCTTATATATCGCCACGACTCACAGGTAAGACGTATGGTAGAAATCCCAATAAGTTTCTTCCAAAGCAAGACGCGTGACGGCACGAGATCTCCACAAGATATCAGCTTTCCTTTTTTCAGAGGGACTCTCTGATGTATTCTTCATGCTAGACTCCTCGTACCTTGGGGTTCATAAGCCGGACGGAACCTAGAATCTGAATCTCCATGTATATGCATTATGCAATGGACCAGTCCGTTTAAAATCGTGATATTTCTTCTGCGAATCCTTTCTTTGAGGAGTGAACTTTGCTTGGTGGTGCGGAGATCGTCTGAATCGGTGAACACAAGACAGAAACCCTGGCCGGATCGAGTACTGACCTTTTTTTCGATGAAGGGAATATATTAATATCAGAAGATATCAATTACATTCAGCCTCTGCAATAACGCAATGTCCTAATAACATTACGGATGCACACAGCTAACAAAGAAAAAAGAAAACTAAGAAATAAAAGTTCCGCTACAGTACCTCAACCCTAGCAATAGTAATACATGCACCACCAAGTCAACACTTGAAATTCAAACTCTTCAAAAGCAACGCCTCCAAGAAGGGAACAGTGCACCAGCGTCGTTGTCGCCCGATCAAAGATCTTAGGTTTTCACCCATAAGATAGTCTCCGCTCTCAAAACAATGCCTTCAACAAGGACATTGCTAGACATAACCAGTTAAGGCTAGACCTTGGATTTTCACCCTGAAAGGTAAGACTCCGAACTTCACATGTGTTGCCGCCCCCATTTTCATACCACTGTTGCGAAGTCCGAAACACCAAGCAAATTCCTCAACAACGCAAAGACTTAAACCTCCATTAGCTAGTCCTCCAAATCTAGCCTTAATGATATTCTCTTCTTCTGACTTAACCATGGATCAGCTGTCACTTGGTGTCAACACAGAAAACAGCTTCGCGCAGCACCCTCCAAAACCAAACGGTTGGAATAAAAGCATGGACACGCACGACCGAATACCACCGATCCAGCAAACTCCAGGCAATAGAAGCACGGTTACATTCGCCGGCGGCGCCTTCCGAAACTCAACACTACGGCTAGATCATGAAGGGCAGGCCTCTAGCGGGTCTTCATCTTCACCCAAGAGAGACCCTAGGACCGCCGCCTTTATTCAGACCGGGCTCCCACGCCGGCAACCATCCCAGGCTAGCCATGGTTGTCGCCGAGACACCAAGCAGATCGTGTAGTCCGAAGAGAACACACATGCCTGGGCACCGCCGCAGCCGAAAGCCAGCCCTCCACCGCTGGCCGCCGAGAGGCGAGGAGAAGGGGACCTAGGGTTTCCCTTGCACCATGCCCCCACCCCTCCCTCTGCCGCCGGCAGGGCAGTCCACTACCTTGTTGTCCATCATGGTGTCACCAAGCCAAGGCTAGGCCCCGCCATCGAGGTCCCCGACGAAAGGGCCTCGTTCCGGCCCAAGGAAGAAGACCCACGCCCGACCTCCTCTCGCGAGATGACGAAGAATCCCCACCGGCGCCGACTGGCCTTTGCCAGACCGCGCCCCTGGCAGCGGCGAGGGAGGGGAAGGGGAGAGAGGGGGAGGCGGCGACGACAGGGTAGAGTCCCCTCCGACCGACACGCGGGGGCGGTTCGGGAGAAGGATGGGAGGGAGCTCGATCGAGTACTGACCTAGAAACGATGATTGAAAAAAATACCAGTGCAGATCCAAGGTCACCGATTGAGCTATGTGTTGTCGTTGTGCCGCCCCTTCAGGCTGCAGTGTCATCGCCCTTGGTACGCGCTACTGGCTGATAACGCGTCTTAGCATTCAGCCGTTGCATCGACTCGCATCCTACAGCTATGTTGCCTCCTCGGGCTGTTCGCAATATATGTAGAAATGGAACTACATCGTGTAGCATACAAAGATTAAACAAAGACAAGCAGCTTTTTTCGATAAAGGATACTTTATTACTTTTGGAAAGCAATTACATCCAGCCTCTGCATAACCAGGATGCACACAACCGTTCAAGTGTCTGGAGCCAAAGTATATAAAACTAGGCAAAATACATATCGAAATGATGAATGATATAATGCCTAGGGAGAGGGTGGAGCTTCAATCCGTAGACTATTCTGCCACCCATGTAGGGAAAAAGTATCCCTCGCCGTAGCCTCCAACCGTGTACAGACCTCCGTAAATAGGTCTCGGTTCTCCACCCGCTGAAGAGGTAACCACGAACGAAGAATACCTGTACATTTGTAGATGACCTGCAACAAAGAACAATTTTTATCGTTAAAAATCTTGTCATTTCTACTCAGCCAAAGCACCCAGATAACTGATAGCGCCCCCACCCTAAGAAGCAACTTAAACCTTGAATTGATACCGTGAAGCCAATTTCCAAAGACATTTACCACACTAGTCGGGGGATACAGGGTAGACGCTACTTGGATGACTGACCATATAGATCTCGCAAAATTGCACTGGAAGAAAAGGTGTTTGATGGTTTCATCATGATGACAGAAAACACATCGTGAACTTCCGTGCCAATTCTGCTTAACAAGATTATCTTTGGTAAGAATAACTCCTCGACGAAGGTATCATCCAAAAAAATTAATTTTTAATGGTATCTTCATCTTCCAAATTTTCTTATTATTATAAACTGGTATATCAAAATGAAGGATTGCACTGTATAAAGATTTAAATGAGAAAGTGCCATCTACATGAAGATTTCATCTAAATTCATCCGGTTCAGGCGATAAATGAATATCTCCCTGTCGTTAAATTAGAGCATTCCATGACAGTAGCCTTTGTCCAAACAAAACCCATCTGATCGTCACATTCGGGGGTGAGGTAGCCATTACTGTGGCAATGGTATCACCTTTGCGACAAACAATACTATACAAAGCAGGATACTGTTCATTTAAGGGAGCATTGTCTAATCAAACATCTTCCTAGAACCGTATATGTGCTCCATTCTTAATGGAGAAAGTACCATGGCGAAAGAAGATATTCTTTGTCGCCATGAGACCAGCCCAGAAGTGAGAATCCCCAGGTTTCCAAACCACTTGGGATAGCGTCTTCGAGCCAATATACTTTCTCCGAAGAATAGTTTGCCAAATCCCATCCTCGGTAAGAAGCTTAAAAAGCCATTTACCCAGCAGAGCTGAATTCTTGACCTCCAGGTCGTGAACTCCAAGTGCGCCTTGATCTTTGGGACTAGAAAATATACTTCATTTAACCAGTCGGTATTTCTTTTTCTCGCTATCCCCTTGCCAAAAGAATCTGGATCGATAATAATCGAGTTTATGCATAATTCCTTTCGGCAGAAGAAAGAATGATAACATATACAGTATCATATTTGTCAGTACCGAATTAATGAGTACCAATCTTCCTCCCAGGGACAACAATTTACCTTTCCAACTACTCAGGCGTTTTTGTAATCTTTCTTCCACAATTTTCCATTCAGCCATTGTAAGTCTCCGATAATGAATCGGAATACCCAAATAGCGAATATGAAATTGGTCTTGCCCACAACCAAACAACTCTGTATATAGAGTCATATCATTTTGGGCATCGCCAAAACAGAACAATTCACTTTTATGGAAATTGATTTTCAATCCCGACAACTGCTCGAAAGCCGCCAAAAATAATTTCAGATTACGAGCCTTTTCGAGATCATGATCCATAAATAGAATTGTATCGTCGACATATTGAAGGATTGATAAACCCCCATCAACCAGATGTGGGATCTGATAAGGGGTGGCCCGATCTTCTCAGTAAGCAACGGTGGTGATGATGATCACGGGGTGATAGAAGCGGAGGAACATGACGATGTAGTGGATGATAACTTGTATGACACAACGAAATCTCTCGATTGGTCCCTGTCGCCAATGCAACAGCTCTCAATCCTGCAAGATATTCGCAACTCCACACACTTGCGCACGTAGCCGCCGACCACAAAGCGGTAAGTTGCAACCTTCTAATTCCCAATGGAACAGCAGATCACACAAGACTTTCAGATTACACAATATCAAACAATATGGTATAGAGATTCAATAGTTTTGCTAAAGCAAACAACTAAGAACTAGGGTTTATCTTAAACGTGGTCTAAAGCAGATAGGGGGCGTCCTGGGCACTTATATAGGCGTCCGGGACGACTTCTGGTCGAAAAGATACAAGAATAACCGACCCAGAATAGATCTGGTCGAGACATACTCGGACACGGCCGGTCTGGAGGCCGGTCGAGAGGGCCTGGGACCGGGCTGGTCGGTTCAAACCGGGCCAGGGACCGGGTTCCAACCGGGCTCGGGAATTGTGACACAGTAACCCCGCCGGTTGGCATCAGCGTGGCGCCCGGTTGGCGCCGGGGTGGATCCGGCCTGCCGCCCGGTCGAACCGGGCCAGGGAACGGGCGCACCGGCGTGGCGGCCGGTCTGACCGGGTGCTGGGCCGGCCTGGACTTCGTCTTCTCCTCTTGCGCATGCCTCCCGCTCCTCCCTCGCGCGTCCATGAGATTTCTTCATGTCCAGCTCCACGTCCATCTTCACGTCCAACTGCTCTTCTTCTTCTCGTGCGATGCTTGTCTCCTCTTTATACCTGATGATACATAAGTAATGGGACTTAGTTAGTATAAAGTTATGATCAATCAAAGTATCGTTTAGGAACAAGTTCACCTGTGGTTTAAGTAGCTTCGCACGAGCCCTTGTAATAGGTCCAATCCGAACTTCATTGGACTTGAGCTTCACAACAGGTTTATCTTCAGTTGGTAATGACGGAGGTGGTAGTGAGGTAGGGATGTCCTCATCAGGATCACACCTTCAATTTGACCATCAGACTTGGCCCGCTCTATGAGTATCGCCAACATATCCGCTACAATGTTAAATAACATCGGTGATAACGGATCTCCTTGGCGTAACCCTTTTCGTGTTTGGAAATAGTGTCTGGTGTCATCATTAACCTGAATTGCCACACTACCTCCATGCACAAAATCATAAATTAGAGCACGCCACTCAGGAGAAAATCCTTTCATCCTGAGTGTCTGTTGTAGAAAAGACCACTTGACCTTATCATACGCCTTTTCGAAATCTAATTTTAATATGACCCCATTTAGTTTCTTAGTATGCATCTCATGTACCGTCTCATGTAGAACTGCCACTCCATCAAGGATGTTCCTTCCTTGCATGAAAGCGGTCTGTGATGGCTGGACGACGTGATCCGCAACTGTATTAAGTCTAATGGTGGCCACTTTTAGGCCATTTTCTTCTGTAGAAACTTGGGGTATATCATCCGTTAAGTCCTCATTAAGAGAAAAGGAGCTTTCCTCCGAAGGACCAAACAGATCTTTATAATAGTTAGTAATGTATGATTTGAGTTGCTCATGGCCTTCAATGACCCCTTCAAAGACAAGCAGCTAGCTAACTCAACAAGCATCTTTGTGTGTTTGAATCAGATTGGTATCGGTAGCTCGGGTAGCCATTTGCTCTGTCTTTTTCTTTGCTTGTCGGAAATAATTTGCAAATCGACACACATTGAAGATATCACCATTATAATTATACTCCGCATCTCAGTTTTAGAAAAATCGACAGATTTTAGCTGTGTGTGTGCAGAATGTGGTTTACTTCCTAATAAAAATGAGAGAACAAGCACTAGTTCGAATTAGAAAAGCAAGAATGAGCAATGCAGCAAATTACATGCGCATCCCTCTCGTGGGGACTGTTTTCCTTCTTCTTTCTTTATCCAAAACAAAAGAAGAAGAAAGAGTAGGAATATATTGCTTTGGGCAGACAAAACACTTTGAAGAGAAGTTGACACAAGAGATGAACACGCACACACAAAATCCCAACTCTACAAGCAAAGCAAATTCTTGATCACAACACAACAGAAGTACTAGTTTAGAGTAACAAATAAATAAATAAATGGATAAATAGGTCAACATATTAGATACAAGCACTCGATGCACGATGCTACAATTCGGAGCCAGGGAAAATAATATTTAGAGTTTGGTAAAGAAAAATATTATTTGTGTTATATTGTGATCCAAATTCCTATACTAAAGGGAGGCTAACTTCCGACAAGCGGAGCGAGACCCGTCGCTGGGTACGGATCATTGGCACCGCCTATATATACGTCTTGTATGCCGCCGGCTAGGGTTTATCAGAATATAAGATAACCCACGGCGTTTGTAAAACACTCCCCGATATAGTGAAGTTTTGCTGGCTGGCGCCCGTGGTTTTTCCCCCTTCTGTGTTAGAAGGGGTTTTCCACATTAAATCTTGTGTCTCTGCTGCGTCTACCTTTATCGTTCTTCGTTATTTTCTTGTCGCTTTTATAACAAGTGGTTATGACAGATGTGAGACACATACCTGGCATGGCCAGAAATCTAATCTCTCTCAGTACCCTTGATGTTGATGGGTACAAACACTCCGGTTCTCGCGGAGTTGTGAAGGTTTCAAAAGGTTCTCTCGTTCACATGATAGGTGATATGAATTCTGCAAAGTTATATGTTCTTAGAGGTAGCACTTTGTCTGGTATTGATGTTGTTGTTATTCCTGATGAACATGGTAAAACTAATCTGTGGCATATGCGTCTTGGAAATATGAGTGAACATGGCATGGCAGAATTGCACAGAAGAGACCTGCTAGATGGCTGCAATTTGAGTAAGTTTGAGTTCTGTGAGCACTGCATTTTTGGTAAGCATAAAAGAGTTAAATTCAATGCTTTCGTTCATAACACTAAAGGGATTCTAGATTATGTGCATGCTGATATGTGGGGACCTTCCCGCAAGACTTCTCTTGGTGGTGCAAATTACATGCTTACTATCATAGATGATTACTCCAGAAAAGTGTGGCCTTTCTTTCTGAAACATAAATCTGATGTGTTTGATGCTTTTAGAAAGTGGAAAGTTATGGTAGAGAAGCAAACAGAAAAGAAAGTTAAATTGTTTCATACTGACAATGACATGGAGTTTTGTTCTACTGTTTTCAATGATTATTGCAGCGACGAAGGCATTGTCAGGCACCACACCATCACATATACTCCTCAGCAGAATGTTGTGGAGGAGAGGATGAACAGAACCATCATCTCCAAGGCTCGTTGCATGTTGTCCAATGCTGGTATGCATAGAAGTTTTTGGGCTGAAGCAGCCTCCACCGCTTGTTACTTGATAAATAGGTCACCTTGCATTCCGCTTGATAAGAAAACTCCTATTGAGATATGGTCTGGTTCATCTGCTGATTATTCACAGTTGAGAGTTTTCGGTTACACTGCTTACGCTCATATTGATAATGGAAAGCTAGAGCCTAGGGCTGTTAAGTGTGTGTTTTTTGGTTATGGTTCAGAAGTTAAGGTATACAAGTTATGGAATCCTGAAGCTAAGAAAGTTTTGCATAGCAGGAATGTAGTCTTTAATGAGGCTGTTATGTTTTATAAGAGTTCATCTACAGATGTTACTGATGATGCTGATTTTTCTGATAATTCTGATGATGAACAACAGAAGATTAGCGTGCAGGTAGAGCACGTGGAGGAGAAAGAAAATGATGTTGCTGAAAATGATAACACTATTGTTCAGCACTCACCACCTGTTTTGCAGCAAACAAATAGTTCCATTGCTGCTGATAGACCGAGGCATAACAAAGGTCCACGTCCTCGTTTAATTGAAGAATGTAATCTTGTTCATCATGCTTTGAGTTGTACTGAACATGTGGAGCATGATACTGAACCTGCTACATATACTAAGGCCGTTGCATCCGTTGACCGCGTGAAGTGGATTTCTGCTATGCAAGAGGAGATGCAATCGCTTGACAAGAATGACACATGGGATGTTGTGCCCTTGCTTAACAAAAGAAGGCTGTCTGCTGTAAGTGAATATTTAAAAGAAAGGAAGGTTTGTCTCCTAATGAGCCTCCGAGTTTTAAGGCAAGATTAGTAGAAAAAGGTTTCAGCCAAATTCCAGGTATTGATTATAGGGATTTCTATTTTCGTGCCCTCGGTTCCTTAGTTGTGCTCAGTTTTCCCCAGCTCCTTAGTTTTTCCTCAGTTTCCCCAAGACCTTATCTGAAACCATCACAGATGTTGTAACGGCCGGTTGCCCGACGGTTGACCGTGTTATCTTCTGACTAGTGGGGCCACGTAGAGCCCGCAAAGACACGTCAGACCATCCATCTTTGTTTGACCGTAAGCATCGCTGTATCCATGACCAAAACACGCACGAGTGGGGCTTCGGTATATCGAATGACAAGTGGGCCATGGCGCTGATACAAGGGGCAATACACGGGTGGGAATAGATTTTTAAACGGAGCTCCACAGCGATGGCACGGAGGAGGTGGCCTGCGGGGTGCCGAGATGAGATCGACGTCCACAAAGAACTGCAAGAGGCGAGACCAGACGCATTAGATAGATATGAACTAGACGCGTTTAACCATGCAAAGAAGAGAAGAAATGGTCGACGACATCGACGACTACCTCAAAAGTTTGACTGACCGTGTCCGACACGAACGCGAGCAATGTAGAGAAAACTAGTGTCTCTCCTTTCTGGCGTGTATAGATGGGTGCTAGAAGAGTGTGGTGGCGAAGGGAAAACCTCGCGGTGGTCTGTGGCGTCCAGCATAGCGGGGCGGCGTGGCCGTGCCCACATCGGCGTGGATGCATGTTCGGCATTGGCATCAGCATGTACGTTCGGCATTGGCCTCGGCGGTATCTCTGGTGTGTCAGTGATCGAATGAGGGGACGGGATTGAGGGTGCATCCCGACGGTGACCTAGCAGTGGCATCGAGCTTAGCCGTTCTGACCATGCCGATATCGGCATCGGCAAAGTTTGGAGGTTGTGGTGCTCGAATCAAGGAGGGATTTGTTTCTTGTACGCCAAAAGTGATTTGAAACAAGTTTCGTGTTGAAGGTTAGGTAACGAAAGTTTTTAACTAAGCCCAAAATTATACTAGCGCCATGGTGAGGTTCTTTTTGATAGAGCTATACGGTTGGGCAAACTTTTTTGACACTTTTTAGATAGGGTTCCTTGTTGTTACACGTATGGCATCATGTATGGCAAATTTGGGATCATTTGGAGATGTTCGAAAAAATCACTTTGCTTAAACGCATGCCGTTTCGTCTCACTGAAACCAGCTTTTCTAACAAGGTGATTTATTCTACCTCCTCTAAATGACCTCAAATTTCATACATCTGATCTTCTATACATAGATAGATAGATTGTTTCGTTTTTATATTTTTCGAATGTCGTTGCCTAATCGACGATACCTCGGAGGAGGGATCCTCACAAGGGGAAGAAGAAGTAGGGGCCATAGGGCGGAGTGCACACGGGACGGTGGTACGCGATTTACCCAGCTTCGGAACACCTGCACGATGACAGGGCCTACTGCTGCTTGTCTGGTATTATCTGGGCGCTTTCGCGTTGTTACAATGAGGTGTGGTTCTCTCGCTTCTAGCTCGAGATCTCCCCTCAGGGCTCCCAGGATCCGGCTTATATAGGCGCACGGATCTAGGGTTTCTACGGAGAGTCCTACCCGGAATACAAGTTGCCTAACTACGGAATATTACATTGCCGTGTACGTCAAGGATCCACCTATTCCTAACTTGTCGTCATGGATCCGGCTTCCTTCATGGGCCTTCACGGATCTGACTCCTGGCATAGACCTCTTCGGATCCGGGTACCTCTGTAGGTCGGTTCGGATCCGGGTACCTTTGTATGTCGGTTCGGATCCGGGTACCTATGTAGGGCGGTTCGGATCCGGGTACCTCTGTAGGGCGGTTTGGATCCGGCTACCTTCGTAGGGCGATTCGGATCCGACTACCTTCGTAGTGCGGTTCGGATCCGGCTACCTTCGTAGTGCGGTTCGGATCCGGCTCCTTGTTCCTGGGTTGGACATCTTCCATCTTAATCAACAACTAGGCCGCCCGGTGGGCCATATGCCATCATCTATGGGCCACCCGGGCTTGCCGGAATCGGACCATGTCGATAGTATACCTATGAAGTATATCCACAACAGTAGCCCCCGGAGTTCTCCAAGATTCACCGTTCTTCCATCCAGCTCAGCTTGCGCATGTATCTTCATCCTTTGGCTGGAACGAATAATAGAGAATCTTGAAGGACTCCAAACTTCATATCTCCAACCAAGTATTGGTCGGAAACTTCATGATCCAATGGTCAGATTCTTCGGAGACACCATCCAACATAATCTTCGGTACGGATCCGACTAGCCAAATGTAGGTTCTGATCTGACTAGCCAAAATATAGGTGTGGATCCGACTACCCAAAATATAGGTGCGGATCCGACTACCAAAATATTAGGTGCGGATCCGGCTACCAAAAATTGAGGTGCGGATCCGACTACCAAAAACAAATATTAGGTGCGGATCCAGCTACCAAAAATTGAGGTGCGGATCCGACTACCAAAAATATAGGCTCGGATCCGGCAACCCAAAATTCAGGTGCGGATCCGACTAGCTAGCCGGATTTTTGCCATCTTCTAAATTTTCTTGACATAACCATATGTAGCCCCCGAGCGTTGAGTCTGCTTTCTCCAAGGAGACTCGATGCTCAGAAACTTAGCCCCCAAGCGTCAAAGTGGAAATTTTTCGGCTTATTGCTCCTAAGGGAACTTCATCGATGTAGCCCCCGAGCGCCAAGGTGAATTTACTTGAAAATCCGGCTTGGAGCTCTTAGAGTAGCTTTATCTTTATATGTGACTTAGGAATAGCGTAAATCCCAAGCATCTAGGCGGAAATTTCAAAGACGATACCCGAAAGGAAACACACTTTTCACCTAAGATCAAACCGCAGCCCCCGAGGGTTGGTTCCGGCTAAGCATAGCGGAATCAAGACTCAAGTTGCTTTTCCAGCTATGCACGCCATGGATCCGCCTAACCTCGGGGGACTGTTGTACGTCCAAGTGTCATGTACCTGATACATAAACATAAAATCATATTTGTATTAAATTGTTTCTTTGATCATGTTCAACGAACAAATGTAAGGCGGAACAAAAACGGCCTTTAAACAAATGTTTTCAAGCTGAAACTATGCAGCAGTTGAACAACATAAAACTGTCAAGGCGGAAAAAATTCGACTATCTTGAACAGTTAATGTAATTTATATGTTTTAAGCAAGTGTTGGTTTATCCGTTCTTCTGATTTATATGCTTGACTTTTCGCGAGACGACAAACTTTAAGCACAGAACATCTGCTGAGGCGATAGCACTTAGTAGCGAAACAATCAAGAACCTCAGAAACAAAGGCCGGCTTTAAGTACCGAAATGTCACTACTAAGGAATCCACATATAAACAACAAAAAACGTGTAGGCCAGAAAACTTAAGCTAACACCCGAAGGCGGAAATTTTATAGCATACTGGAGCCTTAGGCGGCAAAAACAGTACTCCCTCCGACCCGAAATAGTGTTCGCGTCACTGTTATAATTAACTTTTACAGAAACCACCTTAGCGCTTCTAATCTTTTTTAAATCAAGTCCAAATCACATCGTCTTTTTCCTCGTGTCGGGGCCGGCCGCGCGCGGCTGCCCTCCGCAGCTCCCCGGCCGGCAAGAGGTAGTCCGTCGCTGCTCCGCTCGAATTTGGGAGGCTCCCGCGGAGGGCTCCCGCCGGCCGGCTGCTTCCCCTTCCCAGCCCAGGCCGTCGAACTCTCCATCATCGACCATGGCGGCCATCGGCCGTCGAGCTACGACCTCCTCTTCCTCGAAAACCACTCCGCCGCCGCTCCGCCTCCGTCGGCCGCGCCTGCTGCCGCCCCGTATGTGCCCTCTACGCCGTGGTCCGGGACGTCGCCCTCCCGATCTGCCAGCGGAGATCGCACAGGAGCAGTCGGGGCAGTCAAGGCCGCTCGCGGAGGTTGTGCCTTTTCGCGGAGGCGTGGACGCGGAATCAGCGACCCATATCCGCCGCCAGCGCCGCCGGGCGTGGACGCGGGATCAGAAAAATCATTCCTTTCTTCTTGGATCTCCCTCCTCGTTGGGCTTTGATTGGTGGAAGAAAGGCGAGGAGACGAGGAGGAAGGAGGAAGTCTGGCGAGGGAGGGCGGCGCACGCGGCGGGGCAAGAGGAGGGGCAGAGCACGCGGTGCCGGCGGGGGAAGGAGGTGACGGTGCAGGAGAAGAGAGGAGATGAGTGGTTTGTTTGTCGCAAAAATAGCGACGCGAACATTATTTCGGGTCGGAGGGAGTATAATATTTTCACGAGCGTGAGGCAAATCGTGGAAAAGATATGATCATCGATGAAAGCGGTAAAAGACTCAGGACATGAGTGAACCAGTCTTAATCTTATGATCATAAAATTTTAAAACATTAAATATAAATAGGAACTTAGCTGTTTAAATGTAGCTGACATCGGAAGCCAAGGTGGAATGGAACCGGTCACGGCAAATATGCGGACATAATAGTCCTGGAATCTGACCGTGACAGCTCATCGCGAAGTAAAACCGGAAAAATCGGCATAGATGTATTGATCCGGAGCTGCTTTACGCAGAATCCTCACACGTTGAATCTTCGATCGGTCGGAAAACATGGCATCCTGGCCGAGAAATTCATGCATGCAGTGATCCATACGTGAAGTTTCGATTTTTTCCGCTTCAATCCCTTTCTTTTCTCAGGAAAACATGTACAGGTCGATTGTGGGCTGTTGTTGGAGCAAGGAGCCGGAATCGATCAAATGTGATCTGTTTGCCAGCGTGCAGATTGCATGCATAAGCACCATTCAATCAATGCACGTGAAGATGCAAATTACATGCATAGTTTCTTCGCTAGGCGGAATCGTTGTAGTTGTCTTTTCATTCATGTGATGTGTACTCCGGCAAAAGGTGACGAAGCCCGCTCGTTTCCGCCTTTGTTCCTGTGGATAAGCGTTCTGCCTCTGTCCATGTGTGTTATGCAACTGATTCTAAACGAGCCGCGGCGGCAGAGTCGGTTAAGACGGGATCGGAACAAACGCGGCGGCAAAGCCAGCTCAAGCGGAATCGAAACAATCCACAGCGGCAAAGCCAGCTACGATAGAGTCGGAAACAGACCAACATCATGCCATAGCGGAATCTAAACACACCGCGGCGGCATAGCCAGCCATAGCGGAATCACGACAGCTAGTAGTTTAATTGTCCTTTGCTTTACGTGGAGGAGTAGGCATGTCGGAAGCACATGTGTTTACATGGATTTTGAGGAGCATGTACGTGTACTCTTCCGACTGGATCTTCACGTGATGTTGTACGAAAGATGATTTCCCCTTTTTCTTTTAGAGACTCCAAATTGATCATCGATGTGGTGCCTGGTACTCCGTACACGCAGCATGCATTAGGCCAGATGGATCCGGCTTAGCCTGGTACACGCGCACAAGGCTGATCGTTTCTCAGTTGGACATACGGGTCAGCTCCCATGTGGATACACGGAGACTTAGAGCTTCGAATCTGCGCTGCCGCTGGGCTTGCAAGACGGATTTTCAAAACTTATAAGGCGGATCCATCCTTGAGAGGTTCCGGCTCAAATTCTTTTTCGCGGACGTATCCTGCTCACAAGCGGTCCATGCATCGGAAATTCCTGATATAGAGCGGTTCCAGCCATGGGCGGATCCTGCTCGGATCGGATCTCCGCGAACATCTCCGGCTCGATGGCGGTCCGTGCGGAACTTGCCAATGTGTTTCCGTTGAAATCGACGGTTCCGCAGATGATGATGTGGAACCCTCCCGGTTCCGGCCTCCAGACGCCGCTGGCCCCACGGTGGGCGCCAACTGTCGTTGCCTAATCGACGATACCTCGGAGGAGGGATCCTCACGAGGGGAAGAAGAAGTAGGGGCCATAGGGCGGAGTGCACACGGGACGGTGGTACGCGATTTACCAAGCTTCGGAACACCTGCACGATGACAGGGCCTACTGCTGCTTGTCTGGTATTATCTGGGCGCTTTCGCGTTGTTACAATGAGTTGTGGTTGTCTCGCTTCTAGCTCGAGATCTCCCCTCAGGGCTCCCAGGATCCGGCTTATATAGGCGCACGGATCTAGGGTTTCTACGGAGAGTCCTACCGGGAATACAAGTTGCCTAACTACGGAATATTACATTGCCGTGTACGTCAAGGATCCACCTATTCCTAACTTGTCGTCATGGATCCGGCTTCCTTCATGGGCCTTCACGGATCTGACTCCTGGCATAGACCTCTTCGGATCCGGGTACCTCTGTAGGTCGGTTCGGATCCGGGTACCTCTGTATGTCGGTTCGGATCCGGGTACCTATGTAGGGCGGTTCGGATCCGGGTACCTCTGTAGGGCGGTTTGGATCCGGCTACCTTCGTAGGGCGGTTCGGATCCGACTACCTTCGTAGTGCGGTTCGGATCCGGCTACCTTCGTAGTGCGGTTCGGATCCGGCTCCTTGTTCCTGGGTTGGACATATTCCATCTTAATCAACAACTAGGCCGCCCGGTGGGCCATATGCCATCATCTGTGGGCCACCCAGGCTTGCCGGAATCGGACCATGTCGATAGTATACCTATGAAGTATATCCACAACATCGAACTTTTATTTCCCTTTATAATATCCAATTGATTTTCAGGTCAAAACCTCGAAAAACAACATCATGTATGGCATCATTTTCGCCATAAATTTCAAATTTTGTGAAACTTTCCCTTTTAGATATTCCTTGTTGTTATAGATATGGCATAATGTATGCCAAATTTGGTTAGGTCTCACTGAAACCAGCTTTTGTAACAAGTTAGGTTTTTTCGACCTTCTCAAAAGGGATTTTTTTCTACCTTCTCTAAATGACCTCAAAAATCATACAGACGATCTTCTATACAAAGATAGGTAGATTGTTTCATTTTTACATTTTTTTGAACTTTTATTTCCCTTTATAATACCCATTTGTTTTCAGGTCAAAACCTCAAAAGTTAACATAACTAGATGGTGAACCCTTCCAAACTTCAAATACAGAGATAGATAGATTGGTTCGTTTATCATTTTTACCGTGAATAGTAATGGCTACAACAAATCGGTGATGGTCTATCATTTTTTGCGTGAAAAGTAATGGATACAACAAATCGGTGATGGTTTATCATTTTTTGCGTGAAAATTAATGACTACAACAAATCGGTGATGGTTTATCATTTGGGATTTTCGTGAAAATTAATGGCTACAACAAATCGGTGACGGTTTATCACTTTTTGCGTGAAAATTTATGGCTACAACAAATCGGTGATGGTTTATAATTTTTTGCGTGAAAAGTAATGCCTAAAAGAGTTTATAATTTTTAGCGCGTGAAAATAAATACAGAAAACCGCCCTTTAGCATACTTAGAGAGTGGAAGGTAACCGCCGACAGAGAGAGAGAGGGGTTATCCTGCCCGTTAGATCATACGATCAACGGTCGGCGGGCACGATCCGCGTGACATGGGCTAGACCAATCAGGGCAATGTTGCACGTGTGAGAGAATTTATGGAGGGAGAGGGCAAAACTGAGTAGTATCAAGAAACCAAGGGTACATATGTAATAAACAGACTAAGGGATTCAAATATGAGATTTAAAAAATGGAAAATGCGTGTTTTGTACAATAAAACCCATCTTGGCCTATCTCAAACTATTTGCAATACAAATATACATGAGTGTGAGAATTGTGGCCTCATTTAGACAAAGTATGTTTTGGGGAAAGCTGTTTTGGGAAGGGCTTATTGTGGAAAACCATGCACCTTCATAGCTACTAGGTGATTTGAGACGGCCTTTGAGAAGTGGCAATTTGTGGTAAAACTTGATTTATCTATGACTTATCTATGTTTTGAGAACTGGCAATTTGTGGTAAAGACTCCATGGGTATGTGCCACTATTTTTCAGAATTTTTTGCACATTAAATGACTCATTTAACTAGTTAATCCCATTTGTTGACTGTCTGTTGACCAACTACTTGAGGGTAAAACTGAGCATATTGCACTAGCCAGTATTAGCACTCAAGGGGAAAACTGAGCACACAAAAAATGCTAGTATAATGCTCGAGGTTATACCTGAGTATATCTAAATTTCCAGGGTTAGACTCGAGGACGCGTGTTGCGGTGCAGAAATGAAAGACGTGCAATTGTTGACGCGTAGACGCCGATCGCGGTGCAGAAGTCGAAGACGTGCAATCATGGACGCGTGGCGCATTGCAGAAGTCCAAGACGTGCAGACGTGCAGCGGTGGACGCGTAGGACGCGGGTCGCATTAACCACCCCTTGCCTTTATAGACGCCTCCTCCCACTATCTCTGTCACTCTCACTCGCCTACGCAACGCCGCCTCTCTCACGTCCCATCATCTTCTCCAAAGCAAAAAACTCTCTCCCTCTCCCTCTCCTCTGCCGGCGAGATGGACAAGGAGAATGCCAATCCCATCGTCCACGGCACTGTCGGCTCCAAGCGCGACGCCTCCCTCTTCGACGCCGTCCCCTCAACGGACGTCGCCGCCGTCCCCTCAACGGACGTCGCCGCCGCCTCCGCCGGTGCATCGGAGGCTGCTGCCGCCGGTCGCGGTCAGATCCCGCCGAGATGGGACCCCTACGAGCCGGTGCCGTACATCCCACCCCCGAACCGCTACGACACCTCCATAGAGGACCCATGGAACGAGGTAACTACGGTTTGCTTCCTTTTTTGTTCCCCATTCCTTTTTGAACCCTATTTGTGCTGGTGTAGATGGATCTGTGGATGGATGAGTATTGGGCTAATATTTGCGCCGATTTTATTCCATTTTGCTTTGATCCCTCCTTGATTTCGTTTAAGATTTGGGGTTCGGCCGTTCGGTTAATTTATGCAAGTAATAATGGGATCTCAATCAGTTAATTTATGCAAGTAATCATAGGATTTCAATCAGTTATTTTATGCACGAATCAAAAGATATCAACCGTTTAATTTTGCAAATAATCTGGAATGTGTTCAAGTTCAGATCTGGAATCTGTTTCTTTGCCTATGATGAATCGGTGGGCACAGATTTTTACAGGGAGGGTTAAGCGAACCATTTCTGTGTACAAATCTGTTGTGCATGAGCTTTGGTTCGCTTACACCGTCCCTGTAGACATATAATCGTGTCCACTCTAACTGAGGTTGCCTCTGTTTTTCCTAACTTTGTTATCATGCACGTTTGCAACTCATTCACTAATAAATTCCCGTTTGATATGGATCAGCTGTCTGGCAGCGATGTCGACAGCGACGACGAGCACCATGACGTCAAGACTCGCCAGGTGCTGCGGAGGCTGCAGGTCGGCCAGTACGTCTCCTACCTCGATGTCGCCAAGGGTGTCTACAGGTGCCCCTTCTGCACTAGGAGGCTCGGCGGCACTGACTTCAACTGCGTCCTCACGTATGCCGAGAACATCGGCCACACCAACCCCAAGGTAGGCGCGTCGGTGAACCCCAACTCCTTCCGCGCCAAGCACTTGGCGCTCGGCATGCACCTCCGCAGCATCCAGCGGGTGGAGATCTCCGGCAGGCGCATGCCTCCGCTCAAGCCCAAGGCTCCCAAGGGGAGCAACAAGTGGAGGCAGAGGCAGATGGGGTAGGCGGAGTCCTGGACGTGTGCTGCTGATGCCTCCTCCATTTTGTTGTTGGGATCCCTTTGTTGTTAGCTAGGGATCCCTCGTTGTTATGTTGTTAGTATGATGGTGTCAGATCGCTGTGAAGAACCTCGAACCCTACTATGTTTGGTCGTCGAATGCAGCTTATTATCTATATTATCTATCCCTATTCTACTATATGACCTTGTGAATTTATCGTACATTCCCTGTAGATTTGCTTCTAGATTTAACTACATACATATGGACCAGATGGAGTACTAGATTGGGCTCCCTACTAGATTTGCTGCCATATTGGGCAAACAACGAGGGCCAAAAGGCACAAATAATAATTGAAGAAAGACAGAAATGCAAACTTCTCTAGATTTGATACTAATTAGGTGAAAAAAGGCAGAGAGAAGGAGGCAGAAAAGGTACTCTTAAAAGGAAAATGCCAATGGCCGAGAGAGACAAAACCCAGCTCCTACTCACGTGCAACCAAACGCTATCTCGTCCTGTCCCACGCGGTCCCTTTCTACCAGCCCCACGCGACGCGGGCCCACACGACGCGGCCCCACACGTCAGCACGGAGCGGTCAACTTAACGGGAATCCTGTCGTCTGAGCTGCCTTCTGCGGGTTTCAAACAAGCACTTGGGGAAAACTGAGGAAAAACTAAGGAGCTGGGGAAAACTGAGCACAACTAAGGAACGGAGGGCACGAAAATAGAAATCCCTTGATTATAATGATGTATTCTCTCCAGTTGTGAAGCATAGTTTCATTCGTGCATTCTTTGGTATTGTGGCTATGCATGATCTCGAGCCTGAGCAGCTAGATGTAAAGACTGCATTTCTACATGGTGAGCCCGAGGAGGAGATATACATGGACCAACCTGAAGGTTTTGTTGTGCCTGGTAAGGAGGATCTTGTTTGCAAGCTAAAGAGGTCCCTTTATGGTTTGAAACAGTCTCCAAACAGTGGTATAAAAGGTTTGATTCGTTTATGATTGCACATAAGTTTAAGAGATCTCAGTATGATAGTTGTGTTTATATCAAGTTTGTTAATGTATCACATATATACTTCCTATTATATGTTGATGATGTGTTGATTGCTGCCAAGAGCAAGAAAAAGATCACTACTTTGAAAGCATAATTAAGTAGTGAGTTTGAGATCAAGGATCTTGGTGCTGCTAAGAAAATTCTAGGTATGGAAATTACAAGAGACAGAAAATCTAGTGTGTTGTTTCTTAGTCAGCAAAATTATATTCAGAAAGTTCTTCATCATTTCAATATGCATGATGCAAAGTCTGTTAGTACATCTATTGCTTCTCACTTCAAATTGTCAGCGTTGCAATGTCTTAGTACTGATGAAGATATTGAGTACATGTCACGAGTTCCATATTCTAGTGCTGTTGGTTCCTTAATGTATGTCATGGTTTGTTCTCGCCCTGATTTATCATATGCTATGAGTTTGGTCAGTCGATACATGGCTGATCCTGGTAAAGAACATTTGGAAAGCTGTTCAGTGGATTTTCAGGTACCTTCGTGGCACATCCAAAGTTTGCTTGAAGTTTGGAAAGACCGGTGAGGGACTCCTATGCTATGTGGATTCAGATTTTGCTGCCGATTTGGATAAGAGAAGATCCCTCACAGGTTATGTGTTCATTGTTGGTGGATGTGCTGTGAGTTGGAAGGCAACATTACAACCTGTTGTTGCCAATCTACGACCGAAGCAGAATATATAGCAATTAATGAAGCTTGCAAAGAGTCTGTTTGGTTGAAAGGTTTGTATGCTGAGCTTTGTGGAGATGATTCTTGCATTAACTTGTTTTCTGATAGTCAAAGTGCAATATACCTTACTAAAGACCAAATATTCCATGAGAGGACAAAACACATTGATATGAAGTACCATTATGTGCACGACATTATTGCTCAAGGTAAACTGAAGGTATGCAAGATAAGTACTCATGATAATCCTGCTGATATGATGACAAAGCCAGTTCCCGTTTCCAAGTTTGAGCTTTGCTCGAGCTTGGTTGGTATAACTATTTAGCCCAAGTGGTTGTTGGCGCCAGCAAGTGTTTTTCTTTGTTGTTCAGGAGATTGTTGAAGTTCATGCTACAAGATGAAATTTGTCTCAAGGTGGAGTTTGTTATATTGTGATCCAAATTCATATACTAAAGGGAGGCTAACTTCTGACGAGCAGAGCGAGGCCCGTCGCCGGGTACAGATCGTTGGCACCGCCTATATATACATCTTGTAAGCCGCCGGCTAGGGTTTATCAGAATATAAGATAACCCACGGCGTTTGTAAAACACTCCCTGATATAGTGAAGTTTTATTGACTGGCGTCTGTGGTTTTTTTTCCTTCTGTGTTAGAAGGGGTTTTCCACGTTAATCTTGTGTCTCCGCTGCGTTTATCTTTATCGTTCTTCGCTATTTGCTTGTCGCTTTTATAACAATTTGAAACTGATTCTGAATCGGTGGCTACCAAGAAGATCAGTCTGGGAGCAACCTATTTTTATTGGAGGAGAGTGCGAGATAAGCATGAACTCAACACTCCTAGCTTTGGACAGTAGTGAGCTCACTTTCTTCTTACTTTTATCTCTCGTTTAACATGATTTCATTTTGATCATCAATTTGATCAGTAAAATTATACCATTGAAAACAAAATCGAGTGTGGATATGGATTCTGTCCCACTATATAAATCGTATTAGTTCTAGGTTGAAATAAATGTAGATCCCACAATGTAAATAATTAAATTCAATTCAGTTCGAAATTTATCAAAGTATATGTATTGTGTATTTTTTTCTTAAACATTACTGCTATCATGGTCTAGTTTAAAGAATATTAGTGCTGATTATAATATATAAGAGGTTCACAGCTGAAACAAGGCGGATCAGTATGATGGCATTGCAACTATCCAAAGAAACATGAAAATGTCAGCTTGATTCATTTCAACAGTCAAAGGAATCGATCAAATGCTTGCTTAACAAGAAGGCGACTCGACTGCTACATCTGAAGAGCAAGGTCGTCTAGAGTTATCGCTTGTCAAGGAAGGACCAGACAGACGCGCGCAGCAAAGAATGAAAGATTGTTGGGACCCTCTTTCCTTCTTACTTACAATGCAATGCTCGTTTATCCTATCTCTTAAATCTCAATGACTCAATGTACATATATACCCGGATCGGATCGGATGGGATTGGATGGATTCGATCATAGGAAAAGCGAGACGAGGGCGTTGAATATGTTCCATTTCCTTCGTCTCTTGCTGATCTCGCTCTGCAGCTCGTCGAGCCGCCCATCCAGCAGATTCCTCTGCAGTTCATTCGTCCACAATCAGATGAGAATTCGCCGTGTATGTATATATGATCGATGCATAATCCATGTACGAAGCATTGCATTGTTCAGATCATCATCAATTATGCACAAGAAGGAAGAAGAAGAATTTATACCTCAGCAGCTTCTCTGAGGGGCCCCCAGCACTCGATCCGGTTGTACTTGGTGGAGGCGGAGTGGAAGTTGACCCACACCTGGGCCTCCATGAGCTCCGGGCGGTCGGCGAAGAGCGCGCCGTCGCCGTGCACCACCGCTTTGAGCACCAGCGGCAGCTCCTTGGAGAAGACGTAGTACCTGAACCCTGCCGCCAGCCCCTGCAGCGGGTTGCGCCCGCTCACGAGGCAGTGCAGGTGTAGAGTCATCTCCCCGACGCCACCGGAGCAGCTGGTCATCTGCTTCCACTCGGCGAAGACGTCGTCGGGCCGCCACCGCCGGAGCTGGTCGATGGTGATGATCTCCGACACCGCCAGCGTGAGGTTGGCCGTGAAGTCGCAGTGGCTGAGGGTGTAGGCTCTGGGGAACGCCGGCCGGAGGTGGTGGTCCTGCCTGGCGAACTGCACCGTCAGCTTCTCCGCGTCGAAGGTCGTCGGGGCGCCCAGCACCTTGGCTGCCTGCACGCCGTCAACCATGCAGACCACTGCTCTGTTATCAGATGAGTTCAGCAGACAAGAAGGTAAGAACATACAAAACCGAACTACTTACCAGGGAGGAAGAGAGCAGGTCGGACTTCCTGCTGCTCTCGCAGCAGACGACCCAAAGACGATTCCGGCTGCTGCTCCTGCCGCCGGTGGACGTGGTGGTGGCGACTGCGGCGGCGGAGAAGCAGAGCGCGGCGCTGCGCGACGCCATCGGGAATCTCGCATCAACAGCAGGCTGCTGCTCGCCGTGGCATCCTGCAGGCGTCTCCTCCTGCTGCTCCGGCCAGCCGCCCGACCGATTCAAGATCCGACTCCGGTGGCTAGTGGCCAGAAATTAGAGAAAGGAAGAAAGGGATGTACCTGGCTGTGAGAGAGAGGTGGATAGAGCTCATGGAGGCCACAAGCTAAGTCTCCAGGTCACGTCCAAACTCATGGACTGACACCGTGACACGAGCACTGCAGAAGAACGAACCCATTTTCTAAATATGTGGTACATATTAATTAAAAATGATACTAGAAGGTTTTTTTTTGCATTTATAGATAGTAGGAAAAATATTTATAGTAATAAGAAGAAAATGGACATGAAATTGAGTTAGAGATCTTAATAAAAGTTATCAATAAAATGATCTTCATATACACTGAAAATGTGCACTCAGCTGATGACCACATGTTTCTACTCCCACCGTTCACACTCTCACACGAACACTTGTAGAGCTAGAAGTTTAATTAATATGCTTCATAAAGGGATGGTTTATGGGCAGCTTTGGCCCGCTCCTCGTGATGGTCGGCCTCTGGCGGCTTTGCCTGCGATAGGCAGGTCTGTTGATGGCGTGTGTGTTCGTTGGTTCGATTTTTGGGTGAGTTTCAGCCTAGCAATGTTGTTGTTTAGTTTCTGCCCTAATCCTGCGTATTCTTTGTAATAGTTGTGCCCGTTGTTCGCGTTTTCTATTGTAGCTTCTTCGGTGGTTTCTGTGGATGTGTTTTTTGATCTTATAAGTTAGGTTCAACACCATGTATCTTGTCATTGTTGGAGGCGTTATTAATTTGACGTCGGACCATTGGCATGTTATCTGAAAAATTAGCTCTTTTCTTTGAAAAAATCAAAAACCTCGTTTTAGATGTTTTTGAAAAAATCTGAAAACAATAAATGTCGCTAAACACGTACCCTACACGTGTGTAAAGCCTCAATAAGAAACACCTTATACATTGGCCTACACAAAAAGTGGATCTTAGTAGAGTGAACACTACACATTTCAAACTATCAAAGTTTATCATAATTTCTCATTTTTGCGTAACTGAAAGTATATGGTATTTAGCATTGATTTTTTTTAGAATTTGTATTATTCAGCCTTATGTACATCTAGATTTTTTTTCATTTTTTTTGAAACTTCTAAATATCGTTTTCGTTTAAAAAAACCCAGCTACATCTAGCTAGAACTTCAAAGTAAGTTTGTTCGTAAATATATAACTTTATTTAAAGGTTTATCTATGTGTATTTTAGCTAGACTGGAAAGCGTTTATTTCCAAACCAACAATCCTTATTGTTTCTCTAAAAAAACTATTGTTTTTCCCATGTTATTGGGCATGCCTAGAGCTCACTCGACTGAAATTTAGTTATGATGTCCCCCGTAAGTCTGCATCTCGATTGTCGCTCTCATCTGCAAATCTCGATGTAACACGAATCACAGAGCAAATTTAGGTTTACATAGTTTTTTCTCAGATACAACCCATATACAATTGAAAATATCTCATTCACACCCACCCGTAAGTTGGTGTATAGGTTTGGTCGGTATGATTTGAGACAATGGTTAGGATTAAACGACTTAAAACATAGATAATAGAAAAGGAAGTACAGTAGCAGAATGAAACCCGGGCCAACATCGAGCATACACCCCCTCCTTCATCCCCGAGCACGCGACGTCGAGCAGCCAAAATCGCCGCCTCCACGACACCACGTCATGCACCTCGTGCGATCCCTGCCACCACCAGATCGGCCCGGCCCTGCATCTCCAATGAGTGCCGCCGCCATCAGGTCGGCCCCATCATGCGTCGAGTGCGAGATCAGCCGCCACCAGTTCGGCCCCTTCGTGCTTCACCGGCGAGCCACGCGGCCACTAGGTTGACGCAGCCGTAACATTCACTACAGGAATGGCGCGATACGCCGAGGGCCTTTTATACGCCGACGGTCAGAAGTCGGGGCCATCGGCGTATGGCCCAGCCAGGCCAGCCTGCCCGTCCGACCCTCGGCGTAGCGTTGCCGTCGGCGTAGCGAGGTCTACGCCGAGGGAAGCCCTCGGCATATCTTTGGCCCTAGGCGTAGACAGGGCTACGCCGACGGCCACCCTCGGCGTAGGCCATTTTTCTAATTTGTCTAATTTTGTAAAAATCATAACTAATTCATATGATGTCAGAAAAATGCGTATAAGGTATCAAAATGTTCAAAAAAACATCCTCTATCCGTTTATGTCAAAATCATGCATATTTGAATCATGTACAGTACCATGTTAACATAGTAACAATTCAAACACATTCTTATATGTCCTCGGATTCCTGTTTTGGCCAGATGGCAATTTAAACGAAGTCAGAAAATCCCGCGGAGCCGCATGACGTCATTTTATGTGTTATAGTAACCACTTCAAAAGACGGAATTGGGATACGGAAATTATTTTAGAAAACCCTTTACGAACAGGGCTATCAAGTCCGGAGTTCTATGGCTTTTAGGAGAAATGAGTAGGAAACGACCCGTGACACCTGATGACCCACAAGTATAGGGGATCGCGATAGTCTTCGAGGGTAGTATAACCCAATTTATTGATTCGACACAAGGGGAGGTAAAGAATACTTATAAGCCTTAACAACTGAGTTGTCAATTCAGCTGCACCTGGAAAAGCACTAGTAACAGGGGTGATGTGAAAGTAGCAGTAATATGAGAGCAGTAGTAATAGTAACACAGCAGCAGTAATAGTAACACAGAGGTAATATGATGACATGTAGAACAAGTATTTGATGATGAAATATGGACCGGGGTTCCCAGCGATCTACACTAGTGGTAACTCTCCAATAAGTGACAAGTGTTGGGTAAACAAATTACAGTTGGGCAATTGATAGGAATCAAAGGCATTAAGAAAGAACATCAGGCTTATTAATTATGTAGGCATGTTTTCCGTATATAGTCGTACGTGCTCGCAATGAGAAACTTGCACAACATCTTTTGTCCTACCAGCCGGTGGCAGCCGGGCCTCAAGGGAAACTACTGGATATTAAGGTACTCCTTTTAATAGAGTACCGGAGCAAAGCATTAACACACCGTGAAAACATGTGATCCTCACATCACTACCATCCCCTCCGGTTGTCCCGATTTCTGTCACTTCGGGGCCATTGGTTCCGGACAGTGACATGTGCATACAACTTGTAGATACAATCTAAGCAACAATATAGAGCTTAAATCTAAGATCATGGCACTCGTGCCCTAGTGACAAGCATTAAGCATAACAAGATTGCAGCAACAATAACTTTACAAACTTTATAGATAGACTAATCATAATGTATCATCCATCGGATCCCAACAAACACAACACCGATTACATCAGATGAATCTCAATCATGTAAGGCAGCTCATGAGACCATTGTATTGAAGTACATGGGGGAGAGTATACCGACATAGCTACTGCTAGAACCCGTAGTCCATGGGGGAACTACTCACGGAGCATGGCGGAGGCGGTGGCGTTGATGGAGATGGCTTCCGGGGGCACTTCCCCGTTCCGGCAGGGTGCGGAACGCAGTTCTGTCCCCCGAATTGGAGTTTCGCGATGGCGGCGGCGCCCCTGGAGTCTTTCTGGAGTTTCGTCAATTGGTACGGTGTTTTTAGGTCGAAAGGGATTTTATAGGCGAAGAGGCGGCGCAGGGGGGCACCTGGGGGCGCCACACCATAGGGTGGCGCGGGCCCAGGCCAGGCCGCGCCGCCCTATGGTCTGGTGGCCCTCTGGCCCCTCTCCGACTCTTCTTCGGTGTTCTGGAGCCTTCCGGGAAAAATAGGAGGTTTGGCGTTGATTTCGTCCAATTCCGAGAATATTGCCCGAACAGCCTTTCTGGAACCAAAAACAGAAAACAGAACCGGCACTGTGGCATCTTGTTAATAGGTTAGTTCCGGAAAACGCATGAAATCATCATAAAGTGCAAGCAAAACATGTAAGTATTGTCATAAAACAAGCATGGAACATCAGAAATTATGGATACGTCGGGGACGTATCAACACCGCATAGTTTGTTGGAACGAGGCCATATTTGGCACGTGTGTGGTACCTAGGATGGGAACCAAGGACCCGGGAGCGGATTTCCAATCCGACCCATGGGCGATGATTTTTTCATTTTCGGGGTGCCAAAACGGGTTTTTTTGTGAACCAGCTACATGGGGCGCATTTATTATTACGTAGTGCTAGGACACCGCCTTCGCACCACATATCACATGCCATATGTGCGCGCTAGCTATCTGGGAATCCATGCTAGCTATCTGGAAATATGCAAGTATGTAAGAATCAATGCACAGTTAACACAAGTGTTTGCTTCTAAGGTGGGAGGAAGTAGGTAACTGACTCAACATAAAAGTAAAAGAATGGTCCTTCAAAGAGGAAAGCATCGATTGCTATATTTGTGCTAGAGCTTTGGTTTTGAAAACATATAGAGAGCATAAAAGTAAAATTTTGAGAGGTGTTTGTTGTTGTCAACGAATGGTAATGGGTACACTAACTACCTCGCCAACCGGACTTTCAAGAGCGGCTCCCATGAATTATTGCATATTTATTTTTGGGTGGCACTCCTTCCAACCTTTCTTTCACAAACCATGGCTAACCGAATCCTCGGGTGCCTGCCAACAATCTCATACCATGAAGGAGTGCCTTTTTATTTTAGTTTTATTATGATGACACTCCTCCCAACCTTTGCTTACACAAGCCATGGCTAACCGAATCCTTCGGGTGCCGTCCAACAATCACATACCATGGAGGAGTGTCTATTTAGTTTGATTAATTTGGGACTGGGAATCCCATTGCCAGCTCTTTTTGCAAAATTATTGGATAAGCGGATGTGCCACTAGTCCATATGAGAGTCCGTCAAAAGTAAATGACAAGGTTGAAAGCTAAACACCACATACTTCCTCATGAGCTATAAAACATTAACACAAATCAGAGGTAATAAATTTTGAATTGTTTAAAGGTAGCACTCAAGCAATTTACTTTGGAATGGCAGGAAATACCACATAGTAGGTAGGTATGGTGGACACAAATGGCATAGTGGTTGGCTCAAGTATTTTGGATGCATGAGAAGTATTCCCTCTCAATACAAGGTTTAGGCTAGCAAGGTTGTTTGAAGCAAACACAAGTATGAACCGGTACAGCAAAACTTACATAAGAACATATCGCAAGCATTATAATACTCTGCACTGTCTTCCTTGTTGCTCAAACACTTTTACCAGAAAATATCTTGACCTTAAGAGAGATCAATTATGCAAACCAATTTTAACAAGCTTTACGGTAGTTCTCCACTAATAGGTTTAAACTACATGCAAAAACTTATGATCTACTTGAGAGCTCAAAACAATTGCCAAGTATCAAATTATCCAAGACATATGAGGCATTTTCTGCTTCCAACCAAATAAAGATAAGTATTGTAGCTTCCAACTTTTATCATTGAACATTAAAAGTAAAACGAAGAACACGTGTGTTCATATGAAAAAGCGGAGCGTGTCTCTCTCCCAAACAAGGATTGCTAGGATCCGATCTTATTCAAACAAAACAAAAATAAAACATACAGACGCTCCAAGTGAAACACATAAGATGTGATGGAATAAAAATATAGTTTCAGGGGAGGAACCTGATAATGTTGTCGATGAAGAAGGGGATGCCTTGGGCATCCCCAAGCTTAGACGCTTGAGTCTTCTTGATATATGCAGGGGTGAACCACCGGGTGCATCCCCAAGCTTAGAGCTTTCACTCTCCTTGATCATGTTGCATCATACTCCTCTCTTGATCCTTGAAAACTTCCTCCACACCAAACTCGAAACAACTCATTAGAGGGTTAGTGCACAATATAAATTGACATATTCAGAGGTGACACAATCATTCTTAACACTTCTGGACATTGCATAATGCTACTGGACATTAATGGATCAAAGAAATTCATCCAACATAGCGAAAGAGGCAATGCGAAATAAAAGGCAGAATCTGTCAAAACAGAACAGTTCGTATTGACGAATTTTAAAATGGCACCAGACTTGCTCAAATGAAAATGCTCAAATTGAATGAAAGTTGCGTACATATCTGAGGATCATGCACGTAAATTGGCTTAATTTTCTGAGCTACCTACAGGGAGGTGGACCCAGATTCGTGACAGCAAAGAAATCTGGAACTGTGCAGTAATCCAAATCTAGTACTTACTTTTCTATCAACGGCTTAACTTGGCACAACAAAACACAAAACTAAGATAAGGAGAGGTTGCTACAGTAGTAAACAACTTCCAAGACACAAATATAAAACAAAGTACTGTAGCAAAATAACACATGGGTTATCTCCCAAGAAGTTCTTTCTTTATAGCCATTAAGATGGGCTCAGCAGTTTTAATGATGCACTCGCAAGAAATAGTATTTGAAGCAAAAGAGAGCATCAAGAGGCAAATCCTTAACACATTTAAGTCTAACATGCTTCCTATGTAAAGGAATCTTGTAAATAAACAAGTTCATGAAAAGCAAAGTAACAAGCATAGGAAGATAGAACAAGTGTAATTTCAACAATTTCAGCATATAGAGAGGTGTATTAGTACCATGAAAATTTCTACTACCATATTTTCCTCTCTCATAATAATTTTCAGTAGCTTCATGGACAAACTCAACAATATAGCTATCACATGCAGCATACTTTTCATGATCCACAAACATATAATTTTTATCAAGTTCAAGAATAGTGGATTTAATGCTTTCAAACTTACTTTTATTAATAATATAACAAGGTAGTTGATCAATCTCAAGAGATATGGGACTCCTAGATAAAGTCATGAACTCTCCAATCCCATTTTCATTAGTAGTACAATTAATATTATCAAGTAACATAGGACCATCATCTAGAGCTTTATCATAAACATTTGCTAAGCAAAATTCTTTAGTACCATGCATTTCGACATCAGGCACAAACAAAGCATTATCATAAGATTTATCAAAGTAGCATGGATTATCATATATAACAGTAGCATAATTATTCTCACAAGTATTACTCATAGGTACTATTTCAAGAGAATCCACAGGAACATAACATTCAACCTCTTTCGGTAAGCATGGAGGACAATCAAATAATGTAAGAGATAAAGAGTTACTCTCATTAGGAGGTTGGCATGGGTAGCTAATCCATTCTTCCTCCTTTTGTTCGTCGCTCTCCTCTTCTTTTTCATCCAATGAGCTTTCAGGTTCATTAATTTCCTCCTCTTTTTCATCCAATGAGCTTTCAGGTTCATCAGTTTCTTCTTCCACGGGTTCCTGCAAATTGTGAGTGCATTCTTGTGCATTAATGAGTCTCTCTTTATAATCAATGATATAAGGATTATTACCGAAGCATTCTATGCAACAATTAAGGATAGAAGAGACATAATCTTTAAGGTCCTTACAAACAACACAAGTTTCATAATTCTCAACCATGAAGGATTCGATCTCAGAGGCTCCCATAAACACGACAAATTGTTCTACCTCTTCGAACCCATAATGAATATAGCAATTCCGATTATAGTTTTTAATTAAAAATTCCTCACTAAAGCCACATTGAAATTTAAGATGTTTAGTATCCTGTTGAGAGCAACAGTTTATATCATGGCGTTTAAGCAAGATTTTAGCAATTGTATTCACTTTTTCTATCATAGCACTCATTACTTCACCAGCTCTTGATTTCCTATAATTATTATAACATTCTATGAGCTCCAAGTAGGTTGTAGGTTCTCCCATAACAGCAGTTTTTAATTTTTTTGATTTTTCAAATTTTTATGGATTTTTGGGTATATGAGACAAATAAAACAAGACAAAAATAAACTAAGCAAAAGTAAACTAAGCAAAATAATACTAGACAGAAATAAACTAAGCACAAATAAACTAGACAAAAGTAAACTAAGCAAAACGAAATAAAAGAAAATAAAAACAGAGAGAGAGGTAGAGTGTACTCCCCAGGTGAACTTATGAGTAGAGCTATGCCTCCCCGGCAACGGTGCCAGAAAACAGTCTTGATGACCCACAAGTATAGGGGATCGCGATAGTCTTCGAGGGTAGTATAACCCAATTTATTGATTCGACACAAGGAGAGGTAAAGAATACTTATAAGCCTTAACAACTGAGTTGTCAATTCAGCTGCACCTGGAAAAGCACTAGTAACAGGGGTGATGTGAAAGTAGCAGTAATATGAGAGCAGTAGTAATAGTAACACAACAGCAGTAATAGTAACACAGAGGTAATATGATGACATGTAGAACAAGTATTTGATGATGAAATATGGACCGGGGTTCCCAGCGATCTACACTAGTGGTAACTCTCCAATAAGTGACAAGTGTTGGGTAAACAAATTACAGTTGGGCAATTGATAGGAATCAAAGGCATTAAGAAAGAACATCAGGCTTATTAATTATGTAGGCATGTTTTCCGTATATAGTCGTACGTGCTCGCAATGAGAAACTTGCACAACATCTTTTGTCCTACCAGCCGGTGGCAGCCGGGCCTCAAGGGAAACTACTGGATATTAAGGTACTCCTTTTAATAGAGTACCGGAGCAAAGCATTAACACACCGTGAAAACATGTGATCCTCACATCACTACCATCCCCTCCGGTTGTCCCGATTTCTGTCACTTCGGGGCCATTGGTTCCGGGATGCTGACATGTGCATACAACTTGTAGATACAATCTAAGCAACAATATAGAGCTTAAATCTAAGATCATGGCACTCGGGCCCTAGTGACAAGCATTAAGCATAACAAGATTGCAGCAACAATAACTTCACAAACTTTATAGATAGACTAATCATAATGTATCATCCATCGGATCCCAACAAACACAACACCGATTACATCGATGAATCTCAATCATGTAAGGCAGCTCATGAGACCATTGTATTGAAGTACATGGGGAGAGTATACCGACATAGCTACTGCTAGAACCCGTAGTCCATGGGGGACCTACTCACGGAGCAGGGCGGAGGCGGTGGCGTTGTTGGAGAGGGCTTCCGGGGGCCCTTCCCCGTTCGGCAGGTGCCGGAACAGAGTTCTGTCCCCCGAATTGGAGTTTCGCGATGGCGGCGGCGCCCCTGGAGTCTTTCTGGAGTTTCGTCAATTGGTACGGTGTTTTTAGGTCGAAAGGGATTTTATAGGCGAAGAGGCGGCGCAGGGGGGCACCTGGGGGCGCCACACCATAGGGTGGCGCGGGCCCAGGCCAGGCCGCGCCGCCCTATGGTCTGGTGGCCCTCTGGCCCCTCTCCGACTCTTCTTCGGTGTTCTGGAGCCTTCCGGGAAAAATAGGAGGTTTGGCGTTGATTTCGTCCAATTCCGAGAATATTGCCCGAACAGCCTTTCTGGAACCAAAAACAGCAGAAAACAGGAACTGGCACTGTGGCATCTTGTTAATAGGTTAGTTCCGGAAAACGCATGAAATCATCATAAAGTGCAAGCAAAACATGTAAGTATTGTCATAAAACAAGCATGGAACATCAGAAATTATGGATACGTCGGGGACGTATCAACACCGCATAGTTTGTTGGAACGAGGCCATATTTGGCACGTGTGTGGTACCTAGGATGGGAACCAAGGACCCGGGAGCGGATTTCCAATCCGACCCATGGGCGATGATTTTTTCATTTTCGGGGTGCCAAAACGGGTTTTTTTGTGAACCAGCTACATGGGGCGCATTTATTATTACGTAGTGCTAGGACACCGCCTTCGCACCACATATCACATGCCATATGTGCGCGCTAGCTATCTGGGAATCCATGCGGCTTCCTGTGGTGTCCCGCCGAATCCGCTGGAAAGTGACCAGATTTGAACTATGGCTACACTTTCCGTCGCTCAACAAATTTCGGGAAAAATATTTTTAGGTCTACGATACATCACTTTATGTGCTAAATTTTTCCGTTTAGCGCGATGGTGAACAACTGCACCAGTGCGCCCGGTACGCCATACCGCATCTCCGTGAGAGCCCGTTTTGGCCAGATGGCAATTTAAACGAAAATCCCGCGGAGCCGCATGGGGTCATTTTATGTGTCCTAGTAACCATTCGAAAATTCAGAATTAGGTTACGGAAATTATTTTGGAAAACCCTTCACAAACAGGGCTATCACGTTCGGAGTTCTATGGCTTTTAGGGCAAATGAGTAAGAAAAGGCATGTGACACCGCACAATTTGTCGGAACGAGGCCATATTTGGCACGTGTGTGATCCCTGGGATGGGAAGCAAGGCCCCGAGAGCACATTTCAATCCGACCCATGGGCAATGGTTTTTTTATTTTTGGGGTGCCAAAACGAGTTTTTTTTGTGAAGTAGTTACTGGGGCGCATTTTAGTATTGCGCAAAACCTCCGCGTAGTGGTAGGACACCGCCTCCGCACCATATATCACATGCCATATGTGCGTGCTATCTATCTGGGAATCCATGCGGCTTCCTGCGGTGTCCCGCCGAATCCACTGGAAACTGACCGAATTTGAACTAGGGGTACACTTACCGTCACTCAATAAATTTCGCGAAAAATGTTTTTAGGTCTATAACACTTCACTTTATTTGCTAATTTTTGTCCGTTTAGCATGTTGGCGAACGGTGCACCAACGCGCCCAGTACGGCCATTTCGCATCTCCCAAGGAAGCCGTTTTAGCCAGATGGTAAACTGAACGTCATATTTGGATTACTCTAACTTTTAGGTTCAAATGATAATATGAATGTTATATTTAGATTTCTCTTATTTTTCTGATCGATTTAGACATATTATTTGTGGAATTTCGATTTTCCGATTTAAAGATATTAATTATTCCATATTAAATAGAAAAGGACCAAAAATTAAAATAATTTTATTGTTATTTGAATTCAATATTATTATTACTTATATATTCATTTTTGTTTACTTAAGTAATAGTTTGAAATTCAAAAATAAAGAGGTGTGACATCACGGTCCAAGGGTTAATAGGGTTGATATGCTATTATTATTAGAAAGGTGTCAATTTTTTAATGGAAGCTCATCGAATGGAACCAAGAAGTTAAACGTGCTGATGCTAGAGTAGTGTGGGGATGGGTGACCGAGTAATTTGACCTAATATTAAGTGTACTTAATATTAAAAGTGTATTGGGTGAAAGATAAACAAGTAAAAAAATGGCGTAAAACAAATTAAAATTTAAAAAAATTAAAACTCTATGCTGACGGCATATCAAAAAAGTTCGATTTTTTGATTTTTTTTTTTGGAAAAAGGAAATTTGAATTTATTAAATTTGTATGCCGATGGTTTTGCCGTCGGCGTAGCGTGCTACACCAAGGGCCGGGCTACGCCGACGGCAACAGTGGCTCCGCCGAGGGAGGTAGTCGTCGAGGAGCTATGCCGAGGGCTGCCCTCGGCGTAGCCTACGCCGACGGCCAAAACAGGCTACACCGAGGGTTCCCGGCCCTCGGCATATCGGCACATTCCTGTAGTGATTGAGAGGTACCAGCACCAATCTCGCCTCCATGTACGCCGACTCCGAAGCAATTATTTTTGCTAATTCAGTTTCCTCTTTCATACAAATACTGATGCATGTTCCTGTTCGGTGTGCTTACTGAATTAGTCTTAGCTGAAGAGTTCATGTATGTTAACCAACAGTCAATGTCTGAAATTTACATGGAGACATTAAATTTGATATTGCAATAACGTCTGATACATGCATAAAACTGTTAGGTGCGGTTTGCATGCAGAATATGCATAATCTTCTAATATAATAGTCCACACTGCTTTATAAACTGGATTACCATTTTCGGATAGCATATTCATGTTATGTAATACTCTGCTGCTAGTACTACCAGTTTCACATTCTAGTATAGAACACGCAGTCCTTACGACGGAATTTCATAATATGCTCTTCTAAATTTTATAAAGCGGTCGGCTTGTCGATATAGTGAAGACAACTAGGATTGAATCAGGCTGCCTTCTCTACTTGTGCACAGTTTACTACTGCTTTTTCCTGAAAATATATGTTTGAAACTAGCATAACATGACAAATATATCAACTATCGTGTTTATATGATATGTTTATTTCAAAACATTTTTTCATTATGCTCTGTCAGGCTCAAAATGTTGTGCCGTACCATTCAGTTCAGTCCTTTCTTTGCACTATGCTCCAGACAGTTATCCAAACCTACAATCTACAAACAAAGTCATATAAGTTGCAAGTAGAATCCGTGTTTGTTTGCCCAAAGAGACAAATATGATTAGAGTAGAGTGATGGCACATGATGAGACAAATGTATGCTATTAATCATTTTCACCTTTCTTCTTTTACATCAGTCCCAAGTTTGAAAATTGATTTGAATTTTGTTCAAGATTTTCACCTTAGCAAACTCAAAACCAGTCCGAAAGCAAAATGAAGCAATGCAAAAAAGGCTAACGTCAGCTTCTGCTTACATGAGATTAGAGCATTTAATCTCAAGTATTTGTTTATACCAGAATTCGTTCTTCTTTAATACAGATTATACTAGTCAACCTGTGGTTAAACTAACACATTATACTAGTCAACTTGTTGGTTAAACTAACACATTATACTAGTCAGCCTGCACAAAAATTTAAATATTAACAATCGACCAATGCATTTGGAAACATGAACTATACAGAGTGCAAGTTGCTCCACTTCTGTAACATGCACATGTTTAGACTTTACAATAGTGAGTGAACTTGCTGGGAAAGTGTGGCTCTAATTGAATAAACATCAATAACAAAATGGGAAAGGGATGTCAGTGCGCACCTAATTTCAGTTTGCTTCATACTTTATGCTGTTCTGCTTTCAAAATTACTGTATGCTTTAGGCAACATCTTCATACTAACAAGGTCAAATTCTAGGTGTCCTCCATGACTGTCAACGCACATCGCTGATGTTATCTTCATTACCCGGATATTAGCATCAAGGGAGGCAATCTGTTCTTTTTCTTCCTCCAAAGCAACAGACATGGAAGTCAAGGTCTCAGTCAGCCCAGTTATATCTTGCTTGCAGACATGGATTTGCTGCAGAGCCTCATACATACAAGTACAACTCTTCATTGAACTTGACTCGCTTTTTGAACTCCAAGATCATGAATTCTTGACGGGCTGCAGTTTTGCTATGTTATTACATAAACTAGCTGTTGGTAAAACTGAATGTAATTGCAAGAGTGATTCTACTTATTTTGCTAGAGTACTTGGTACTCATTTGCTGTCAAATAGTTTGAAATATAATATTTCAGTCCATTCGTAAACTGTGTTTAGCCAGTTTTACTCTCGGGCATTGGTTTGCTGCATGTTATCACTGTATTGCTGTTTTGTAGTTCCAGGGATGCTTACGGTTTCTTCTTTTTATGCCTTTTTCCAACATGTGTTGATCTGTCATTTCGTTTCCAGACAGACAGAGTTTGAATCAACTTGTTGTCTGTTAGAGTAATATGCTTGTTGTATTACCAGAGGGCCAAAAGCCACAATATATAGTACATGTACAGGTGCACATATGCAGAAAGTCCCCTAACATATGGGGAAACTACAATATACAGATATATACATCTAACACCCCCCCTCAAACTCATGGTGGATCCACAACACTGAGTTTGGAGAGTAAGAAATCATGCTGCGCTCGAGTCTGGGCCTTCGTAAAGAAATCCGCCAACTGCAAGTCTGAAGGCACATAATGAACCGCAACAACATCATCCTGCACCTGAGCACGTGTGTAAAAAGCATCAACACCAATATGCTTCGTCAGCTCATGCTTGACCGGATCACGTGCAATACTGATAGCACCTGTACTGTCAGACAAAAGTGGAGTGGGTGTCGTAACAGAGACCCCAAAATCTGCAAGCAACCACCGTAACCAGGTCACCTCAGCAATCAACAAAGCCATAGCCCGCAACTCAGCCTCAACACTCGAACGAGAAACTGCTACCTGTTTCTTCGTCTTCCAAGCAACAAGCGAACCACCAAGAAACACACAGTAAGCAGAAAGTGAACGACGATCCGTAGGATCACTCGCCCACGTAGCATCCGAGTAGCACTGGAGCTGGAGAGAACTGGAACGGGGAAAGAAAAGGCGACGAGTGATCGTGCCACGAAGATAACGAAGAACACGGAGGATATGACTATAGTGAACAGTGGTAGGAGCGGAGACAAACTGACTCAGAATATGAACAGGATAAGAAATATCAGGACGAGTGACAGCAAGATAAGCAAGACTCCCAACAAGATGGCGATAACGAGTGGGATCAGGAAGAGGATCACCATCAGTAGGATGAAGCTTAACATTAAGCTCCATAGGAGTATCAACCGTGCGCTCATCCCCAAGAGCAGCACAAGCAAGAAGATCCTGGATGTACTTTTCCTGAGAGATAGAAAAGCCATCAGAAGTGGAGGAAACCTCAATGCCAAGAAAATAGCGAAGAGGACCAAGATCAGTCATAAGAAACTGATCGCGAAGACGAGCCTTAACGAAGGCAATATACTCAGGATCATCACCAGTAATGATCATATCATCAACATAGAGAAGAAGAAGAGTACGTCCACGAGGAGAAGTGTGAACAAAAAGTGCTGGATCATGAAGACTAGGAGAGAAACCAGCAGCAGTCACCACAGAGGCGAAGCGCTCAAACCAGGCACGAGGGGCCTGTTTGAGACCATAGAGAGAACATCGAAGACGACAGACCATCCCATCGGGAACAGAATACCCAGGAGGAGGCAGCATGTAAACCTCCTCACTCAACTCACCATTAAGAAAAGCATTCTAAACATCAAGCTGGGAGACAGACCAGCGGCGAACAGAAGCAACAGCAAGAAGGGTACGTACAGTAGTCATATGAGCCACAGGGGCAAAAGTCTCATCATAGTCACGGCCGTGCTCCTGCTGAAAACCACGAGCCACAAGACGCGCTTTATAGCGCTCAAGAGATCCATCAGAGCGAGTCTTAATTTTATAGACCCACTTACACGTGATCGGACGAACACCAGAAGGGGGAGAAACAAGATCCCAAGTGCCAGTGCGCTCAAGCGCAGCGATCTCCTCAGCCATGGCAAGCTGCCATTCAGGATGACGCTCGGCATCCCGATAAGAAGTCGGCTCGGAAACGACAGAGAGACCATACTGACTAGGAGAGTAACGAACTGGAGCACGACGCTGATGAACAGGCCGTGAAGGGGGAAGCTCATCTGCAGAAGACAAGTCATCAGAAGAAGAGGAAGAAGGGACAGCATCGGAAGGAGCCGAAGCCGGAGAACGAGGAGTACTAGGTGGACTAGACGAACGAGAGGATGGCGCCGAAGGGGGCGCATCAGAAGTAGGAGGGAGGGGAGGAGGGACAGCAGGGGGTGCATCCGGAAAAAGAAGAAAAGAGATATCATCCACCGGGTAAGTACCCGAGGTGGGGCGAGGATAGAAGGGACGCGTCTCATCAAACGTGACGTCACGAGAGATGCGCATCCGACGACCAACGGGGTCCCAACAGCGATAGCCCTTATGCTCATCACTGTATCCGAGAAAAACACACTCAACAGACTGAGCGGTCAGTTTGGTGCGTTCGCGAGGAGGCAGAAGGACATAGCAGACGCAACCAAATGAACGGAGAGTCGAGTAGTCTGGAGAAACTCCAGAGAGACGCTCGAGAGGAATGCCACCCTGTAGAGCAGCGGAAGGCTGAATGTTAATGAGGTGGGCCGATGTAGCGACAGCCTCAGCCCAGAAATGTGGCGGAAGAGAAGAAGCAATCATCATAGCACGGGTGGTCTCAAGAAGATGACGATTCTTACGCTCGGCGACGCCATTTTGAGCATGCGCGCCGGGACAAGAAAACTGAGTGAGGGTGCCTGATACGTCTCCGACGTATCGATAATTTCTTATGTTCCATGCCACATTATTGATGATATCTACATGTTTTATACACATTATATGTCGTATTTATGCATTTTCCGGCACTAACCTATTAACGAGATGCCGAAGAGCCAGTTGTTGTTTTCTGTTGTTTTTGGTTTCAGAAATCCTAGTAAGGAAATATTCTCGGAATTGGACGAAATCAACGCCCAGGGTCCTATTTTTGCACGAAGCTTCCAGAAGACCGAGGGAGAGACGAAGTGGGGCCACGAGGTGGCCAGACGCCAGGGCGGCGCGGCCCAGGCCCTGGCCGCGACGGCCTGGTGTGTGGGCCCCTCGTGACGCCCCTTTACCTGCCCTTCCGCCTACAAATAGCCTTCGTCGCGAAACCCCCAGTACCGAGAGCCACGATACGGAAAACCTTCCAGAGACGCCGCCGCCGCCAATCCCATCTCGGGGGATTCAGGAGATCGCCTCCGGCACCCTGCCGGAGAGGGGAATCATCTCCCGGAGGACTCTTTACCGCCATGGTCGCCTCCGGAGTGATGAGTGAGTAGTTCACCCCTGGACTATGGGTCCATAGCAGTAGCTAGATGGTTGTCTTCTCCTCATGTGCTTCATTGTCGGATCTTGTGAGCTGCCTAACATGATCAAGATCATCTATCTATAATGCTATATGTTGTGTTTGTCGGGATCCGATGGATAGAGAATACTATGTTATGTTGATTATCAATCTATTACCTATGTGTTGTTTATGATCTTGCATGCTCTCCGTTATTAGTAGAGGCTCTGGCCAAGTTTTTGCTCTTAACTCCAAGAGGGAGTATTTATGCTCGATAGTGGGTTCATGCCTCCATTAAATCTGGGACAGTGACAGAAAGTTCTAAGGTTGTGGATGTGCTGTTGCCACTAGGGATAAAACATTGATGCTATGTCTAAGGATGTAGTTATTGATTACATTACGCACCATACTTAATGCAATTGTCTGTTGTTTACAACTTAATACTGGAAGGGGTTCGGATGATAACCTGAAGGTGGACTTTTTAGGCATAGATGCATGCTGGATAGCGGTCTATGTACTTTGTCGTAATGCCCAATTAAATCTCACAATACTCATCATATCATGTATGTGCATGGTCATGCCCTCTCTATTTGTCAATTGCCCGACTGTAATTTGTTCACCCAACATGCTATTTATCTTATGGGAGAGACACCTCTAGTGAACTGTGGACCCCGGTCCTATTCTTTACATCGAATACAATCTACTGCAATACTTGTTTCTTGTTTTCTGCAAACAATCATCATCCACACTATACATCTAATCCTTTGTTACAGCAAGCCGGTGAGATTGACAACCTCACTGTTTCGTTGGGGCAAAGTACTTTGGTTGTGTTGTGCAGGTTCCACGTTGGCGCCGGAATCCCTGGTGTTGCGCCGCACTACATCTCGCCGCCATCAACCTTCAACGTGCTTCTTGGCTCCTCCTGGTTCGATAAACCTTGGTTTCATACTGAGGGAAAACTTGCCGATGTACGCATCACACCTTCCTCTTGGGGTTCCCAACGAACGTGTGTGTTACACGCCATCAGTGCCCTCCTCATCAAGGACACCACGAAGGTGCTGGGAGATATACTCACCAGCAGAATCAGCACGGAACACGCGAATGGGTGAGGAATACTGAGTGCGGACCATGGCCGCAAAACGCTGATAAATAGAGAGCACCTCACTGCGAGAGCGCATGAAAAACACCGAGGTGTACCGTGAAAAATCATCAATGAATAAGATATAGTATCGATGGCCCCCTTTCGAAGCGAAGGGAGCCGGACCCCAAACATCTGAATGGACTAAATCGAACGGTCGCTGAGAGACAGACACACTAGTAGGATAGGGAAGCTGAATCTGTTTGCCTAACCTACAACCCTGACAGTGTAACGACCCATCTCCAGAGACAGACCCCAGAAGGCCACGATGAACCAAAGACGACAGGCGAGAGTCACAAAGGTGACCAAGACGATGATGCCACTGCTGAAAAGAGCTAGTGACAGAGGCAACAACCGGAGGAGAACTGGCAGATGAAGTGGCAGCGGAAGGAACACGAAGCCAGTCTAACTCCCAAAGCCCCGGAGACTTACGGCTACGAGGGCCAGCTCCAACCAGGGCCTGTGTGCGACGATCCTGAACCGCACAAGACTCAGCGTCAAGAATGACGCGACAACCAGAATCGGTGAGCTGGCTAGCAGAGAAAAGGTTCTTCTGAAGGCGAGGAACATGAGAAACATCAGGGACAGAGAAAGAGGGAGTAGAAAGGGTGCCTCTACTAGAAACAGGAATAGAGGTACCATCAACCGTGACAACACGGACAGGAGAAATAAGAGACCGAAGAGCAGACAGAATAGAGGACTCAGAGGTCATATGAAAGGAAGCTCCAGAATCCAGATACCACAGGGACGTACCTAACTGTGTAGAAAGTGGTGGTCGCGCAGTGCCAGAAGAGCCAGTCACAGAACCAGCAGCGTCCGGCGAGGAAGAGTCTGTATTAGCGAGCAGACCACGAAGACCCCTGAGAATGTCCTGATCAGAGAGTGCAGAAGATCCTGAAGAGCCAGCCTGCTGACGATCCTGGAACTGCGGACGTAAACTGGGATCCCGCGTCCAGCAGGTGGAGGAAGTGTGGCCAACCTTGCCACAATAGGTGCAATGAGGACGAGGGCGGAGACTCGGACCGCGAGGCTGCTGACGTAAACTGGAATCCCAAGCATCAAGCAGGCAGTGAAGCTGTGCTATCTCATGCGCAGAGAGGGGCGCGACTGGAGAGCAACACGCCGATGAAGACAGAGTCGGCAAAGCGCGGTCATAACCACGTGAAGAGGCCGCGAAAGTCGATGTAGAGCGGCAGGCCGACGTAGATGGAGTAGACGAAGCGCGGCCATAACCGCGGGAAGAGGCCGCAAAAGTTGATGTAGAGTGGCGGGCCGACGTAGACGAAGTCGGCGAAGCGCGGGCAGAGCCGCATGAAGAGGCCGCAAAAGTCGATGTAGAGCGGCGAGCCGACGTAGACGGAGTCGGTGAAGCGCGGGCAGAGCTGCATGAAGAGGCCGCAAACGGCGACGAAGAATGGCTAGCCGTTATACACGGAGGTAGCGGACAAAGACCAAGTACTGAAGGGAGGCCCAAAGATAAGGCGGGATCAGCGGAAGAAGACATCGGATAACAACAGCCGACGACAGTATTTTTTTTTGCTCTTTTTTTTTTTGCTCTTTTTTTCGCTCTTTTTTTTTCTCAGACGTAAGTCAACTAGACAGAAACGGGATTGGAAGCAGGGGAGAGGCCACGCGCGGATCGTAGGCACACGCGGATCGAGCAGAGCTGGCAGAACCGGCCACGCGCGGATCGATGGGAGCGGCCTGACGGGGCGAATCGGAGCATAGCAGGGCCACGCGCGGGCCGATCCGATCGTCAGAAATCGGCCGGGGCGGAAGCAGAAATCGGCCGGGGCGGGCACGGCCGGGAAGAGATCAAACGGGGCGGGCACGCACGCTCGGGAAGAAGACCTGGGACGGAGACGGCGCTGATACGTCTCCGACGTATCGATAATTTCTTATGTTCCATGCCACATTATTGATGATATCTACATGTTTTATGCATACTTTATGTCATATTTATGCATTTTCTGGAACTAACCTATTGACGAGATGCCGCAGTGCCAGTTCCTGTTTTCTGCTGTTTTTGGTTTCAGAAATCCTAGTAAGGAAATATTCTCGGAATCGGACGAAATCAACGCCCAGCATCCTATTTTCACACGAAGCTTCCAGAACACCCGAGAGAGGTCAGAGGGGGGCCACAGGGCCACCAGACGTGTGCCCGGCGCGGCCAGAGGGGGGGCCGCGCCGCCCTGGTGTGTGGGCCCCCCAGAAGTCCACCGACCTTGCCCTTCCGCCTATTTAAAGCTTCCGTCGCGAAAACCCTGATACGTTCGACGAAACCAGAGAAAACCTTCCAGAGCCGCCGCCATCGCGAAGCCAAGATCTGGGGGATAGGAGTCTCTGTTCCGGCACGCCGCCGGGACGGGGAAGTGCCCCCGGAAGGCTTCTCCATCGACACCACCGCCATCTTCATCAACGCTGCTGTCTCCCATGAGGAGGGAGTAGTTCTCCATCGAGGCTCGGGGCTGTACCGGTAGCTATGTGGTTCATCTCTCTCCTATGTACTTCAATACAATAATCTCATGAGCTGCCTTACATGATTGAGATTCATATGATGATGCTTGTAATCTAGATGTCATTATGCTAGTCAAGTGAATTCTACTTATGTGATCTCCGGAGACTCCTTGTCCCACGTGTGTAAAGGTGACAGTGTGTGCACCGTGTGGGTCTCTTAGGCTATATTTCACAGAATACTTGTTCACTGTTATGAATGGCATAGTGAAGTGCTTATTTATATCTCTTTATGATTGCAATATGTTTTGTATCACAATTTATCTATGTGCTACTCTAGTGATGTTATTAAAGTAGTTTTATTCCTCCTGCACGGTGTAATGGTGACAGTGTGTGCATCCGTGTTAGTACTTGGCGTAGGCTATGATTATGATCTCTTGTAGATTATGAAGTTAACTATTGCTATGATGGTATTGATGTGATCTATTCCTCCTACATAGTGTGAAGGTGACAGTGTGCATGCTATGTTAGTACTTGGTTTAGTCGTATTGATCTTTCATGCACTCTAAGGTTATTTAAATATGAACATTGAATTGTGGAGCTTGTTAACTCCGGCATTGAGGGTTCGTGTAATCCTACGCAATGGTGTTCATCATCCAACAAGAGTGTAGAGTATGCATTTATCTATTCTGTTATGTGATCAATGTTGAGAGTGTCCACTAGTGAAAGTATGATCCCTAGGCCTTGTTCCTAAATACTGCTATCGCTGCTTGTTCTTGTTCTTGTGTTACTACTGCTGCGTTACTACTTTGCTTGTTCTTCGTCCTGGGCAAAGCACTTTTCTGGTGCCGTTGCTACTGCTTATATATATTCATACCACCTGTATTTCACTATCTCTTCGCCGAACTAGTGCACCTATTAGGTGTGTTGGGGACACAAGAGACTTCTTGCTTTGTGGTTGCAGGGTTGCATGAGAGGGATATCTTTGACCTCTTCCTCCCTGAGTTCGATAAACTTTGGGTGATCCACTTAAGGGAAAACTTGCTGCTGTTCTACAAACCTCTGCTCTTGGAGGCCCAACACTGTCTACAGGAAAAAGAGGGGGCGTAGACATCAAGCTATTTTCTGGCGCCGTTGCCGGGGAGGAAAGGTAAAAGGCACTCATACTCCGGTCCCAGGTACTAAGTATTCTGTTGCCGTTGTGTGTGTGCTCGAAGCTATTTCCTTTAGATCCTGCAATTGCATCTTTTTGTTTCTTGTTTACACTAGTTAGGCATAATGGACAATAATGAGCTTCTTATTCTATTTCCTGATTTAAGACATGGATGGTTTGATGCGAAAATTAAAAAACCTATGGAACATATTAGTATGAACGCTTTGAACACCATTGTTGCTAATGATATGGAAAATTCTAAGCTTGGGGAAGCTGGCTTTGATGAGCATGATATTTTTAGTCCCCCAAGCATTGAGGAGAAAATTTACTTTGATGATACTTTGCCTCCTATTTATGATGATTGTAATGATATTGGTCTTTTAGTACCGCCTGTTATGGAGGATAAATTTGATTATGATTACAATATGCCTCCTATATTTGATGATGAGAATAATAATGATAGCTACTTTGTTGAATTTGCTCCCACTACAACTAATAAAATTGATTATGCTTATGTGGAGAGTAATAATTTTATGCATGAGACTCATGATAAGAATGCTTTATGTGATAGTTATATTGTTAAGTTTGCTCATGATGCCACTGGATGTTATTATGAGAGAGGAAAATATGGTTGTAGACCTGACGATGTTATTATGAGAGAGGAAAATATCGATGGGAGCGGCCTGACGGGGCGAATCGGAGCATAGTAGGGCCACGCGCGGGCCGATCCGATCGTCAGAAATCGGCCGGGGCGGAAGCAGAAATCGGCCGGGGCGGACGGAAGCAGAAATCGGCCGGGGCGGGCACGGCCGGGAAGAGCTCGGGCGGGGCGATTCCGCTCACGGCCGGGAAGAGATCAAACGGGGCGGGCACGCACGCTCGGGAAGAAGACCTGGGACGGAGACGGCCGAACGGAGAGCGGCGAAGAACGGCAACTACGGCCGGGGCAACATACAGACTAGGATCAAGTTTTGCTCTGATACCATGTTAGAGTAATATGCTTGTTGTATTACCAGAGGGTCAAAAGCCACAATATATAGTACATGTACAGGTGCACATATGCAGAAAGCCCCCTAACATATGGAGAAACTACAATATACAGATATATACATCTAACATTGTCATGTGTGTGTGTCCATTTGCAATCATTCCGCCGCGGAGGTCTGGCGTGATCTTGAAGTTTTGGGTCCAGCCCTACCGGCGGCCTATTCTGGAGTTGAATTGTAACATCGTTTGTATAATGCTCCAGGTCTCAGATTGTAACTGTGATAAATGTTTGCTTTACACGTTTGTAACCACTATTATTCTTAACAAATTTGTCATAGTTTTTTTTTTTTCGAGGTTGACGGGGGGGGGGGGGGGGGAAAACCCCACCGCTTGTTGTATTCCATCGAAAGTAGCCTGGCAGGCCCATGTTCTTACAAACAGATCCAAGAAATTACAGGGGGATACAAGGGAGTAGAAGACAAAACAACCGAAAAAAAGCAACTAGAAACAAGGGAGGCAAAGGAGGGGGGAGGTTAGCATCCGAAGCCAACCGAAGCCCCCGGGAGGCCAGCATCTCAAAGGACGACCACCGTGACTTGGCAAGGCGAGCTACGGGCGACGACGAAAGACCTGCAGAACCGAGACCAAGCACAGTCGAAGGGCGTCGGATAGCCGAGACTGGGGCGACGACACCGATGTGCCGACCCCGTGGTCGACGGGCAATGCAGAGTCGAGTCGCGCCACAAGGCTCGAACCGGAGCAAGGTCACAACAAGACGCCACTCCGAGGGCCTCGAGCCGACCGCCGGGGAGGATCTCCGGTGAGAGCCTCAGCACCGAAGGCAAGCAGCCAAAAGGAACAGGTAGCAGAATACGTGGACACAAGACATGAGCACACCAAGAAGCGTCACCTGGCACGGTCGAAGGGCGTCGGATAGCCGAGACCGTGCGACGACACCGGTGTGCCGTCGGCGAAGCCGAGGGGCGTTGTGCCGCCGAGACCAAGCTCAGTCGAAGGGCGTCGGATAGCCGAGACTGGGGCGACGACACCGGTGTGCCGACCCCGTGGTCGAAGGGCAACACAAGCCGAGGCCACCCCAGGACGTCTAGGCAGCTCAGTTTGAGCCACCATGACAGCAACCTCGCCCCGAAGGACACGAGCCAAGGGCCGGCGAGGGGGCAGGAGACACGGCTGTCCGCCGCGAGAGCGTCGCGACAGGCCGACCTCCCCCACTCAGGAAACCACTGCACGAGGGTGGACACGGGCCACAAGGATAGGCAGCAGCCGACGAACCGAGGGTCCAACCTGGACGGGTGGGCAGCCGGCAGGCCCTGGTCCAGACCCGTGGCCTTCACGGCCAGATCCATCGGGGCGGAGGACCAAAATCGCCTCCCAGCAGGGCGCCGAGCCAGGACGAAGGAGTGGCCACGGCGTGCAAGACCAGCCGCCGCCGGCGCGGAAGGGGCCGTGCGCACCAGCATGGTGAGCAGCGGCAGCAGGCCTCCTGGTGCGCAGCGGCAGCAGGCCTGGGGAGGAAGCACCGCCGAGGGGCGGAGGAGCAGGGGCGCCGATGCGGAGCACGACCGAAGCCGGCGGCGCACAGGACACACAGAAGGGAGTAGAGCACGGTGGGATTTGGATTTTGGGGGAAACAAACAGGGGAGGTGCTCCCCGCCGCCTCCGTCCGCCGCGGGGCGGCCTCATCCGGCGATGGCGGGGGCAGGGGGCGAGGTGGAGGAGGAGGTTCTGGCGGCGGCGCGGGGGTCGCCTCGGAGTCGCCCGAGAGCGACCCGGAGGCGGCTAGGGTTTTCCCCTCAAATTCCTTATCTGATTGTAAACCAAATTTGTCATAGTGATTTTGCTATCGACTCATAAGTCTATGTGTGATAATTTCACTATAGTACTGGTGTTATTAAAACACAGAAAATTGGAAGATAAGGGGCTACTTTTGATTCTCTT